>NC_141925.1:6103437-6406484 GCF_057802395.1 Ceratotherium simum simum
CACTGTGCTTGTTAGCATGGTAAAGGAGTTAGCGGATTCCTCCAAGTTGTACAAAATCGAATTACTTAATAAACTTGGTGTAACTTTCTTTCCCAAGAGTCAGTGATGTTAACAAAAAAAATCCAATAGAGTTGTTTTGTAGCATTAGTATTTTTGCATTTGGGCAGTGTGTTCAAACCCTACTCTTCATCCCTTTTTCACTAAATAGCAACTGTTTCTAAGCCGTTGATTCCTAGCTAACTGATGTGACTATAACTTAAAAAAATAAAGTTGTTTGGTTACCCTTTCAAATCATATAGCTAGCATGTTAAACTTTCTATTTATTCAAATTCTTCTCTCTTTAACAACATCCACCCCCCCATCACCAGCAAAAGGGAGGAAAAAGACCAACAGCAGGTTAACCATCCATATTAGAAAGAATTTCGCAAATGTGTGGGGTGCGTTCACACGCCATGGATAGAAATTGTGTCTTTGACAGACAGACAGAGCCAGCCCCTACCTAAGAAACATGCTGTTTCCACATCATGTTACTAATAGCTGAGAGCTATCTGCTTATTCCCTGGGCCTCTGCTGTTCCCGAGAAGCGAGGTCAGTGTCCACACGCTTTCTCTGATGTGACCCCCAGGCTTCCAAGATGAGCTTTGTCGGGAGCCAGGCTGCAGGGTTCCTCTGCAGCCTTCTAGAGAAATCCTGTGCCTTCCACTTGTCAGGCAAACCGCCAACTAGAATCAGGAACAGTGCGCAAAACTCCACCTGCTACTTTATCTTGGATGGAACACTTTATATATTTTTTTAAATGCCCCACTTAGGACCGCAAGCAGCGTTGATGTGCTTAATAACGCATTGGAGAAAATGTCGAGGCAGATCCGCAGAAGGTACCTATCCTATGGGCAACCCTGAAAAGCAAGTTATTAGCCCCCCCAAAATATACATTGTCATGTGGAGCATAAGGATTAAATATTTATATCTGTTTGCTGGGATAATAAAATTGTATTCAATTATGATGAGGGCACAACCTAATGATTGTTGAAAACTCAATAATAACCCCATAACTCATAAAAAATACAGGATAAACAATGTTGCAGGAAAATTATGGGAAAATAGCCTCTGGCCAATAGAAATGTGGCTTTACTTTGAAATAATTTGAAATAACAGTGTATGCATAAAAAAATCGTTAGCTTACATAACTGTGCTCTAATCTACAGAAACTTTTCTTAATGTTTTTGTCAGTAGTGTTTGCAGTAGATCACAAGCCGTCCTGATAGACTGGGAGCTCCTTGAGGGCAGGGGCAGCCCTTTCTTCATCTTTGAACTCTTGGCACTTGTGCAGAGCCCAGCTCACAGGTGGTGCTCCATAAATATTTGCAGAACTATATTAAAAAAACGATTATGTGTATAGTATCTCCGTCTCATCTCTCTATTCCAGGGATTCTCAGCCAAGGGGGATTTTGCTCCCAGTGGGCATTTGGTAATGTCTGGAGACGTTTTTGGTTGTACAAGTTGGGAGGGGGAGGGGGTGCCACTGGCATCTAGTGGAGAGAAACCAGGGATGCTGCTAACCATCCTCAGGGCACAGGGCATTCCTCCACGACAAAATGCCAGTGGTGCTGAGGCTGAGAGTTTTCTTTACCAATCTATCTCCCACACTGTTCCCAGAGCCCAGTGGACTTCGCCTTGAGAGATACGGCACCGAGCTGTCCTCGGAAGAACTGCTGTGCTCATGTATCAGTTTGCCAGGGCTGCCATAACAAAGGTCCACAGACTGGGTGGCTTCAACAACAGACTTATTGTCTCACAGTCTGGAGGCCAGAAGTCCAAGATCAAGATGTCAGCAGGGTTGATTCTCTCTGAGGGCTCTGAGGGAGAATCTGGTCCACGCCTGTCTCCTGGCATCTGGTGGTTTGCTCGCCATCTTTGGCATTCCTTCTCTTGTAGACACCCACATTACTTGGTACCCCCATTACTTGGCTCATGGCCCTTTCCTCCATCTTTAAAGCCAGCAGCATAGCATCTTGAAATCTTTGACCTGACCCCTGTCTTGGTCATCACACCTCCTTTTCTGGCCTTCTTCCTCTCTCCTTATCTGTGATTACATTGGGCCCACCTGAATAATCCAGGATAATCTTCCATCTCCAGATCCTTAACTTAATCACATCTGCAAAATCTCTTTTGCCAAGTACGACAGCATATTCACAGGTTCCAGGGATGAGGATGTGGACATCTTTGGGGTGGCCATGATTCTGCCTACCACACTCTCTAAAGGTACTCAACCTGTAGGATGGGTTTGGAGCCAGCACACATGGGTTTATATAAAGGCTCTGCTGCCGGAAAGCTGTGCGGCTTTGCATGGGACAGATAACTCCCGAGCCCATGCCCTCTTCTGCAAAGTGGGAATAAGAAATCATGCAACAAGGATAGGGGAGTGGGAGAGCGCTGGGTCTGGCCAATCACAGGCTTGGTAACTAGCGGTTGTTAGAATGACTGTTGATGGTTTGAGTCTTATCTGTGTTATTTTTCCCCAAGTCTATCCCCTCCCTTATTGCCTGCAGCCAACAGCCTCCTGCCAGCCTGAAGCAGGGAATGCGATGAGGCCCCCGCCCTGACCACTCGTGCGCATGTCTGCCTCTTCATTTACTTGGTGCCTTGGCTAATTATGTTTGGGCAGGATTTGCTTTTTGTTTGCTTAGCAAACTTCACGCGGCATTTCTGATTTCTCGTAGTGCTCCACAGGCAGATCTCCCTTCAAAGCAAAAACCATATGTGTTTGGTTTGTTTACCTTCTCTTCCTTAGTCTTGCCTCCAGAGGTCGCAAGTCTCCAAAGAGGGATGCCATGCATGGAGATCATACCCCGGGCAGCTTGAAACCCTGGGGGTGTGCGGAAACATTGGGCACACTAGCGGGGCTCTGATGGAACTCCAGGACGGAGGAAAAGCAGACTCGAGCAGAAAATGGGAAGAGACGAATGCTACGAGGAGTCTGATGATAAATTTGCAGTTCATGCATTTTCACCAAATTTCCAGAATAATTTGGGGAGTTGGGCACAGAGCATCTTTATAAGGGCAAAGAGAGTAATCCCTGGATTTTCTGATTCATCAGCTCTGGGGTGGAGGTCTATAACTTATATTTCTAGCAAGTTCTCATGTCATGCTGACGCTGCTGGGCTGGTGAGATGAGATGTGGGTCCTGGGTGAGTAAAGATGTCTCAGGACCCTTTCCAACCCTAAGGCTCAGATAGATCAGATTTCATGGTGCTAGGAGAGACTAGGTAACTAATTTTCCCAGGTTTAGGTACAGTTCTGCCCTGGAAAGCGTTTCTAGTCCAATCAGAGAGAGGAAAAATGCATGCCAGAAAAGAAGCTGGAAATTTTATATCCTAAGACTCCAAAACTGATCTCAGGCCTCGCTTTCTGTTTGAAGCCATCCTTGACCACTGCAGGCAAAGCTCTCTCCTTTTTATCCTCACCATGTCTTGGTCAATACCTCTCTTCATCTGGCCCTTATCAGACACCGTACATGAAATCATATGTTTCCTGTCTCTCTCCTTCACTAGGCTGTGAATGCCTGAGGTCTAGGGTCTCATGCTAGTCATCTTACTTGCATATAGTAAGTGCTCGTTAAATACCTGAGAAGTTAATGAATGCATGAAGGGCCAAATGAGTGTTGAGGATGATAAGCTGAACCAGAAGTTCCTTGAGGACCAGGAATTTGTGCTCTTCCCAATGGAGAAATCTCCCTTTATCAGGCAGCCTCTCTGGACATCCCCAAGAAACTCCTGCTAATATCTCACTCTCCAGGACTGAGTGAGGTGGCCAAACCTAGCTGCAAAGGATGCTGGGAAGGGTGGTCCCTTTTCTCTGCAGTAATATAACAAGTTAAAAAGGAAGAAGATAAGAATGGACATTGGGCTAACAGCCAGCAGTTTCTACCAGGTGAGGAATGGGATTCTGAGGGATGGAAGAGAACCCAGAGAGAGGGCCCCCAGGCAGGAGAACCATGTGGAAAACAAGGTCTGTCTACCCTCAAGGCCTCTGAGTGGCAGAGGAAGGCCTGGACTTCTCCACGGGTTATTTAAAAATAAAGAAACATAAAAACAGGGTTCCAGGAATTATTCTCTGTCACCTATTTAAATGTAATAAAGTAGCATTTTTAATTCGTTTTAATTCCCATCCTTTGAAGGAGAGGCTCTGAGTCAGCAGCATCTCCAGGCCTTCCCCAGGGACGCTAAAGCCCGACATCACGGGATTCCTCACATGACTGCATTCAGAGCCCCCTCGAGATGCCCTGTGGCCAGCAGACCTTTCTCTGAGCGGCCCTTTGTGGGCCCGGCTCTGTGCCAGGCTGGGCAGGCCCCGCTGTCCCCAGCATCCTCTCCTGCACAGAGCTTCTGGGCAGCCAGTGGTTAAGTCCATTGTGGGAAGCCATTGTGTGTGAAACACACGGCGACAGCAGGCACGCAAAACTACTTCCCGGCACTGCATGTGGCATAATTGTATTTTCAGGGAGGGCCGATCTATTAGCCAGGTGCAGGTCTCAACTGTGCAACTTTTATAAGGGAAACACTAAAGGCCTCTTGGGGTGAAGGATATTATAATTATGGATGATTTATACTCCCCAGCTAATGTATACATTGCACTTTATGAGAATGTTCTACTTGACGTGGCCAGAAACATTAAGCAAAAATAGTGTTGCGGCCTGGGTTAGAAACCCATCTTTTATTTTATGTCTAATCTATCCAGTGCTAAAATATTTGGAATGATATGTCTGTATGCTGCTGTGAAGGAAATATGAACATAGTAAGTGCACTTCTGATTTCAGACCAGATTGTAATTTTCTTCTAAAATACCTCACCGAGTTTAGCATATTTATTCCTCGGTGGAATGTTTGCTGCATATTGCAGCAGGAAAGAAAATAATAATAACCATTTCAGGGCTAAGAGGGACCTTAGTGGTTATGTAGCTCAGGGTGTCCCAACTCAAATTACAGAGTCGACTGGTAAATGATGTGACTTTTATGATTTGGATCCCAGAAGTCAGAGAAAAGAGGAAGAAGAGGAAGGAGGTCAAGCCGTTAAAAGAGACCACACAGCACTTTGCCACATTCCAGTGGTTAACAGGCAGATGTAAGTGTGAGTCCTACCTCTGCCTACCATCTGGACGACCTTTGATATGTCATGGAATCTCTCTGGACCTCAGTTTTCAGCTCAGCAAAAAAGGGTTTAAGGTTCTGCTCGCAAGTGCGTTGTGAGGCTGGAGGAGGTGGGGGGTGAGGGGGTGGGTTGGGAATTTCTCACAGTAGCAAACAATTCTCTGACGCCAGCTGGGTGTCCAACAATTCAACCCAATTCTGACACTATCTATCTGAAGACAGTGTCAGATCGTACATGTTAAAGACTCAGGCCCACAAGACTGCCCCCTCCACACACTTCAGACATTGATCTCAAGTCCAGGTTGTCACCTGTGCTTCTGGGTTCCAACGACCCCTCCTTGGGTTCAATTAATTTGCTAGAGCTGCTTACAGAACTCAGAGAAACATTTTACTTCCTAGATCATGGGTTTATTATAAAAGGATATGATTCAGGAACAGCCAGATGAAAGAGATGCATAGGGAATGGTATGGGGAAAGGGCACAGAGCTCCCTGCCAGTCTTCCCAAATCGCCATGTGTTCACCAACCGGGAAGCTCTCTGAACCCCGTCCTTTTGGGTTTTTACGGGGACTTCCTTACATAGACATGATTAATTAAATCATTGGCTATTGGGGATTGATTCAACCTCCAGCCCCTCTCCCCTCCCTAGAGGTCAAGGGTGGGACTGAAAGTTCCAACCCTCTAATCACAAGGTGGGTTCCCCTGGCAACCAGCCCCCATCTTTAGATGCTGTCCAAAAATCCCCTCCTTAACATAACAAAAGACGCCTTTATCACTCTCAACGCTTAGGGAATTCCAAGGGCTTTAGGAGCTCTGTGCCAGAAACGGGTACAAAGACCAAATATATATTTCTTACTATAAATCACAATATGACAGGGATCAAGACAGCCCTCCCCTCACGTGACTGTCAGAGCAATAAATGGGATAATATATGCAAATTATCATTGTGACAGTGGCATTGCCAAGGAGAAAGCAGGCCCCCGGTGGTGAAAGTCAACCTTGCTCATCCAGAAGAAGGACTACAGAGCATTTTCGGTTGACTGATGTAAGAACTGTGTTCTGAGGGAACTTGCCCAAGGTCACCCAGTGGACTGGAGAGAGAGTGGGGCGCCCTCTCCACTCAGGGTCAGGGTGCCCACGTTAAGCCATAGCTTTTGACAGACACGCTGAGACCGTCTCTCCCCTGTTCTCCTCCCAGCTGGATGAGGCCTCTGGTCCTCTGCACTTGCTGGAATTCCATCACAAAAGGGTATTGAGCTGCTTCCACTCGTTGTGTTGTGGACTAGGCACCTACCCATTCCTTTCCAGGGGATGCAGCTCGCTCTCCATATTAGGAAGGAAGTGAATTTGTTTCCTGAGAGTGAGTCAGTGAAGCGTCACCGTTAAACTTCTGCCAGATCCACACACCACGTTATTTCCTTGCTATTTTTCCTTAAATTGATTTATTAAAAAACAATTACCAACTGTAGCCTCAATCTAAACAATAACCTGTTTTTTAATGCACTTCTCTTTTATTGAGGTGAAAGTCACATGACATACAATTAACCTTTTTAAAGCACACAATGCAGTGGCGTTTATTGCATTCATGATGCTGTACAACCATCATCTCTCTCTAATTTCAAAACATCTTCATCAGCCCAAGAGAACATGCTGGGTAACCTCTAATTTGCTTTCTGTCTCTATGAATTCACCAATTCTTGGTACTTCATGTAAAAAGAATCATACAATATGTGACCTTTTGTATCTGGCTTGTTTCACTGAGCATTTTGTTTTCAAGGTTCATCCATGTTGTAGCAGGTATCAGTGTTTCATTCCTTTTCATGGCTGAATAATATTCCATTGTATGCATGTACACAATTGGTTCATCTTTTAATCCACTGATGGATATTTGAGTTGTTTCCACTTTTTGACTGTTATGAATAATGCTCCTATGAACGTTCATGCACAAGTTTTTGTATGTATATATGTTTTCATTTCTCATGGGTATATACCAAGGAGTAGAATTGCTGGGTCATACAGTCTAATACACTTTTGATTAAATAAACAAGAATTTTGATTATTTTAAAATTAATTACAGCTGTATCTTTTCACTTTTTTTTTTGAGGAAGATTGGCCCGGAGCTAACATCTGTTGCCGATCTTCCTCCGTTTTTCCTTTTTTCTCCCCAAACGCAGCAGATAGTTGTATGTCATAGCTGCACATCCTTCTAGTTGCTCTGTGTGGGATGCCGCCTAAGCATGGCTTGATGAGTAGTGAGTAGATCTGCGCCCAGAATCCGAACCGGCGAACCCTGGGCCACCGAAGCAGAAGGCGTGAACTTAACCACTACACCACTGGGCCGACCCCAATTTTGATTTTTCAGAGGTACTGTTCTACCACCATCTCCAGGACCATTGGTGGCACATATACAGTTTAAAAAATATCACAAACAATTATAACCTACAAGCTTTTAAGATCTTCCACTTTGTCACCCTATAAACCAGTCTGGTTTTTATTTTTCTGTACCATCATTAAAATTTTTCTTGGTCATGTTCTCACGTGCCACAATTACGCCAGTTCCCTCACTTATATCGTATTTCCTTCCAGCTTCTTTTCCACTCACTCTAATCTTACCAGCCCGCCCTGGTGGTCTAGTGATTAAGGTTCAGCGCTTTCGGGGCCAGCCTGGTGGCATAGTGGTTAAGTTCGCATGCCTGATTCGGCGGCCTGGGGTTCGTGGGTTTGGATTCCGGATGAGGACCTACCCACCACCCATCAAACCATGCTGTGGCAGCATCCCATATACAAAAAATAGAGGAAGATTGGCAACAGTTGTTAGCTCAGGGCTGATCTTTCTCACCAAAAAAAAAAAAAAAAAAAAAGATTCAGCACTTTCACCACCCCAGTCTAGGTTCATTTCCTCCTGGTCGGGGAACCACCCATCTGTTGGTTGTCATACCGTACTGGCTGCTGTGATGCTGTAAGCTATGTCACTGGTATTTCAAATACCAGCTGGGTCACCCATGGTGGACAGGTTTCAGCAGAGCTTCCAGACCCAGACAGACTAGAAAGAAGGACCTGGCCACCCACTTCTGAAAAATTGGCCATGAAAACCATATGATTAGCAACAGAGCACTGTCTGATCTAGCACCAGAAGGTGAGAGGATGACGCAAAAAGATGAGGCAGGGGTGTGCCGTCTGTATACAGGGTCACTAGGAGTCAGAATCGACTCAAGGGCACTAGCAACAAATCTCACCCATCCTTGAAGACTGAGTTTAAATTTATACCTGAGCTGTGATTTTTCCCTTCTTCTGGCTCCCAGACTTTTGACTTTCACAAGTCAGTTAAAGAAAATGAAAGAAATAAAGCATATGCCCATTGATAATTTTGAGGACCTACTTCATGATTATATTGTGCGTTACATGTTTACATTGGTACAATGTAGTGTTATAAATAAAATTGTAAACTAACTTAATCTATTGAAATTAAAAGTTGAACATATGTAGTTTCATAGAAACTCACTGCATTGCCCTGTGTCAATCATTTTGGCTTGGACCACTAGACGTTTCATAGAGCCCATATTGCTGTCTCCCTTTGCAGAAAGCTTTATAGTTCTCTCCATTTTCATTGCACACACTAGTGCTAATAATAATAATAATTTATAATAATAATAATGGTAACTCTTTATCACATACTATATTGAAGGAAATATCTTACATGCTTTATTCTTTTAATATTCATAGTAATGCAGTAAGTCTACGCTGTCCCATACAGGAGCCACTGGCCACATGGGGCTGTTGAGCACATTCAAATGTACCTGTTCCATATTGAGATGTGCTGGAAGTGTAAACTACACACCAGATTTCAAAAACCTAAGAAGAAGAAAAGAATGAAAAATATTAACAGTTTTCACGTTAACTAAATGTTGAAATGATAACATTAGATTATGTAGTGTTAAATAAAATATATCATTACAGGGGCTGGCCCGGTGGTGCAAGCGCTTAAGTGTGCGTGCTCTGCTGCAGTGGCCCAGGGTTCGCTGGTTCAGATCCCAGGCGCGCACCGACACACCACTTGTCAAGCCACGCTGTGGCGGCGTCCCATATAAAGTGGAGGAAGATGGGCATGGACGTTAGCCCAGGGCCATTCTTCCTTAGCAAAAAAGAGGAGGAGTGGCAGATGTTAGCTCAGGGCCGATCTTCCTCACACACACACACAAAAAAAATAAATAAATAAAATAAAATATATCATTAAAATTAATTTCACCTGTTCTTTATTTACTTTGTCTTGATGTGGCTACTAGAAAATGTAAAATCATATATGTGGCTCACATTATATTTCTGGAGGACAGCACTGCTGTAGAATCTATATTGTCTCCATTTTACAGATCAAGATATTGAGGTTTAGGTCCCCAAAGTCAGTGTAAAGAGTGGACCCAAGATTCAAAGTCAGGTTTGACTGACTTTTATTAATGCTTTATTGGATACATCCTTCATGATTGTTAATCATCAGTAAGCACAACACATCAAATGAATGTAAGTATCACCCCCTCCATCTCTCTTCACATGATTAACAAGTTAGTTTCCACTGAATATTCCTTTCCAAGACCTGCGTGAGTCTTCAAAACAATTGCCCCATGATTCTGAACTGGACTTTTACTAGTTCTGGACATCACTCTCCATGATATGAGATAAATTGTCTTCAGTTGATTCTGTTCTGCCTCATCTCACATTTTACCCATCAGCAGCTCCAGAAACTAGCATTCTTACTATCTTTCCAACTATTAATTTTTGCAAATGAATTTTGTTTCTTTCTTTGTTTGCAAGGTCCCAAGTTAAGGATGGACTAAATCTCTGTTCTCAATTTGTATTTACAGAGAAAATCCCAATTACAGCCTTTGTCCCTACTCTTGCTGCAAAGAGCCAGTCCTGGCTACTGTGCTATTGTGTCAGGGCATTGTCAGGGTACTTGTTTGTAACAAACACACTCAACAGAGGATATTGCACTTGGCCGCTAAACCTGTCTAGTGAAATGAGTATATGGGATCATACATGAAATAGCGTTTCTAAACGTGAGTGTAGTTCCATACTGTATAAATATATTCAAAAATGCTTTCGTCCTTGATGTATTCCATTAGGGGAATTCATACATTTCTGTCTCTTCATTCTTTAAATCTGAAAGGAAGGAAGTGAGTCGGTAGAAATCTTCTGCCTCAAAGGAAGATCAATGCTAATAATGTTCATTTTCCTAAATGCAGCCCATTCCTGAAATGAAAGTTAGGGAGATCTAACACAGCCTCCCTCCCTGTCTTCTGCACCCGAGTGAGGGTTAAGATACTCCAGACAGAATTTGCTATCCTTGAAGTGGGGATTGTACACTATTTGATGGATAGACTCTCTCCATTGCTTCAGCAGGAACCTCAGCATCCCAGGTGGAAATATTTCACAACCTCAGAGCGCTCCTCCTCCCAGCAGCAGACATTCAGCTGTCTCTCACAGAAGAGTGTCCTGGCTGAGGGACTTGCTTCATTCTTTGTCAGGAATCCTGGAAAAATACCAGGGAAGACAGAAAACTGACACAAGTCTGCAGAGGGACCCAGGAGTCCTGGATATCCCTCTATGGCTTCGTTTCTCAACCACAGTAGCCTGCAGGAGACCTGCTTAGAAGTTGTTAAAAAGGCAGATTCTGGGACTCCACCCCAGAGCTACTGGATCAGATCATCAGGGCTCGGAGCTAGTGCACCTGAACTTTTATCAGACTACCCAGGTAATTCCTGTGCCTGCTAACTTTTACAAACAGCGGCTGAAGGAAGACGTCATAAATGCAGGGTAAAACCATATTAAATCCAATCCAATTAATTGCTAATTAAATAAATGTCTACCTGAACCTCAATTCATAATGTTCATGTTGCAATTCCCTCTCGATGTCCAGAGGCACTGTTTAATGAATGCGTAGCCAGGAACCTGAAAATGAATTATTTATTTATTTTCCCAAACGCTTTTACCCTCCCAGTGAACCAGTGAAAATGTGGCTACGTATCCTTGAGAATCCCACCTGATGGGAGAGGTCTGTGGTCCTCCCAGAGAAAGAACTCGCTCCCTGCCCTCAGAATGCAGAAAAGATGAAGCAGCAGTTTCAGCAATTATATTATGTTTGATAATTAATCATGGGCGCAGAAATATGCATGAGCGTTGACTACAGGCATTCTCAGTCAAGCCACAAATATTTTCAGTGCAACAAATGCAAACTTAGCCCTTAGCTTAAGTAAAAGATGGCAAAGAAGGAAGAGGGGGAAGTGGAAGGGGAGAGGGAGGGAAACACTCTAATTGGCTATGAGGGTCCTATTTTAAACACCATTTCTCCATTTAATAACAACAGCTAATGTTTATTGAGTGATTCCTATTTAGCATGTAGTTTACATGTATTAATTTCTCCAAATTAATTCCACCAAACAGCCAGGAACAGTAGGTACTATTATTAGCTGCATTTAATAGATGAAAAAACCTGAAGCACAGAGAGTTGTAGTAAGCTCCTCAGCATCACACAGCTAATAAGGGGTAGACCTGGGATTTGAACCATGGAATCACAGTGCAGAGCCTGCTATCTTAAATGCTTCCCTGTCATTCCTCTACCATGAAGCTTGTTCTAAAAGAAACATTGGGGGCCGGCTCCGTGGCTTAGCGGTTAAGTGCGCGCGCTCTGATGCTGGCGGCCCGGGTTCGGATCCCGGGAGCGCCCCAAGGCACCACTTCTCCGTCACGCGAGGCCGAGTCCCACGTACAGCAACTAGAAGGATGTGAACCTATGACATACAACTATCTACTGGGGCTTTGGGGGGAAAAAACTGAATAAATAAAATCTTTAAAAGAAACATTGGTATCTTCTAATAAGTGGCTGAGAATCCTGCTGGATTTCACTGACAGTGGGAGATGGAAATCTGCATTGATTATTGAATTCAGGTTCTCCAGAGAAACAGAACCAATAGCAGATAGATTAAAGAAAGAGGTTTATTGTGAGGGATTGGATTACACGACTGTGGAGGCTGAGAGGTCCCACAATCTGCCACCTGCAAGCTGGAGACCCAGGGAAGCCAGTGGTGTAGTCCCAGCCCAAACCCAAAGGCCTGAGAACCATGGGGGCCAATGGTATAAGTCCTGGTTCTGGTCTGAGTCTGAAAGCCCAAGAACAAGGAGCATCAATGTCCCAGGGCAGGAGAAGATAGATGCCCCAGCTCAAGCCAGAGAGCAAATTCCCCCTTTGTCTGCCTTTTTTGTTCTATTGAGGCCCTCGAACGATTGGATGATGCCCACCTGCACTCATGAGGGTGATCTTCTTTACTCAGTCTAGATTCAAATCCTAATCTCTTCTGGAAACATCCTCACAGATTATCCAGAAATAATGTTGTACCAGCTATCTGGGCATCCCTTAGCTCACAAAATTAATCATCACAATGATAGACCCCTATGCATTGTAATTGAGAGTGATAATTTACATAAGAGGTAAGGAAAAATATTTCCAAGAGGTTGGGTGACTTGGCCAAGATCATTTCTGATATGGCCATGAGGACATCTTCTCTCCTGCATGAAACCTTTCTACTATTTCTCTTGCTTCCTCAAGGCGTAAATGGCTTGTTTGAATTGGTCTTTAGAAAGTTAGACAGATCCTAGCAATAACAAAGCACCAAAGACAACAGAGGCAACCTAGGGCTGCTGTAGCGAATTGCCACAAACTGGGTGGCTTGAAACAACAGAAATGCATTCTGTCACAGGTTTGTATGCTAGATGTCCAAAATCAAGGTGTCATGTGGTTGGTTCCTTCTGGAGGCTCTGAGGGAGAATCCATTTCGTGCCTCTCTCTTAGTTTCTGGTGATTCCAGGCAGTCCTCGGCATCTCTTGGCTTGGGGCTGCATCACTCCTGTCTCTGCCTCCATCTTCCCATGATCTTGTCTTCTGTATCTTTGTGTGTCCTCTCCTCTTCTTATAAGGACAGTAGTCATTGGATTTAGGGCCCATCCTAAATCCAAGATGACCTCATCTCGAGATATTTAACTGAATTCTGTCTACAAAGACCTTATTTCCAAATAACATCATATTCACAGGTATCAGGGATTAGGACTTGGGCATATCTTTCTGGAGGACATTATTCAACCCTCTACAACGACTACCTGAGAACAGATTCTGGGGTCACCGGGAGACTTTGCTCTTAAGGGAATAGAGCACATCTCAGGTGGTATGCTTGTTGTGGTGAAGCCCAAAGACTTCACAGCTTGGCAGGCTTTGGTTCAAACTCCAGCACCATTCACTGTCTGTGTGACCTTGGATAAGTTTCCCAAATTCCCCACAGTGCCACATCTTCATTTGGGAAATGATGACATTAATCTTGACTTCACTAAATGCATGCGTTTTCTATTCTGTGTTACAAATCACCACACATTTAGCAGCTTAACACATATTTATTATCTCACAGTTTCTATGGGGCAGGAGTCTGGCAGAGTTTAGCTGGATCCTTTGCTCAGGGTCTCACTAGGCTGCAATGAAGGTGTCCAGTGGGCTGTATTCTCATCTGGGAGCTTGACTGGAGATAGATCTGCTTCCAGGCTCACTCAGGTTGTTAACACAATTCATTTTCCTGTAACTATAAGTCGGAGGGCTCTGGCTTATTGCTGGCTGTTGGCCAGAGGCCACTGTCAGCTCCTAGAGGCTACTGTCAGCTTGTAGAGGCTGTTCTCAGATATATATATATATATTTCAACATAATCACAATGTGATTTTCCATCAGCTTTGCCAAATTCTATTGATTAGAAGCAAGTCACAAGTCCACCCACACTCAAGACAAGGAAATTATACAAGGCATGAACACCAGAATTCAAGCTTCATTGAGAGTCACCTTAAAGTCTGTACACCACACTGAAATATCACATGAATTAGAATATGCACAAAGCTCCTAGCACAACGCCTAACAACTTGCAGATACTTAATGGATATAACTGCTATTATTAACTGGTAGCTGTAATTATTATCCAGGTTAATCACTGCTCTGGTTTCAGTTGGCATGTATCCACACACAGGCTGTACACTGCACAACTCCGGGGGTCACTGTACACATACAACAGGATGTGAATAGAGGCCCCAGGATATGTGAAACCCAATGGTTCTAGCTGTGATAGGGAGGTCTAAGGCACTGGAATTGACTTCTGAAAGGCCTGAGTATCCTACATTGATATAAACTGTGACTGATTTAGAAATTGGAAAGCGCTAGCTTTTGGTTCCAACTGTTGAGTGGTAATGGCATATCTCGTTTTGTGCTGTCCTGTGCGTGCTGACTTTCAGAACCCCAGCCAGCCAGCACAGGGCAGTGAATGCAGTCTTTTGCTCTCTGCACTGGCCAACTGTAATGCTTCTTACTGAATTTGAGGGTGGTTGTGAATCTTTTTGCTTGTTTTCCTTACAGTGTTTTTCCACAGTTAACATCCTTTATTATCCTACGTCTGTGTTTGGATTCCCAGCAAAGATTTGGCTTCTCTTTGAAGGGATAAATGAACTTGTGATTTTTTTTCACTTGCTGGCTGTTGAATGTGAATCTTGTAGCCGCTCTAGGCCAGGTGAATGTTGGGTGAAGTTAGGCCACATTTTAACCTCATAGCATCCACCACTCTAAAAATTCAAAAGACTTCTGAGAAAGTGGAAACATCTTCCCATAACTACCTTACTGTATGGTGACTGGGTAATAAATTAGGAAGCCAGCATCCATCTCAATAGGGATTATGTTGTAATGGTGCGGTCAAGCACCAATGTTACCATTTCCATTTCCAGGTACACCTCTGATGTTAAACAAGGGGACCTATGTGATGATATTTCCTTTTGGTCATTGCTGGTGATGGCTAACCAGAACATGCCCAAATCATTTGATTTAAGTAAAGTTTAGCAAACAGATTACTTGTAAATCTATGGGCTGGGGTATAAGGAAACCAGAGACAGTATATTGCCCTGGGCTATTAAAACAGGAGATGTTATCACCCCCAAGCCTGCAGGACACGAGAGAGAGTGAACTCGGAAAGAGATAGGTATGTAGCTGGCCAAAGATGAGCTTTGGAATAAACACTCTGGCCTCCTTCTCCTTCTTCTGTCCAGTCACTAGCCCTAACTCTCCTTTGGCCCAACCCAACAGGATGCTAGAAGGAGCTGTATCCTGTTGATGATGTCTGCTGGTAATCCTCCAGGGCAGGACGCAGTGTGCAGAAGGATGGAGGGTCGATTTGCAGGGGTGCCTGGAAGATGAGAGCACACCCTCTGCCCGTCACCCCTTCACAACCCCCTTCCAGCCTTTAAAGCAGTAGGGGGCCAGGGAAGTAGTCAGTATCACAGACATCGGAGCCCAATAATTAAGCATCATGCTTTGGATTCAAATACAGATCCTGCCAACTACTAGCCATGTGGCTTTAGGCAAGTGACTTAACATTGCTCTTTGAGCCTCAATTTCCTCACCTACAAAATAATGTAATACAAGTACAAGTACTGCCTCTTGGCATTAATATGGTAAGTATTCCAATCTCCATCCCTCTTTTCTGTGCTCTTTTTCTCCAAAGCACTTATCATCTAATATACTTTATGTTTACTTATTTATTGTCTCTCCTCCACCCTCCAACTAGAATGTAAGTTTCACACAGGTAGGGATACGGGTGTGTTTTATTCACTGACAAATCCTCAGCGGAAAGAGCCATCGCTGGCACAGAGTAGGCGATCAATAAATATTTGGGGCATCAATAAATGAGATAGTGGCCACAAAAGGCTTAGTACAGGGCGTAGAATGTATTAAAGGCTTGTATTTGATCAAGCATTTGATAGTAAATATATCAAAGTTGATTTTAAATACAGAACCACAGGCAGACGAGCGAAGAATGGGAAATCTTCTCCAGGTAGGCACAGTTATTTGGAAATGTGAATAAAATAAGCCTGGCGAAAAGATCTGTCTTCGTGAGTTCCTCACGAAGTTATATGATTAAAAAAGAATCTGTAATTCTGTTTCTCTAAGTAATTTTGTTTTGTCTCTCATTCATTCATGTTTGCATAAATAAGCTAAAGAAGTTCTGAAGTCCATGGTCCTAGAGGTCAGATTTCTCCACTTTGTCTATAAACCAAAATTGAAATGGCCTCCAAATCCACAGTTGCCAATGACTCGGTACAGTGAGATTTGCAACAGGGGACCCAGCATGCAGAGGATTTCTTTTGGATCCTCACCATGCTGCACATGTCACAATTTCCCTTGCTCCATGGTCAAACATAGATATTAGGTTCAGCAGGTAGATAAAGTTAATGACATTTGCAGTGGCCTGAGAGGCTGCAGGCCTGGGAGGCTTTTTGGAAAATAGTGGGAAGGAGTTCTGTGGGTTTTTGCAAGATAACTTGAGTTGGGTGTTCACGCATTCTCCTCTCAAAGGAACCAAGGGCTCCCTTTGTCTTGAAGGTGCAGAAGATACAGCTTTGTAGTCTGAGGAACATCTGTGCATATTAAAGGTAAAGATGCCACTTAGCTCATCTTCCCTTTAAGAACTGGTAAAAGAGAATTCACATCTCAGGAACTCAACGTTTAAATGCTTCCTCTGGGTCCCTTGAGTTCTTAAAGGTAGCATTTCAATCTGGAGCTCTCCGTCCCATGCCGATACAAAAAAATAAACAGATAAATAAATAAAAACCCACGTGGCTCTTTTTTATTTTTATTTTTCATTTAGACGCCTCCTGCATCCTCCCTGCAGGTATTCTCCCAGGACCTGCTAATCTGGGTTTTTTGTTGTTGCTGGAATGCCATTGTTCCCTCTTCCCTCCCCCAAGCTTCTGGCAGCTTCTTAGCCAGCTTTTCCAGCAGCTGCTAATCCTCCATCCATTGTTTTTAACCCTTCAATGCCTAATTCTAGGAAGCCTTTCTCTCTTCCCATACCAGGGAGGCTCCAAGTTGAGTTTGTATCAGTATCACCTGCAAGCCTTGATGGGCTCCACCCTGAGAATTTCTGAATCCTAGGTCTGGGTGGGGCTCAAGAATGTACACTTCTCACAAGTTCTCCAGTTCCGCTGAGGCTGCCAGTTCACCAAGCCCCAGTGGAAGGAAATTCTTTCTGACAGCCTCATGTTAACAGGCTGATCTCTTTCAAAAATGTTTCTCTTCTTCTTTTTCTTCCTTACAGAAAGCAAGCACAGAGATTTCTTTTTTTCTTCCCTTCTTCTTTGTTTGGCCCTCACTGCCTAGAACAGTGCCTGCCTTACAGCGGGGGCTTAATAAACATCTGTTGCCTGTCGAATAATAATGGTGATGATGTCATCATCACCTGGCTTCCTTGCACCTGGAGGGATGGTTTTAGGGCCAAGTAGGGGGCTCATTCATTTTTGTAACTCAGAGCCCTCAGAAGGCCTGGAACCTTGAAATCTCATGGCCAATGTTTGTTCTGCTGAATTGAGCCAACTTGGAGAGCCAGAAACCTAATTCTAAAGGAAACACAACTATGTGGATCCCACAACGGATTATTTAAGTGTGTGAAATAATAATCAAAGACTATTAGTAATAATAGTGATGACAGTTGCAGTTTCCTAAAATGTCCCACTGAACTGCTTGTTTTGCCTCTGCAGCTCTTCACCCGCACCCCAAACTCTCTAGATTTGTGATTTCCCCAACTTTAGTTGAACCCCAAGCTGATTGGGAGCTGCTGCTTTTCTCTGTTGCTTTCAATCCCTTCAGCAGATGGCATAATTCTTAACCTGTGTGATTAGGGTTCTCAGCATTGGCTGCACACTGGCATCATGTGGGGAGTGTTAGAAAAGATGGATGCCTGAGTACTGCCCCCCAAAGATGCTGACTTTTACTGGTCTGGGGATCCCTGGGCATCGGGATTTTTAAAAGCTCATGGTCAAGGTTGTGAACCGTTGGATTAGGGGTGGAGGGGATCTGGAGGAAGAGGGAGGGAAGAAAAGAGAAAAAGAGAATCTTGATTTCTGGAGCCCAGCCCCTGGCACTTTTAGAGCAGAGACTGTTGCAGGATAATGAAGGGTGATCTGGCAGCAGAGAACTCAGGACACACTAGAGGAATGAACCTTGAACTCAGAAACAAGACGACTTTAATGTGTTAATTATGCACTCTCTTGTCTTTCCTGTTTATTTTATCTGGGGTAACCTTGTTGGCCCAAGGAGATTATAAATTCCTTGGGCTCAGTGATGTGTTGGACAGTTAGTCTGCAGCCCCTGAGATCTCTAGAAGCATTGCATTCATGTGGGATTCTTAAAAAATACCCCTCAAATGATGGAGAAGCATGAGGTCAGAGTGGGGAGTGAAGAGCTGAAAGTCTGCCAGTCGATAACGTGTGTGTGTGTGTGTGTGTGTGTGTTTCATCATTTCAAATCATTTGCTTTTCCTCTTTTTTTCTCTGCTATGGAAACACACACAGAAAGAACAACAACAATAAACAAACAAAAAATCAGACACCACAATTACCATCACCACCATCATCACGACAGAAACTGAGAAGGGTGGAGCCCAGTGGAGTGAAGAGGAGGAAGACTATCCTCTACTCACTCTGGGTCCTTTCTGGCTGGGCTGCAAATTAAATTGACATGAGACTGAATAGCAGGAGAAAATCAAACAAAGCTTTAAAACAGGTACACATGGGAGAAACCAGGGAACGTGAGTTCCTCGACAAAGGGCTGAGGTTTTCACCTTAAAGAGCATGTGCAGGTAGACAAAGGAGGATGTTGGGGGTGGGGGAGTCAGCTATGGGGGATTACCAGAAAGCACCGTAATCAAGAGTATGCAGATTTAAGTCCTAGCCTTCCACTGACAGTCAGCATTTCTAGAGATAAAGTCATCCCTCCTTCTTCCAGGTACAGAGAGGGAGATACCTTTACAAATGGAGATTCCCTTATAAATGTAAATGTCCCTTACAAAGGGTAACTTCTACTTTTCAGAGCTTCTTTCCCTTCTGCAGTTCCTTAAAAGTAACCAGCCCAAAATAATCCTCACGCCAAAGAGACATTTTGGGGTGGCCAATTCTGATCTCCCACAGTGGCATCTGTTATCAGATAGGCAGGCATCAAGTCCCCAAAGCAGATGTCATCGAATGTCATTGGGAAGTAAAGATGTTCGCAGTGCAGCAGACCTGCATGCATGCACAAGCATGCCTGGGTTCCCAGCGAGCAGACACAAGCGAGTTAGGGAGAAGCTGGGAAAGCGACGTGCCTCCCCGACTCCCCAGTCTAGTGTTTTATTCATGGGCCCACATTGCAACCCTTCAATACTTTATTAAATGCATCTCTTCTCCTGGACACCCTGCTACCTTCAGAGTGAACACATTCCATGCTTAGAAGCTAAGTGTGTCTTACAACTGCTTGGCTCCGACTGTCATCACGGAGAAGAAACGAGCGCTCAGGGCTGAATTAGGGATAGGAAGTGGGGAAAACGACCTCGTTGGTAAGTTGGAACAGGGTTTAGCTCATATTTTTAATTCATAATGTGAATATAGGTGGGACTAGAGTCCCAACGCACGTAAGTCACAGTTGTTAAGATGACATCCACCAGCCATACCTGTGCCTCCACCAGGTAAACAGCTGCCCCTCTGGTATACATCAGAAGTGTGCTTTTCTGTATTCTAAGCAGTTTTTGACACAATGTTTTGCTTTATTGCAAACTACCATGTTTTCAGAAGGCTTAAAAATCCAGTTATGACTATAGCTGTGAGGGAAAAAGGTCTGCATGGTGCCAGGGAAATTTAATTTTTAGCTTAAAGAAAGTACCACCAAATTCAATTTTTCTCGCATTTAGGGATTCTTAGAGTTATATCCAGCTTGCATAACTGGTATATTAGAGAATGTGTTACTATGGGGGTTATTTTTTTAACATATTTATTATTTATGAAATGCAGAGGAAAATAGTTAGAAATGATTGTTTCAGGGAATATCCTGTAGCTTTCTTTATTGTATTCAAAGAAGTTGCTCGTGCTGTTTTAATTCAAACATTAAAAGTTAAATCTCTTTTCATCCTGACCTACATTTTTAAAACGCTGCTCTACCCCTTATTATGGGGAACAGAGAATGTGGTGGAAGGAAAATGCCCACTGTGCATTTCTCACCCCATGGTTTGTAGGTAACTGAGCTGGTTCTTGCCAACCCGTCCAGGAAGAAACAGGGGGAGATATGGAGTGAGGTCCCTCTGCTCTGCCATTAGCATCCTTGCACAGCCCCTTTCTCCCACAGCACATGTCCCCCAGCCACTGATGCTGGTTAACTGCCTGCTCTTGAGTGATGAGTCTCCTTGTCTACTTCTCACTCTGTATTGGGGGCGTGAAGAGGAGAAAGGAGATATTATTGTCACCGTGGGCCCTCCCGACCCAGTTCAACTGACCCCATCCTATCAACAGAGTAATTAAGAGTGGTTTTTCAGGAACTGAGACCCCTCGTCCAGTTCAGGCCACCTGAGACCACCAACCCATCAACTGGGCCTGCGCAAATGTCCGATATGTAACCTTTTTGACATCAAGGGGCTGAAAACTCCACCTTAGATCATGCTAACACCACCATTTTGTGAACACACGTCCTATGAAAATGCATGAAGCTTGACTACGCTTGTGCATGTCATCAATTACCTCACTTCTCCTTACCTCCCAACATCTATCTCTACCCTTCAGACCACCCTGCCCTCATCCCATAAATTTTGCACCAAGCCCCGGATGGGGGAGACAGATCTGAGAGCTGATGCCTCCTGTCTCCTTGAAGATCAATTTTGCAATAAAGCTGTGTTCTTTTCTCAAAAGCTGATGCTGTAATAATTGGCTTTTTTTATGCACATCTGGTAGGAGAACCCCATTTTTGTGTGGTAACATTATCACATATCTAACAAGGGATAAATGTCCCTTATATTATATAGAGGACTCCTGAAACTCAAGCACAAAAAAAAAAAAAAAAAAAAAAACCACCTGATTCAAAAATGGGCAAAGGATTTGAATAGACATTTATCCAAAGAAGATATGCCAATGGCCAATATGCACATGAAAAGATGCTCAACATCACTAATCATTAGGGAAATGGAAATGAAAACCACAATGAGACACCACTTCATACCTGTTGGAATGGCTATTATAAAACAAAAACAAACTGAAAATAAATGATGGCCAAGATGTGGAGAAATTGGGACCCTTGTGCACTGCTGGTGAAAATGTAAACAGTATGGTGGTTCCACAAAAAAAAAAATATATATATATAGAATTACCATATGATCCAGCAATTCTACTTCTGGGTATATACTCAAAAGAATTGAAAGCAGGATCTCAAAGAGATCCCATGTACTTAGCAGAATTATTCACAATAGCTAAAAGGTCAAACTAACCCAAGTGTTCATCAGTGGATGAGCAAATATGTCATAGTCATACAAGGGGTTATTATTCAGCCTTAAAGAGTAAGGAAATTTGGACACATCTTATGACAGAGATGAACCTTGAAGACATGCTAAGGGAAATAAGCAAGTCACAAAAAAGACAAATACTGTATGATTCCATTTATATGAGGTGCCCAGAGTAGTCAAATTGATAGAGACAGAAAGTAGAATGGTAGTTGTCAGGGGCTGGGAGAAGGGGGAATGAGAGTTATTGTTTAATGGGTACAGAGTTTAAGGTTTGCGAAATGAAAAAAATTCTGGGATGGATGATGGTGATCCATCCCAGATACAACAAGGTGAGTGTACTTAATGTCACAGAACTGTACACTTAAAAATGGATAAAATGGTAAATTTCACACTGTGTGTATGTTACACAAGTCAAAAAAAAAGGTTTAAAAAAAGAGAGAGATTAGTAGAAATTGAGAAGTACTGTGTCTCATCACTTTGGTATCTAGTGAAGCTCTCAGAGAAAGATGCCCTGTGCCTGGATGCTCAGGCAGCCTGTGAAGAGGCCCATGTGAGGGGGAACTGAGGCCTCCTGCCAACAGCCAGCACCAACTTGCCCGCCCTGTGAGTGAGACACTTTGGAAGCAGATCCTCCAGGCTCAACCAAACCTCCAGATGACTCCAGCCGCTACCCTCCCGTCTTCAAGTCTTCCAGCTAAGACCCCTGACATGGTGGAGCGAAGACCATCTCTCTCTGTTGTGTCCTGTCTGAATTGCTGACCCACAGAGACCATGAGTTAATAAATGATTATTGTTGTTTTAAGCCACTTAGTTTTGGGGTAATTTGTCTCACAGCAATAGATACCTCATCATACATTCAATCAGTATTTGCAATCAATATAACCATCTGCCATCTTTGAATATTTGGAAATGCAAACTTTATTCCCAGCACACATGTGCAAACACACAGACACACACCCATACATACTTTGTGGACATCTTATTCTTAACTTTGACCTGCCTTATTCAAAGGATGATTAGCAGCTCTGAGAATCAAAGTGGCAGCTAAGTGAGATGTCCACCTTGCTTTAACCAGAGGAATGGAAGATGCCTCGTAGAAGAGGTTAGGTGGGTTGGCAAGTGGAGAATGGACTTGTCTCCAAGGCATGCCACAAGTGCCTGCAGGATTCTCTGGGCCAGGATGTCCTGGTCTACGGGATGTTACCCTGTACATCAGTTGCTAATGGAACCCTTGGGTTTGTGTGACTGGGGACCAATCTGCACCGATATGTAAATATGTCTGCTTTGCTTACACTCAGGCACTGATTGCATATCTGAGGTTAATGAGCTAAGTTTGGATAAAGGCAAGAGGATGTCTTCTCAATGCACAAGGGTGTTCTGCCTGCATCAGGCTGACTCCCGGCGTTTCCTCAGATCTGAGGTTTGCTTGCTGCTCTGGGGGTTCAGCTCTCGTGCACTTGATGGATGCTGGCCTTAATTTGGTGTGTTGCATTTGTTGTGAGCTGTGGAAGGATATTACCTTAAGGATGTTCTTTTGAATATTAAATTAGAATAAATTAAGGCATGCTGCATGTTAAGCCTAAATCAGAGTTGAGTAATTGCCTCTCGTTTTATGCCACTAAGTTTGTTGGAAATGCAAGATATTTGTTTTAATTACCAAGTTGTTAAACTGACTCCCGGTGAGAGGATGCAGAAACACAAACAAACAAAAACTTTGTGACTTTGTGAAATTTAGATAACTCCTAACGTGATACGATTTATTAGTGTTCCTCCTGTTATTATTACTTTCTTCCTGAATCCAGCATTGACTAATTGACTCTCTACTATGTATCCAGCAATATAAAATGCTTTGGGGATATTAAGAGATACTTTTTTTTATGTTTAATTGTTTTCTGGATACTGTAGTCTAAGCACTTGACATGCGTATAAAATATTCCCAGTAGCTCTATAAGGCAAATATGACTATTACCCCCGTTTTTTAGATATAGAAACTAAGATTCAGAGAGGATAACATCAAGTTAATTATTAAAAAAAAAAAAAAAAAAAACTCACACAGTTAGAGATAGAGTATGAAACTGGCAAATCCTAAATTCTTAATTCCATGCTGTATCTATACTGAAAAGCTGGTAAAAATGTTGCCCCTTTAAAGCATATAACGCCCAGAAAAGGCAGCATTTAGAGTTGGTTTTAAGCTAGTCTCTGAAATTTTTAAGACCCGCCAGCCGATAATGTTACTTTTTAAGTGTGATGAAAATGATGGTATTTTCCTAGCCTTTTATTCTGGGAAATTCCAAATATATCCATAAAAAATTCGAGAGAAGGGTACAATGAATCCCCATGTACCCATCACCCAGATTCAACAATTACCAACTCATGGCCAATCTTGTTTCATTTTTACCCTTATTCACTACCCACTCCCACAACCACCATACACACAAAGGATTCTTTTGAAGCAAATCATTTCTTTGGTCAGTATGTTATTGTGTATTTCTAAAAGATAAGAATTCTAACATGGATATTTCTTGATGAATTATTTGGCAAACCAGTTTGGCTGGTAAAGCTGTAAAAAGTACACTGGATTTCTTATAGGAAAACCTCATTAATTTGGGCTTTACTGTTTTGGAGTTTTGAAAGTGTTGACCATTCACCTGTCTGTGGCAATGAGACATTGAGACCAATAATGATACTGAGGGCAGCTTCTGCTTGCCTATTTGTGTGAAAAAACTGTTCTCCAACACCTTGAAAAAGCAATCTGCATATGAGCATCTTGAACTGCTTGAAATTATTGTTGAAAACTTTGTGGATCCACTTCCCTGGTGTTGAAATGTAATTTAATGCCCAGATTAGCTCATTGTCCTATAAATCCCAGGTTGGTTACAAATATCTGTATTATTCATATCTGCGGAGAAATACACCTGGTGACAAATCCATCATGAAAATGCTAAGTGTGCCTGCACTCAAATTGTGGCGGTAAGTAAGCTTGTCTAGGATTGTTACGGATGTTTCTTTGCAACTATTACCTGGTCTGAAAATGATTGAGCTTGTCCCCAACTCAAATGCATCAAATTCTTGGAAATTATCTCCAGCACATGCTGTATTTCCATGGAGCTCTATTGTGTCAAGTTCTGAGCTGAGTAAGGAGTAGCTGTGGCTTTTGCATCTTTATAGATTATTGGCACTTGGACAAGTCATATTTGCCTCCTTCTAAATCAATTCCACAGGCTGTGATGGCCCCATGAGGGCTGCAGAGTCAATTGCTCTTAACACCCAGGTTGAACTCTTTGAAAACCGAAAACTCAACGCAGAAAATTTAAACTCCCTGCGTTGTTCTCTTAAAGTTATTTGCAGGTTGAATGGAACTTTCTTCCATAATTCTGGAGTCGCAGGACAGTGAAAAGAGTGTTGGATTAAAAACTTGAGGATCTGTATTGTCTCAGATTTTTTTCACCAACTCTATGGAGGAAGCATTTTCTCTCTTTGAGCTTCAGTTTTCCATCACTGTAAAATGGGAGTAATGGTCCATGTCCTGTCTCCCTCCTTGTGTCACTGTGAGCATCACAGGTAGGGTTGGTGATATGTGACCCCAAGAGCTTTTCCATGGCAGACATCACTAATAGATTATTTCGCCTTCTTGAGCCTGGATATGGCTTTAATGATTGGGTAGTACTTTTCTCTACACTGCCCCCGACAGTCACCACCAATCAGTTAGAAATAGTCTTCAGGGTGGACCAAATTTGTCATCCCTCCATTGAGTCAAATGGTGTGCACATCAGGGCTTTCTATGAAAACAATTTTAAAGCACTACACCAGTCTGTCATGATTGTCATTATCATTATTTTTTATCATCAGGAATATATTACATACAATTGCTGGGTTAGGGAACACATACTACCACTGGATAGCCAGTCATCTTCTCCTACCTAGTTCCTGCCCTTGGATTTACCTTCTCAGATTGTTTTGGAGTACCCCATCTTCCCTGAGCTCTATACTGCCATTGTTCCCTTGTTTTGCTTAATTTCTTGTGTATATATCCAGCAGGAATCTGGGGAGTGATAGGGTACTACAGAAACTATAGAGAGAAAATATGTTTCTCTCCTTTTCTGCATCAGCAGACACCTAAATCAAAGCCACTATGGATTCCTGGACACATTTTTAGCCTTTCTATTCTTTGGTATCTTCATCAGTAAAGTGAATATGATATTGAATCCAAATCATAGTGTTGTCATGAGGGTTAAATGAATAAAGCGCTTAGAACATTACCCGGAAAACAGTAGGGTGTCAGAAAATGTACTGATGGCTCCTGTTACCGTTATTTTTGCTGTTCCTGTCATCATTGTTAGTGGCACCTAAAATCTCTGAGCCTCATCCATGATATGGGGATAAACTGTAAGGATGGAATGAGGTAAATGCATAACATTCTAGCATAACCAGCCATTCAATTAATGTTTGTTTTGTTTCCCTTCTGGTTTTTCCTGGTTATGTCCAGGTGTTCAGTCAAGTTGTTTGAGCATGGGTATTCAGTTGCGTTTTTTAGACCTGGGCATTTTGGGTTGAAGGACAGGAAATGGGGAATGGAGATTTTGTCCTGGAATGCGCTGTTAACTATGTATTCTCGTAATGAATTTTCTTGGAGATCTACCTTGACATGCGGTGAGCTCTGGAACGCGAGCACTAGAATGGATCATGTCTTTTTCCTGTCATCTTACTTCTGAGGAACCCGTGGCCCAGAAAAATTTAGCAACGGTCACAGCAGTAATTAATGGCAGAGCTGAAATGAGAACTCAGGCCTCCTTACCACTGGCATGCTCTTTTCATGAGACGGAAATATATTTTAACTATTAAGTTTTGATATTTGATGTATGAAAACCATAACTCCTCATTTCTCAAACAAATATCTCAGTCTTGAACATAACCTGAGTTATTATTTTGGGCCAATTTTGTTTGAAATGACAAGTAAATAAATAACCTAGGGTCACAAATAATGTAGAACTTGGTCCCAAGTTTTACTTAGCTTCTTTTATACATATATAAAATAGAGGTTTACTATATATATCATAAACATCTGTCTTTATCTAGGGTTAACAAATGCGCTCTGCTCTGCAAAGAATTTAAACCAAATTTCAGAGTTTTTCATTAAGAGGATTTCACGTAGATGGTAGAAGATAAACGTCAAGGCTTTTGGTAATTTACTCTCTATTACTGAATTCCACACCATAAATATATTATTTACTCAAAATTCCTGTTAAAACAAGACAGTAAAAATGACATGGGTAATATTTAAAGTTTTCGTAATTTATACCATGCATTGCATTTTTTTTTTTTTTAAAGCGGAACAGGTGAAGGATCTTGAGTGTGGTGTCCCTGTTGTTGCCCCTTTGGGAAGGGGCCACTGTGAGTTGCTGTCACAAAGCTGAAATTTGTGAGATCTTTAAAAGCAAAAGCTCCAGTATGATGCCTGTTTCCCCTCGGACAATTCCAGAAACTTAACGATTCAGGACCAGCCAAAGCTCCTCTAATCTCCTCTCTGTCCACACAGCAAAAAATGATGAGCGGGTGATGATAATGATGACTCAGGTAAATATTGATGAGGGGAAGAATAATTTTTTGCACCGTTAATGAAATTCCCCTAAATCTAATCCATTCTCTTGGAGAGAACCAAAAGTTTGGATATTCAGGGATCTTGTGTGTGTATGTGTGTGTGTGTATACATATCTATTTAAATTGATAAATCCTCTTTGAAATATCATCTCATTATATGCCTTCCTCCTATCTTTTTTTTTTTTTTTTCTGTCTTTTGAAGGATGTCTGCGGCAGCTGTGTGATCACTGGGTCCACCATTATTTGAGAGAGCATGATATAGTATATGAAGCTCCCAGTGCATGGAGCCAGGCAGAGCTGGGTTCAAATGAGCTTTATTTATTTATTTTAAATTGTGTGCCTTTCACCAAGAAACTCAGCTGTGTGAAACCTCAGTTTTCTCACTTGTAAAATTAGGAGATCCTTAATTTTAACTATGCATGAAGATCCTCTGACATACAGTAGAGGATTATCAAACTTAGATCCTTTCTCTCTTGCCAGTAGGGGACTATGCTGGTTAATTACTTGAAAGTTCTTGCCTCTGTCCCCCAGTAGACTTGAAATTCCAGCAAGAACTCTTCTACCTGATCAATGACACCCCTCCATCACACTCCATATCTGTCAGCTGTTATAAGATTTGGGATTGTGTATGGGATTTGGTATAAAGTGGATCTGTCACAGAGATAGAGCTGATGGTAAGGAAGAATGGATGGACATAGAAAAATGAGTTTGGTCTGGTAGGTCTGGGGAAAGTAGTAACTGTACCCAGAGGTGAAAGGCTGATGGACCCACACTCACTATGTAGAAGGAGGATCTGACAGATCAGGATGAGCTTTAATTGTGCTAACAACACCCCCATCTCCTGGGAGATGAAACCTCTGAGTGAGACTGTCAATTATACCATGTTCACATAGAAGCACCAAGAAGACAATAATAGACAAAGGCATGCTATTTGGTGACCAAGATATGGTGGACATTTGAGGGTCGGGGGAGATGCTAGGGCACGATTGAATGCTGGATGAGATGACAAGAAGCATGAGATGTCTGAATTGTATGTAAGCTTGAGACTGGTCATCTCAGAGGACTAGTGACAAATTAGGGACTCTTTTGAGAGACAAAGACTCTCTAGAGGGAAAAAAACAAATTAAAAATGGTTATTACATATTGTCTCCAAGTCACTCTCAGGGAAGATGGCTGACTTTGAATGGGTTTTGAGGAGGACAGTCCTTCTGGGTGGGCAGAGTGTGGTGCCAACAGTCTGAAGCTTGCCAAAGCACACAGCTCTGGGTTACTGTTAAGGTTCAAGGTGGAAGCTCAAAATCATCATCCACCTTTGTGTGATGTTTCATGGCTGAACAAAGCAAGCTGGATTCCCCAAGACTCTTCTTTCCCGAGAACCCAACCAAAGAAGCTGGAAGTAAGATCCCTGAATGCCTTTACGCTGGATGCTGTTAGTGCCTAGATCAGATCCCCTTTACTGAGCTGGTGCACCCATCCCTCAGCTGCTGTGCTTATGGGTTGCTAATGGTTTCCAGCTGCCCCTTCTCCGCAAAACTGCCCTTGGCTAAATGGTTTTGACCTGTTTTGCCTAAGAAGTTACATCATCCTCTCAAGGGGCAGCCAGCAGTCAACGATCCAGACACAAAAAGGCTAGCCTTTTGGCCTTAAGGTGGGACAACTCTGCAGAGCATTTTACTCTACAGGGCCCCAAACCAATGGGTCAGACAAAGGCTAGACTCTACTTGAGGCCACACCCTTGCTTGGCTCCTTCCCTGCCCTACCCTGCTTCTCTCACCTCCTTGTAAGTAAGAATGGCTAGGATGAGAGTGGTGGCAGTGGAAGCAACAAGAAGTGCAAAGGTTCTGGTGTATTTTGGAGATCTTCTCTTAGGAAATGTGTGCATTAAGAGATGGGGTCTCCGAGATCTCATGTTGAATCTTGAGCCATTGTCCATTTCTTCTAGGGCGTTTGGCTGCACATATTAGTCTCAAGAGTGCAAGTGCCCAGATTGTTTCCATGGCTCAGTACATGGTTTCTTGTGCATCTTTCTGCACTTCCGTGTTCTTGGATAAACCCCTATCACCATAGTTCACTTGTATGGGGGTATCTCATCCATGCAAACTAGAAAAAAACCTGAGGAATATAGGGCTTTGGATATGATTTGTCAGAATCCAATTAGCAACTCCAATTGATCGGTGATGGCTGATTCCTGGGTGGATGCAAATTTGCAGCTCTCAGCTATTCTGTCGGTAAGAATGAAGGCAGTTGGAGAAGTGGCTGACTACTGTATTGAGTACTCTTTGCTCCTCCTGGGTGAAAACGGTCATGACTTTTAGCAGCATTTATTCTTTTCTTAACACTCTGCATTGCATGTTCTCTAACGCATTATTCAGGTTGTGTGAGGACAGAGCAGAGGCCAGCTCTACACCCAAAGATCTTTTACTGGGGTCATGCAGAGGTGGGAGTGTAGTACATAGGGATGAGAGTGTGGACAAAAGGGAGCTGTGATCTCAGACTCTTTAGGATAACAAATTGGCAGCAAAGTTCCAGCTCAGTCTCTCACTGGTCACATGTCCTTGGGCAAGTCATATAACCTCTCTAAGCCCATTATGGTGGTGACGATGTGTACCGAGGGGTCTCAAACTCAGATGTTTATCTAGGGCCAGGAAGTTAATATAGTCAGTCAAAGCTGGCCAATTAATGACCTGGATGACATATACCATTTCTAAATAGCCATACAGGAATGTAGGCCCCGTGGTGCCAGATTTTCTGATTTTCAAAGAAAAGCTGGATATTTGCATTTTTAAAATGGGAAATCTAGTAATTCACTTTTTTGGAAAACACTATATGGCCAAACAAAGCAAATCTATAGCTTATGGGCCATTAGTTCGCCACTTCCAAGTTTACTTTTGTGATAGAAGCTGTTAGTGTCCACCCTACCCCACCCCCTGGGGGCATTTACCATTTCAAGGTAGTCTGTCTTGACTTCAACGTGTGTGTCTTTTGGTTTGAAGTCTTCCTGGAGCCTCTGGAGCCCAGATGTATAGATGTCCTGTTGGAAGTGCCTGGGAATTAGAGCACCTTTCCCCCAGTAATCTTCAATGCATGACTCAGGGTTTGGTATGTAAATATCCCAGCTTCCTTGCCTCTTAGGTAGGATAACTTGAGATCAAAGGTTGGCAAGTATTTTTCAGTAAAGGAGCCAATATACTAAATATCTCAGGATTTGGGAGCCATATGGCCTCTATTACAACTACTCCACTCTGCCAGTGTAGCTGGAAAGCAGCCATAGACAATAACATATGGGCGTGGCTATGTTCCAATAAAACTTTATTTACAAAAACAAGCAGTGTGCCAGATATGGCAGGCTGGCCAGATATTGGCCCCACATTGCTTCTCAGTGCTGTAAAGTATGTATTCTACACTTACTCCTTGTGTCATTTGGGGGAATTAAGCCCCACCCACAGTGTCAACTAGCTTGCTAATGGATTTGTATAGCCTGCCTTCCTCTCCCACCTCACCCCTACTGCTGCTACTGAAAACCTTCCTCCCTATAAGCTCCTTGTATTTGAAGCTTGGTCTCCAAAAACCTTAAATGTGATTATTTGGGTTTGGGTTTTGGAGCCAAGTGAGTTGTATTTGAATTCTAGCCCTGCCGCTTCCTAGGTGTATTGCCTTGAGCAAGTGATTAAACTCTCTTTTTGCCTCAGGCTCCTCATTTGAGGCAATAATGTCAGTGCCCATTTAGAGAATAGTTTCGAGGACTTAATGAGATAATGCCTGTCAAACTCTTAGCACACTGCCTGGCACAGGGTAAAGTTTCAATAAACCCCAGCTATGCTTGTAATTATTAGAATGGAGGATAGAGATTAAGACTGAACCAGCTCTCTGATTGTCTTTTAGGAATCTGCCAAAATGTTAAGTCGAAGGCTCTTCTTTTTATTTATTTTTCTATTTTTCTCCTCTATTTTGAAATAAGGTCACCCTTCCCACTGGTGGGATGTGATTTAACTGTCTTTAAAAGATAAAATTACAAAGACACCTGGGTGTGAGTTTGCAACCTGAGCCTTTTGAATCTTAATCACTCTCACTGGTTCCCTAAGAGAAGGAACAGATGGCAGGATCCAGCTTCTGTCTTCAACTGGCCTCATCTCAACCAGCTGGAAACATATGTTCTTAGGAAGGATGTAGAGACGAACTTAAATAAAGCGGAAGGAGATGTGAGATGAGAGGCATCCTCCGATACGTGAATGGACCCGGATCCTCATTGTCTTTCCTCCTGGCTAGCTGCTGCCTGCCTTTGTGGAATGAAAACTGTTCTTGGAACCAGATAACTGGATTTGAATTCTGCTCTGTCATTGTCATCTTGAGCAAGCTATGTTACTTCTCTGAACCTCAATTTCCTGGGATCTATTCATACATGTTTAATTAGGTGGTTTTCTTCCTTTGTTCTTTCCTTATCACATTTTCTCATTCCCTTCTTCTGGGGGTTTGAGAGGGAGCAGACTACAAAACAATAAAAACCACAAATGTGCTTTCTCACTGTGAAGCCAGATGATGGAAACAAACTCTAACCTCCATCTACTATGTGCCGTTCTCTTTAAGAAAGCCACCCATTTACTCTGGAGACAGCCTTGCTTGACCATCAGGAAGTCAGGAAGTCAGCATAGGAAGACTAGAATAATGCAGGGATGGCCAAATGGTTTCCTCTGGAGGGCCAAATTCAGTTGATTAGTAGTGGTTACCTGGTGCACTATGTTGAGAAGAAGGGTAGGAAGGCTCAGTGGGAAATCTTGCTGGAATTGATTAGAAATATCTGACATGGGCATGGTGGGATAGGAGGCAGGTAGGGGTACCATTTGTGTTTGAACCTATCACAGGATATAAACTTGCTGAGAAACAGAGAAAAGGAAATCTGGGCAGTATTTCCTGTAGTGCTTAGACCGACCAGCCTTAACAAGTAGTAAACACACATATATATCCTAAACAAAAACCAATCCTTACACATATATATATGAAGGTATGTACATACATATATATGTATGTATGGATTTATAGATGGATGAGGTCACAGTGTTATCAGGGACTTCCTTCTCCATCATTTGATGCTCCATTTTTTTGTTGGCTTCTCCATACATCAGAAAATGCCCTTACTCGGGGCTGGCCCTGTGGCATAGTGGTTAAGTTCGGCGGCCCAGGGTTCACAGGTTTGGATCCCAGGCGTGGACCTATGCACCACTCGTCAAGCCATGCGTGGCGGCATCCCATATACAAAGTAGAGGGAGATGGGCACAGATGTTAGCTCAAGGCCAACCTTCCTCAACAAAAAGAGGAAGATTGGCAATGGATGTTAGCTCATGACCAAGCTTCCTCACAAAAAAAAAGAAAGAAAATGCCCTTATAATACAGAAGAGGAAATATCTTTTCTGATAATTGTGGCATAAATTTTAGGAAGATGTTTGATTGGCCACTCAAGTCATCCATCCATCCATCCATGAGCCAATCACAGTGACCAGACAGAAAACATACTCTGAGTACCATTAAAGGAGGGAAGGAAAGAGTGATTTATAGCATTCTAAGTTATATAGACTGAGTAGGGTTGCTATGGAATAGGATAGTTTCCCAAACGAAGGGATTCTGGGCAGAAAAGAAACTCGCTTCTATGGAATGTGATTTGTAAAACGGAGGCCGAGGACTAAGATACCTTCAAGGTTCCTTTCTCTTCTGAAATTTAGCTATTGATTTTTGTTTGCTTGTTTTTGGTGTACATAGTGATATGTAACGGATATCTTTTACCCCCAAAAAGTCCTACTTCCAGAATAGAAACCACAAGATAAGTTCCAGGTTACAGAAACAAAGGCTCTAAGAAACACCTTCATCAAGAGACACACTCAATTTCACAACACAAAACCATAAAGAAAGGGAGAAGAAAAACAATCTACCAGTTGGTTTTCAGACTTTGCTCAACTTTTGTTTCTTCCCTTCATTGAAACAGCCTCTGTTGGCGGCTTTTAGTTTTTTCAGAGTGTATTAGTCTGCTAGAGCTTCCATAACAAAATACCACTGATTGGGTGGCTTAAATAACAGATATTTATTTTCTCACAGTTCTGGAGGTTGGACATCCAAGATCAAGATGTTAACAGGTTTGGTTTCTCCTGGGATCTCTCTCCTTGGCTTATAGACAGCCGCCTTTCCACTGTGTCCTCACATGGCCTTTTCTCTGTACACACATGCATCCTTGGTGTCTCTTCCTCTTCTTATAAGGACACCAGTCCTATGGGATTAAGGCCCCACCCTTTTGACCTCATTTAATCTTGATTACCTCCTTGACGGCCCTATCTCCAAATACAATCACATTGGGGGTTCGGGTTTCAACATATGAATTTTGGGAGGGTCACAATTCAATCCATAACACGGGGATTTTCCAATTCCTTCTGCATTCTTGTGTCTGTGCTCAGGCTAGTCCTCCCCCTGGAAGGAATGCCATTATCACCTGCTCTGCCTGCTGAACTAGTCTTCCTTTAGAGCTGGCTCCATTCTCTGCTTTGGTGGTTTTCCCTGAGCACCCATCTTTGCCTAAGCAGACACACACGCTCTTCCCCATCTCCCAGCTTCATGTACACACCCAGTGTATTAGCCCACTGAATCATAGTTATTTGTTTAGACACTTGTCTCCCTGCCCACCACCTACTACCTGCTACTCACTACACTGAGAACAAGGATAATGACTCAGGAGTTTGGTTTCCCCAGTGCCTGGCACAGAGTCGACATTCAATAAATGTTTGATGACTTGAATTGGATTGAAGCTGAACAACAGAAAATGCATTTGGCAATTTTTCCCCTGGCTTAGAAATTATATGTGAGTTGGGAGACTTATTTCTGTAACATTAAGATAATGCAATATACATCCAGGTGCTATGTGCCTTGTGTAGAAGCTCTAAGTCTCTCCCAATGATGCAGAAAGAGGCAAAGTGTGGGCTGAGCAGAGAAATGAGAAAAGAGGGTGGCTCAGGACATCTACCCTGGGAACCTGCTATTATACAAGAAAAGAAAGAGATTTGGAACCATGAGACTTGGGTAGATGACTTTCGTTTAATACCAGGAGAGAGTTCTCTATCACGACAGATGTTAGTGGGTCTATTACCTACTGCAACTTTTTCTTTTGACCCAGTTGAGAAAAGCCATGAGAATAAATGAAGCATAGTAGAGCCATTCATCTTTCTGAGGGGTCTGGTTCAGATGTCTGTAAGCTGGAAACCAGAGTGATCTTCCATTATTATTATTATTATTATTATTATTATTATTATTATTATAGCTAACTACTGCTGCCTAACGAACTACCCTAAAAATAGTGGTTTAAAATAATAACATTCACTTATTTTGCTCAGGAATCTGTTGATTGAGTAGTCAGCTCAGGCAGGCAGTTCTCACTCAGGACTTTTCATGAAGTTCCAGAGAGAGAGTACTGGGTCTGGGATTGTTTTGAAGACTTCCTCACTCACCTCTCTGGGCTGGGAAGAGTCAAAGAGCAGGGCCTTGTCTTAGTCTGTTCTGGCTGATATAACAAAAATACCATAGACTGGGTGGTTTATAAACAACAGAAATTTATTTCTCATGGTTTTGGAAGCTGAGAAGTCCAAGATCATGGTGCCAGTAGATTCAGTGTCTGGTGAGGGCCTGCTTCCTGGTTCGTAGACGGCCATTTTCTCACTGTGTCCTCACATGACGGAAGGGGCAAGGGAGCTCTCTGGGGTCTCTTTTATAAGGGCTCTAATCCCATTCATGAAGGCTCTACCCTCATGACCTAATAACCTCCCAAAGGCCCCACCTGCAAATACCATCACATTACGGGTGAGGTTTCAATATATGAACTTTGAGGGGGCACAAAATTCAGCCTATAGCTGGGCTGGAATAGCTGGGGACTTCTCAGGTCTCTCTTCCTTCCTTCTTTCTCTCCGTCTCTCTGTCCTTTCTCTTTACGGTCTCTATCATGGTGAAGAGATGAAAGAAAGAGAGGGTAGCCAGACATCTTACATATGGCATCACGTCCACCACCTGGATTCAACGAGGCAGACACAAAGGCCCACCCACATTCAAGGGGAGGCACCATAAACTCTTCCTCGTGGTGGGGGAGAGGCAACATTACGGAAGAGCAGGTTAGGGAAACAGTGTGGTGCTGTTGAAGAAGACAATCCTCCATACGTGGTTAATCACATGCACGTACATTTATCTTTCTGGAAACTGTTGTCGTGTGCCTTCATTTGACATTTCCCCAGATGTCTATGCAGATCACATTGCCTTTGTCGACGTGGTACCTCTGATGGAGAAATCCTTCCCTGCTGTCTTTACAGGGAAGACCAGAACCTTTTGTTTTGTTTTGTTTTCACTTCTGTAGATTTCTGTTTCTAAAAAAGCAAACTGAAGATAAAGCTCTCCTGATCCCTGAAGGCGTCTGAAGAAAATTCTCTTAATTTACATGTGCAAAAAAGTAAAGTGCCACTTTTGACCACGCAGTTAATTTAGACTGATTGGAAACTAGACTCAGAAGGAGTAGCGTTGGTGAGCCATACGTCCTCACCTTGCCTGGCAATATGTGTTAAGCATTGTTATTTCCGTTTTGCAGGTGGAGAAACCAAGCTGCAAATATTAAAATGTTTTTTTCAAGGCCTTCCAATGAGTAAAAACTAAGGTGTATGCTTCTTTTAATTGAAAAGAAAAAATAACTACGATAATTCCTTTGTACTTTGCTAAGCTGGATATGTGTGACCAGTGCTTTCAGACATTTCTGTTATCCATGGACTCTTTCTTCAAATGAAATCTTACTTAAGTTGAACAGAAATAAAGCAGAACTACTCTGAGACAGGTGATCTCGGGAGGCTCTGCTGAGAATAATTTAATATCTTTTAACATAGAGACCACACTGTTCTACATGAGCATGCTATACATGCACACACATGCCCATGTTCACACGCACACACACATATATATTTATATACATAAGGGGGGTGATTAATTTTATAGATTTGGCTCTAAACATCAAGATCTCAAACAAATTTGCAACCAATATTCACAACAGAGAACAATTGCTGGATGGGTGAATTGAATCTGTCCTTGCACATTGGTGGCCAAAGCCGGTTGCTTATGGAAAAATTATTTTTATCATAATTGCATGGCTCTTAGGAAAGAAGAGTAACCTGTAATTTATAAAAGTGTTTACATTTTTACAAGTCGAATAGGTCTTACTCAATAGTCAAGAGAGGATCTTGAGCCAAGTCCACATATCACTTAAATGACGACAAGGCAGAAATAAAACTTCTCTGTTGACAAGGCTCTAACACAAAATACCAGACAATACCTAAAGTGTCAGTCACCTTGGCAGGCATTTTTGAAGTTAGATTTTAGGTTGAGTAGCTATGATTTATTTTTATGTCAAAAAGTTATTCACATATTTGTGTAAAAAGAAAGTGGCAGATCAACAGGGTGTTGATTATGGAGGCGCTATGTAATAAATCAGCGTAGTGATTCTGGTCATTTCACCAATTTTGACACAGAGACTTGCTTATTTATGGCATTTTAAGGTCTGAGGAGTTGATTTACATTTACAATAACATGCCCCCATCCGTTAGTAGTTCCCGCATGCTTAGATGCTCTTTTGCATTTAATGATTGGCATTTTTTAAAATTACATGACTATAAATTGTCAGACCTCCATTTAAAACATAACTTTGTTGAAACATTTATTTGTTTTAATAAAAATATGATAGTTAAGATATAATACTTTGCTAGTATCTTCACCCTTTGTCCTCCCCCATGCAATGTTAATTATAATACTAGATTGTTTGAACTACCGAGATTCTTAGGAATAGCCTCCCAGAACCACCTCATTTTGCAGATGGGGAAACTGAGGCCCAGAGAAGACTGACTTTTCTAGCCTGGTTCTCTAACATCAGTCTGGTTCATCTGGGGAGTTTGCTACAAGTGCAGATTCCCAAGCCTACTCTTGGGTGTGGGGCTGAGCACGAGAAAGCAGGCCCGCCAGAGGCTCTTGAAGCATGACCCGACTTAGGAAGCAGATTTGGAGGCAGATGGAAGGAGTTCAAACCCCACTTCTATTGCTTGCAGTTTTATAACCTTGGAAAAGTCACCTCTTCTCTCTGAATCCCGGTGTCCTCATCTATAAAGTCAGGAAGGCTAATTACTCTAACCTTACAAGGCTGTTATGAGGATGAAACTTAATATGGGGAAACTTCCTGCCATATCATAGCAGGTTGTTGATAAATTATTCTTTCCGTCCTTCACCTTTCAACCCTTCCAGTGCACGCACATGTATGTGCACACATGTGTACATGCAAACACACACATGTGCACACACACCCAGAAACACACAGACGTACCCAGGCACACACAGAAACAGATGTACACACGGACACACACATGTGCACACACACACACACACATCCCTCTGCATTCTGGACTAATTTGGATTGATTATGCAATTTTTTTTCTACATTCCACTGGTTAGAGGTCTTTAGAATGATCATATTCAAGCAAAATGTTAATCTCATGGCATTAACTCAGTTCATTGCTTGCTTCTTCAAAGGGCAGATTTTGCTCCTCTGTGAGTGTCTTGGTGTAATATTGGTTTTGGTGCATTCTATTCCTCATGTGACAGCAATGAGAGAGAAAGATAATAGTATTTGCCATCCTTCCCTATCCCAAACCCCTTTTTAATGAGGATGAGGACAATCCTTTGATTAAGGTGGTTATCTTTGCTTTGCTTTGCAAATGTGAGTGAAGGCTGCAGTGGCCAGGGTTGTGAGAGGGAGCTGGCCAATCAGGGAACAGATGGAGTAAGGGAGGACAAGGCTGGGGGTACCCACGGGAAAGCGTGCAGAGGGGCAGAATCTGGAGAGATCTGGGAGAATCAGAGAGGAGGGACCTTTGCTATGGATAGTGGACTTTAAGGAGGTGGGTGATGAGTTTTTGAAAGTCTTGCTATGGATTCCGAATTTGTCATCTTCTACGTTAATTATCCCCCCAAGTGCTTTGGCATTGAATTTCTTCTGTGTCAAGCCTGGCCTCAAAGGGGCAATGACCAGGCTCGATTTTCTTCTAGTTACACTTGTATTTGGCAAGAGAAAACCACATGATGGACTTGCTCAAAGACATAGTATTAAAGACTCACATTGAGGAATAAACATGGAGTGGGGAAGAAGAATTGAAGACCAAGGAATAATGGGGCAATTTTGGCTCTTGCCTTGGCTCAGGGGTGGTTGACAGAGAAGTGAGTGTTTTAAATCCATCGCCTCGCTTCCCTACTTGCTATTTATGGAATGATGTTGTTCCAGTTATCATATCCAAATATTGCTAAGCCTAATGGCTTTAAAAACCAATTTCCTGTGATCAATCATGGTCCTGTGGGTTGGCTGGGCTCAGCTGGGCAGTTCTGCCTTGGGGTCTGTCATGTGGTTGCAGTGGGAGAGCAGGTGGGGCTGGAGTCATCAGAGGGTTGGAATGGGCTTGGACATCTAAGGTGGCTTCTTTTCTCACTTGTCTGGCATCTGGGCAGGGTTAGCTGGACCAACTCGTGGATGGCCTCTCCATGTTGATATCTTTGGCTTCCTCATAGCGTGGCAGTCTCAGATTAGTCGGATCCCTTAAACGGTGCCTGGCTTTCTCCAGAGTGTATGTTCCAAGGGACTCCAGCGGAAGCTGCAAAACTTCTCATGACCCAGCCTCAGAAGTCACATGTCCAGTATGTTCTGTTGGTTACCCAGGACCAGCCCAAGCACAGTGTGGCAGGGGACAAGACAGGGCTGAAGATGGAAGGAGGCATGGCTCATCAAGGGGCTACCTTGCAGACTAGCTCTCATCAATGTTAAAGGCAGCAGCTCATCTGAGCTGCAAACACGGGTGATGGGATTTTATACCTTTTTTGGAAAGCAAGGGGAGGGGAAAGTTAACTTAATATGGGAGGGCTACAAAAGTTGAGGCACAGCATTTTTTCCAGTAAGCTTCACCGTCTTTGCTGAGCCCTGCACTATGCAGCCATTAGCAGGCGGGCAATGCTTTGCTTTATGAGGCAATTATTCCAACACACTCTATTCAAAATACACATTAGAACTTAACCTTCTGAATCCTGAAGTAGCATTTTTATCACCCAACATTAGAAAAGACACAGAGTCAGCATATTTCCCCCCCCTTTTATGATCTGGCATCATTAATAAAGCATTGGGCAAGGACCTTCTCACAATTCTTCCCGATAATTTGTGACACAAAAGGCGTTCTGTGATACAATCGTCTGTTGACTTATTCAATAACAGAGGAAACACATGGATCGTTTTAAAAATAAAGCCAAAGAATTAAACAACCAAGAGGAGTATTTCCACCCCACGGTATGAAAGCACATCCAGAATAGAGATGTGATGTTATTGGATATGCACAGTAGAAATGGGAAGTTAATATGGAATTTCTAATTAGGGTCACATGCTAATGAACTCCCTCTTCATGTTAGTTTTATGCCGCTTCAGAAATTTTTTATCATATGCTTAAAAATTTATGGCCAGAAACGTTAATGAAAATGAGGCGTGAATTGGAAATTGTGTCATTATGGAGATGAGGGTGGCCCGGCATTGCTGATTTTCAAGGAGGTATCTTTTATTGCCTTTTTTGAGAACTCAGAAATGATACAGGTAAAATTAATGGCAAAGCATATTCTCCATCCTGACACAGGCAGCATGGTTATAGGTAAAGTTATAAAAGTTTGATTTTAATAAGATTTTGAATTAATTATAAGGAGAATATTAATCATAATTGACAGTCGTTTTTTAGAATAAAACTTCACCATCTAAGTAATATTATGGTTCTTAAGTGCATGAAGATATGCGTTTCTTTTTCTCTCGGCTTTGTCTTTTCGGAAATTAAAATCCACCTTGTCAGAACACTGTGGATTGAGAAGCACCTGCCTTTTCATCTGTGAAATATTCGCTCGGTTTCAGATTGTATTTTAAAAGCACCTCTGCTTGCTAAGCTCGGGGGACAGGCAGATTCTGTGAAGCCATGTTCATGAGGAGGGGAAAGAGCGCGGGCATATTAAACTTTCTCTGTTTTTAATCTCTCAAAAACTATTGTTTTCAATACATCTGATAACTGTCAACTTTGAATGGATTTTCAGAAAGGCGCATTTGGAGTTTCTAAAACTTGTGTCTTAAACTTGTCACAGAGGGATGAATGCAGAAGTCGGAATAAAATGCGCTTTCTAGGCCTGATCTCTAGGGAGTGACTTCTCCCTCTCTCACTAGTTCCGTGTGCATTTGGACCCAGGACTTCAGCCACTCGTCAGGTGCTACCTCCTCCCTGCATCCCTTCCTCAGGGCCCCTCTCAGCTCCATCCAAACTTACCATTCTGGTCTGCAGGAGACGCTTCCTCCTGTCTCTCTTCCTGCTTTTTCTCCACTCTGCCCTCCTTCTGTCTCTCTCCTTCCTCCCTAAAATGATTTCAATACCAATTCCAACGTGTGGGTTTTTTCTCCACACCAAGCCCTTCTCCGAACCGGCTGGGTGTCCTACAATTCAACTCAATTCTGACACTACCAGGAGACAGCGTCAGATCCCACAGGTTAAGGGCTCGGACCCACAAGACTGCCCCCTCACCCTGCCCACTTCAGGCGCCAATCACAAGTCCAGGTTGCCACCTGTGCATCTGACCAACCAGCTATAGATGGGAGGGTTCCCACAACCCCCTCATTGCATTCAATTAATTTGCTAGAGCAGCTCACAGAACTCAGAGAAACATTTTACTTACCAGATCACCGGTTTATTATAAAAGGATATAATTCCAGGAACAGCCAGGCAGAAGAGATGCATAGAGCAAGGTATGGGAAAAGGGCGTGGGACTTCCATGCCCTCTCCAGCATGCCACCCTCCCAGCATCTCCATGAGTTCCCCAACCCAGAAGCTCTCTGAACCCTGTCCTCTTGGGTTTTTATGGAGGCTTCGTTATATAGGCATGATTGATTAAATCATTGGCCATTTGTGATTGAACTAAATCTCCAGTCCTTCTCCCCTACCTGGAGGTCAGGGGGGGACTGAAATTTCCAGTCCTCTAATCACATGTTTGGTGTTCCTGGCAACCAGCCCCCATCCTTAGGTGCTGTCCAAAAGTCACCTCATTAACATGACAAAGACTTCTTTGTATCCTTCATCACTTAGGAAATTCCAGAGATTTTAGGAGCTCTGTGCCTGAAAAGTAGACAAAGATCAAATATATATTTCTTATGATAAATCTCAGTATCACAGTCCCCCTGCCCTGGAGAGAGGACCAGCATCTTGTCTCCCTGATTGTCCCACTCTCACCTCTTAGGACCAGGAGAGGATGCAGACCCAGACTTTGACCTCCTTCATCAGCACATCCTCCTCCCTGACTGCAGAGATCGGTTCAGGTGTGGGCACATCACCCAAGCCAGGCCAAAGAGACTAAACGCCTGGGGTATTAAGCTGGTAGGATGTAGACCCTGAGCCGCTGGTGGCGGCTGTTTTCTCACCACCTGGGGAGAACCCACTAGAGACTGAAGTCACACAGAGCTGAGCAATGGAGGTTGTCCTGACCACATAAGAGGGGAGCCCGGGACCCACTCCAGACCATTTGCAAACTCGATCTCTATATTAATTTCCTAGGGCTGTTATAACAAATGACCTCACACTTGGTGACTTAAAACAACACAAATTTATTATTTCACAGTTCTGAAGGCCAGAAATCTGAAACCCAGGTGTCAGCAGAGCCAAGCTCCCTCTGAGGGCTCTAGGGGAGGGTATTTCTTTGCCTCTTCCAGCTCCTGGTGGCTCCAAATGTCCCTTGGCTTGTGGCAGAATATCTCCAATCTCTGCTTCCATTTTTATAAGGCCTTCTTTTCTCTGTTGGGTCCAATTTCCCCTTCCTTTGTTTTATAAGGATATCCTCATGGGTTTTAGGGCCCACACTAAATACAAGATGATCTCATCTGGGGATCCTTGACTTAATTACATCTGCAAAGACTCTGTTTCCAAAAAAAGCCACATCCACATTCACCATATCAGGAGTTAGGACTTGGACGTATCATTTTGGGGTGGCAGCGTGCAATTCAACTCACTACTTTTTCTGTTATGTAACTTAAACATTAATTCATTCCCCCGCATAGGAAGGGCCCTGGTTAATATATTCCCTATGTCTGTGGTCTCCTTTTCTGATTTCATAAATTCAGAACTCAAAAGTACCATAAAGATAGTTCAAGTCGACACCTTAAAATAAGTCTTAGGGGGAGATTTTGCTCAGACTCCACAGCAATGTGTATGGCTAGGGAAGAAAGGAATGTTGACTCCCAGCCAGGAATTCAGCTCTATAAAACTTGGATTTGAAACACAATCGTTGGGTGTAATGCCCTGAGCAATTGATCCAGGCACAATTCTCTCCCCTCCTTCCTTGAGGAAATCGAGAGTCACCCCTGGGTGCAGGACAAGCTTTGGTTCTGGCCTGTGATTCGTCTCCAGCTTAGCATACCCCACCTACATTTTTTTAAAGTCATTTACTGGATAATTTTGTATCGAGAGGTAACATCAAAAGCAGCAAGTATTGGGGGGCCAGCCCCATGGCCTAGTGGTTAGGTTTGGCGCTTTCTGCTTTTGCGGCCCTGGTTCAGTTCTCAGGTGCGGACCTACACTACTTGTTGGTGGCCATGCTGTGGTGGTGACCCACATACAAAATAGAGGAGATTGGCACAGATGATAGCTCAGGGTGAATCTTCCTCAGCAAAAAAAAAAAAAAAAAAAAAGCAGCAATTCTGTTGCCATAAAGCTAGTACACCTCAGGGTCTTTCCACAGTGTTTATTTTTTATGACTGGGGTTCTCAATTTTGCCATAGTGGGAATGAGATCCCAGCACCATTTTCAGAATTTTAAAAACCTCACGAGAAATCACAAGACTTTGTTTTCAGCAGGACTTCCACCAAGTGGGTGGTGGTAACATCAGTTATCCTGTGTTCATCTGAACCACTGGTCCATAATTGCATACATCTAAGATGATCCGCTTGCAAAGGAGGGAACGACTCAATGGAAACCAAAACTTAAATTTTGGTTGACAAAATTTCTGTTGAGAGGCATTTAAGAATTTCTCAGCAGGGCTGTTTGGAAAGCTTAAAGCTAAGAGGTTCTTTGTCTGAAAGAGCCTGGTTGAAATCCTTGCTCACCAGCTCCTTGCTGTGTGATCCCGAGCAACTCACTACTCAACCTTTCTAAATTTCTTTCCTCCTTTGCAAAGTTAAGCCAGGCTAATACCTACCTTTCAGGATTACAGGCGATAACAAATGCTAAGCATTTAGCGCAGTGAGTGGGCATATATTAGGTGCTTAATAAATGATAGTTGAAATGATTATGAGTGTTACTTTATTATCTCTAGACCTTCCTCCTTCCCTGGAACGTGGGGTGGGGGGCAAGTATTATATGGCTCCTCCCTAAGGCATGAGGTGGGTTTATCCCGGCTCTATATCCATGGGTCTTGGCCAAGGGCAGTTTTCCTGCAGAGCTGCCCCTGTGGGGACTTTGAGGGGATGGTAAATTGCTAATTAAAAGGAAATCAGTGCTTTTCACTTGTTGAGGTATAAAAAATGGAGAGCTTGGGACTAGAATGACCAATCATAGATGAATCCAATTTTCATTGTGGGTTTTGGAAATATGAGTAGAGTGACTATATTATCTGAATTAAAAAGGTGGATGTGATTGGCACCCAATGGAGATGATAATAATAATGTTTTGGTGTTGTGCTGTGGTGCTCTCAGCATAACAAGCCCTTTCCTGTGTCCTGTGTTTATTAATCACTCATATAATCTGCCCTGAAATAGGTGCTAATTCCCCATTGTATTGATGGGGAAGCTGAGGTGCAGGGAGAGGAAGTTGTTTGCTGTAGGAGATGAAGGAAGATTGCAGCAGAACTGAGATTAGCATTCAGCAGTGGGACTCCAGTGCCAGGCTGTTAATTGGTAAACATAGGGCCTCAGAATAGAGAGGAAAAGCTCAAAATAAGGAGTCTCATAGAAAATCTGAGATATATGTTTCCTCTAGGGGTAAGGACTTCGGCTCCTGAGTAGCAGTTTTTACTCTGTTACAGGATTCTCAACGGCAGACTGGAGGTTTATGCAAGGAAGGCATGGCTCTGCTAAGAGCACCCATTTACACCATTATCCGAGAAAATCTGACCTCTGTGAGCCGGTTGCCTTCTCTTCTCCACCCCTAGCTCCTTGCACAGGCCCAGGGCCAACGCCTATTTAAGGAGCATCACAATCACCAGGTGCTGCTCTGGGCTCTGAGGATACAATGCTTAGCTGTGTCAGGACCACTTCTGGCTCTCAGAGATCACACAGTCTAATAGGAAAGACAAACGTTAAACAAACAATCGCAGCAGCGCTGGGGGGAAAGATGCATGGCCCTGAGAGCGGGGATTCACAAAGCTCCCTGACTGTGAAGAAGGGGAAAGGGTGTCTCTTCCCATCAAAGGAGCTGAGGCTCAAAATAGTTCATTAGGCTGGTGAGAGGGAGAGAGAGGGGGGAGATTCAGAGAGATGGATCAAATTATGGAATGGCTTTGTTTTAGAAAGAATGGAAGATAATTACGTTCGTTAAAAATAAGGCCAGCGAACTGGAAAACATGGGGTCATGGAGCAAGAGGTGAGGTGGAGATGATGCTGATGCTGTTAGGGACCAGATCACGCAGAATGGATCACAGAAAAACATTTTGATCTAAATCCTAAGTGCAGTGAAAAGTTACTGTCAGTCAGTCTCTCTTTTTCTATCCATCCATCCAACAAATCTATCATCTATCTGTTTATCTATCTATACATCCACTCATCTATCTATCTATCTGTTTATGCATCTGTTCATCCATCACATTTATCATCTGTTTATGTATCTATACATCCACCTATCATCTATTTATCTGTCTATCTATATATCTATCTAATATCTGTCTATCTATCCAACCATCCATCAAATCTACCATTTATCTATCTATCTATCTATCTATCTATCTATCTATCTATCTATCATCTATCTGTCTGTTTATCTATCTATACATCCACTCATTCATCTATCTATCTAACTGTCATCTATTAGCAGTGGGTGGGGGTATCATTTCCCATGAACAGGGAAACAGATTAGAGGGAGTGAAGAGTCCATGGGAAGGCCAGCTAGGGGTTACAACAAGAAGCGATGAAGTTTGAGTTAGGGTGGTTGCAGTAGATAGATTTGAGAGGTATTAGGAAGGAAAATAGAAACAGTGTACAGTTGAGTGGCCTGACCCACATATCTGTTCCCCACATGGCTTTACATTTCATCTGCTTCCCCATTTGCTCTCACCTCTCCATGCTCATCACAGATTACTTAGGAACAGGGAAGTATTTGCTCAAGAATTCTGTTGCTCTCTTCAAAGGCTGGGTCCAAGATGTTGGACACAGTAGATCTTGGTCAAAACAGGCTTTCTTAAATAGTCTGTGCCCATCTGCCTGTGGAGCTGTGGATCCCTGGGGAATGTGTGGGTGACAGCAGGTGACCAGACTGTAAAACTAAGAATTTAAGGAGAGATGGATTAGAAACAACCAGACACACTTTCTGAGGAATTGGGTTGTCAGTCTGAAAAAAGACGCCCCTTATCACTGCTCCGATTCCTCCCACCAACTGTTCAGCTGCCCCGGGTGCCAGAAGGATGAAAACACTCTGAGAGAGAGGTTGGCAGTTCTGCTGATGACAGCACGAAGGCACCGCGTCTGCTCTTGTAAGGAAGCAATGCAGGCTCCTGGGAGGTGGTTGGGCATGACCCTGGGGCGGGGGAGAGAGCCACTGAAACAGATCCCCTGCTCTGTGCTTGCCACCCTGCACACCCCCACATGGGGGGCCATGCCACTCGGCCATGGGGTTGGAACCTCATCTTCTTTCTTTGGCTCCTGTTACAGTTCTGAGTGACTGACAGCCTTTTCTCCAACGATGTCTTTAACTCAGCAAAGACCCCCGGGGCAAGCTGTCACTCTGAGAGAGGATCTTTGAAAAGCAGCCTGGTGAAATTAGCAGCAATGGAAACGATGAAAACATCTCATTTCTTTTCTTTACTTATTTTTTCCCCCTTAATCATGCATTTTATGTTTATTTTTTTCATGCTCCCCTCTTATGCAGCTGAAACTCTAGAGGACATCTGATCGCCCTTGTCCTAACAGAGAACTCAAGGCTTCTCCCCGCCTTTGGCTCAAGTTCTCCAGTAGCGTTTTCATAGAGCAGTCATAAAGATTTAGAAGAGGAAGTCTGGCAGGAAAAATCTCAGAGCAATGTGAGGGTGTTGAGTGATGGATTCCTCCCACCCTGTCAGTATCGGTTTGCGTTTACATAACGCCCTGCATCCCAGAGGACTTGAAGAAACCCGCAGGAACCTGCCTACGATCTAGTATGCGTCCTGCCTCCCTCTTCCATGGCAGCTGGCCTCCTCTCCCTCCTTGGTGCCAACACCTTGTAACTGGATGATACCTTCATTACCCAAAAATGTGTTAATCTAGGTGCCTTTTTAGCAAAACTTGTGGATCTTCTGGCTGCTGGAGGCCATTCCCGACTCTTGGCTCTGTGTCAGCATTCGCCTAATAAACTCATTAGAGGAGAGCTCCAGTCCCTCAGTGACCAGACTCGTGGGTGCCCAGGAAGTGTAGTTTGAGAGAAAGAAGTCATCAGAGCAGAGCCTGGATGTTGGAATCTCCCACCCTTACTACAGTCCCCATCTGAGCCAAGACCACTCGTCAGACAGCCTTTCTAATGCATTGTTTAGCAGCCCTGATTTCAGAGTCATTCAGCCCACTCTCAGCTATGTGACCCCCAAATAGGTAACTTACCTCTCTTGAGTCTCAAGAGCCCTCACCTGTCAAGTGAGGATGACAGTAAAGTTCTTGTGAAGAACTTCAAGATCATGAATAAAAATGCTGAGGAAATTGCCCAACAAATATTATTTACAGCAGGGCTGGGCTTAGGGTGAGATGCGTGAGGCAGGGCCGTGCAAGTACTGGGCTGGATCTTGTCTTTAAAATTTTCATATTTTGTGGGGCCTGCCCGGTGGCATAGTGATTAAGTGCGCGGGCTCCGCTTTGATGGTCCAGGTTTGCAGGTTTGGATCCCAGGTGCACACCAATGCACTGCCTGTCAAGCAATGCTGTGGTGGCATCCATATAAAGTAGAGGAGGATGGGCATGGATGTTAGCCCAGGGCCAATCTTCCTAAGCAAAAAGAGGAGGATTGGCATTGGATGTTAGCTCAGGGCTGATCTTCCTCACAAAAACAAAAAAAATTGATATTTTGTCCATTGCACGTTTTTTACATTTATGTTGATTTGGTAAAATAGTGCATTAAAATAGGGTTTATTTTGATTACCAAGTTTTCTGGTGCCCCTTCAGTTTGGTGCCTCATTCTAGTCTTGCTCCTAACTTTGAGCATCAACCACGTGGGAGGTGCTATACTAATTGCTGGGTCTGCCATTGTGTGACCCTCAAGATGCTTTGAGTGGCCTGTAATAGATTTCCCGGGTAAATGGGCACCACATAATCAAGGCATTTGTTATTTTATATAAGAAGAAGTCCTTCTAGAATAAGAAGACAGGGTAGGTTCAGCAACACAGCACCGTCATCTAAGAGTCATCTAGACTATTTCTGTTTAGAAACTTTCACTTTCCTTCATTTTCTCAATATCCTGGCATGGCCCTTAGGCTTGGCCTTTCTCAGTACCAGGAGAGTTACTGCAATTCCAACCATGACATGTAGAGATGACAAGTTTGGCCCAATAAACTACTGCCCCCACTCTGAGACTTCCCTCAATGTCCCATTAGCCAGAATTGGGTCCAACGCCTTGACTTCAAGGGAGTCTAGAAAAAGTGACTCCCTGGAATGTTCAGCCTCTGTAGAAGGAAGTGGGCTCTGCCAGGAAGAGAGGCTGACATTTAGGCCACAGGACCTTTGTCTGTGCTGTGCTGTTGTTTTCTCTGAGACACACACACACACACACACACACACAGACAACTTTGCCTCCTGCCCTTATTTAGCCATAGAATCGTAGGAGAGGAAAAATATCTTTTCCTTTACCCTCCTAAGTTCTCAGCTGGGGCCCCTGTAACAAAAGATAAGTAACAAGAAAAAAGCATACAGATTTATTTAATATAAGTTTTATGTGACACGAGAGCCCTCATCAGGAAATGAAAAGCCTAAGAAATGGTGAAACCTGAGTGTTTTTAGGCTAGGTCTGATGAAGAATGGAAAGTCGTGCAAAGATGATGGGACAAAGGGGATGAGTAAGTGTGGTGAATGATGGGAGACTGAGCAAGGCTTGGATTCCTCTCTGTCCCTCTGACCTCAGAGCTAAGGATGCTCCTTACCTCCAGCTATGGGGAAGGCACCTCGCACATGAGGGATTTGGGACCTGCCTCAGGGGAAAATCAGAAAGTCTTTCTTACACGTGTCATTTCTCAAATTCCTTCAGCTTGAAATATTCAATGTGTCAAGGTGCCATATTTTAGGGTAACATATCCTGAAACCCATCAGAATGTTTAACGAATTCATTCAAAATATTTCTTGAGGGCCATACTATCTACTTGAGATGTAGTGACCAACAGGACAGATCTATTTCCTGAACTCATGGGTCTTATAATCTTGTGGGGAATAGACAGACATTCAGTAAATGAACAAGCCCACTAATAAATAGGAAGGAAATTATCAGAAAATAATATTTGCTATACAGACATTTAAAGTAGGGAGATGTGTGCTAAAGGACAGCTGAGTCGTTAAGATAGACTGGATTCTCCTGGAAGGCCTTCCTGGGAAATTCAAATGTAAACTGAGGTATGAATGAAAAGGAAGTGCTGGTCACAGAAACATCAGAGGAGGACCAGTCTAGGGAAAAGGAACAGGCGCCATGCCTGGAAGTGGGGAATGAGATGGCTTGTTTGGGGAGCAGAGAGTGAAGGGGGTACAGGATGAGCTTGGAGGGGGTGGCAGGGGTTAGATTATGTGGAGCCTTTTAGGTCGTGATAGGGAGTGTGTCTGTGAGTATGTGAGAGCTTGTGAGAGTGTGTGAGTGTTTGACTGAGAGTGTGTGATTGTGAGTATGTATGTGTGAGTGTGTATGTGTAAACCATTGGAGGGTTTTGAGCAACAGAATGACCTCCCAGTTTACATTATTAAAGGGTCAGCTGTTACGTGGAATATGGAGTATGAGGAAGAGAATGAAAACAGAGGTTCCCATTAGGAAGCTATTGCAATGGCCCTGGCAAGCGGTGATGGTGGTTGGGACTAGGGTGCTGTGAGTGGACATGTAGGATGGTGGGTAATTGCAGATACGTTGTTTAAATAGACTTGACAGGCCTGTTCATGTTGGATGTGGAGGGAGAGGGAAAGAGCAGAACCGGGGTGGTTCAGGAGGAGGAGAGAACGTGAGGCAAGCGAGCGGCCCCCAATATAGACAATGCTTGTGCAAGAATTTTGCCCTAAAGTGATGTAGAGAGAAGGGAGAGAGGAGCAGAAGGCCAGGGACTTTTTTTTTTAAGAGAGAGTTACTACAGCATATTTCTTTTCATTGTGGTAAAAAACACAAAACATAAAATTTACCACCTTAACCATTTTTGCGTGCACGGTTCAGTAGTGTTAAATATATTCACATTGTGGTGAAACAGCTCTCCAGAACTTTTTCATCTTTCCAGTTGGAAACTCTATACCCATTAAACAATAACTCCCCATTTCCCTTACCCACCAACCCCTGGTAACTACCATTCTACTTTCTGTTTCTATGAGTTTTACTACTTTATATGCCTCGTATAAATGAAATCATAAAGTATTTGTCCTTTTATAAGTGGCTTATTTCAGTTAGCATAATGTCTTCAAGGTTCATCCATGTTGTACCATGTGGCAGGATCTCCTTCTTTTTAAGGCTAATGTTCCATTGTACATTTATACCACATATTCTTTATCCATTCATCTGGTGATGGGCATTTGAATTGCTTCCACCTCTTGGCTATTGTGAATAGTGTCACTGTGAAACGGGTGTGCAAATACATGACAGCATCTTTTATCCTGATTGGAATGATCCAGGAGAAGGAGAGGTGTTGATGATGCAGGAGAACAAGCAGAAAATTGTCAGAGCAAATCCCTTGAGAGCACACAAGTCTGAGTGGAGGGCTGGCCCTGATAGGAATAGGGGCAGGCGCATTTCATCCACAAGAACAGGTGGAAAACCACAGAGTAGACACCCAGGGAGGTGGGTAGATTTGGTAGCAGGTGGGTGATCACATTCCTGTTTGAATGCTTCTATTTTCTCAATGAAGTTAGAGATAGGACCATCAGCCTCAAGTGTGTGTGTGTGTTTCTGTGTGTGTTGGGGGGAGCAAGATCGGGCATTGGAGGTGCCTCCCCGTTAATAGAATGAAGGATTAACAGTAAGTACTTGAAATCAAGTTGATGCACTTCCTTATGCACCATGCAGATAAAATAAAGCTCAGGTTTGTTGTCAGACAAAAGCGGCACTTACTGTAATGGTTGGCATTTCAGAGATAATTCAACTATGAGAGATAATAACACATCAGTCAGTCAGCACGCGTTTCGCCCAGTAATACCAATAGTATCACATGCAAGCAATAGACTGTTCTGGCCACAACCAGGAATTTTCTTTTGCTGAAATACTCCTATTTCTAGCAGAAGCTTAACGTTGAGTTTTTTCCAGCTTCTGTTTGGAGAGTCTGTTTATTTCTCTCTTCCCGAGGGGATAGTGAGATAGATATTGTAAATGGTGAGGACTTTTTATTGTTTTTGACAGTTATCAAAGAAACATTTTTTTTTTAAAGCTGGGCCATAGACTGAAAAATAATCCCTTTTGGGATTCTTGAGTCAAGTGTGTTGAATTATGTGTGTGATAGTTTTAGATTTCAGGGAACCTAACTGTGCTTATTTAGGGGGATTATTATAACCCCTGTGAATGCAGAGACCCACGTCGCCCACTCGTGGATTGGTGCCACTTCACGAAACAATAGTCCAGTTTCTGGTGATATGAATCACATCCTTTATTTGAATCTCTGGAAGACCACTAAGAGGAGGGGAACCTTCATTGAAGTTGCCTTTGCATTCCTTTTCTATATCCTAACTCTGAAACTTGACAAACCTCGGAAAACTTCCCCTATGCTGTTCCTTTTCCCCTCTTCCTCATTAAGACTTTCCAGTCACTCCCTTAGCGTCCTATCCTTTTAGCTCTGTGCCACCCTCATATTCAGCGCTCCCTGAGGGCATTTCTTCCCTGGCACAGCTACCTGAGAAATGCAGCCGGTCCGCCATCCTCACTCTATTTTTTTTTTTTTTTTTTTTAAGAATCCTTCCAAAAGAATCTTGTTCTCCTTCTGCCCTTAATTCTGGGAGGAAGGATGGAGCCAGCCATGCTCACATGCTAGCACTTTTCCTTTTGCCCTCATTATATAAGAATGTGTGGAGGAGTAGGGGAACAGAAAACCATCTGAGCAACTCCTCCGGGCTCAGAGAAAACTGGAGGGTGTTTCATTCTGCTGAGGATCCAGTGCTGGTTTTGTTGGTCCATGCAGCGGGACTGAGGGAAGGAGAGGGAGGCACTTGACCGAGGCATGCAGTTTAAGAGGGCATCAAAAAACTCAGTCGTCAAGATAAATCGTATTTTAATGCAAATAATCAAGATTAACGTAAAAATCCATGATACTTGAAGTCTCCTGAATTTAAATAATGACAGGATCTGACAGGGTTGGATTAGGTGGGGCAAGTGAGGTCAGTCGTACATATGCAGAGTTGGATCATAGCTTTATTTAAAATTTTGATATTGATCATTGTGGGTTTTTTGCACGAATTAATTTTTTTTTAATAAAAACAGTATTCGAATATTATGCATCTTGATTAGTGAGTTTTTTGGTGCCCCTTAAGTTCTGTGCCATGAGAAAGTACCTCACTTGCCTCGCCCTAATCCTGGCCCTCTTTGTGGCTGAATGTCCCCATCTCTGCGCTTCTCTCTAATGGCAGCTTCTTCCTACGTCACTTCCTAATAACCCACTGAGGTCTGCCAGGAGTCATGCCATAGAAGACATCTTGATGGAGCTGAAATATTGGCCAGCTCATGGAGCCTTTGCTCCGGGCAACCTCCCCTGGTCCAATCAGGTGTGGTGTGCGTGGAGTCCTACAAGCCCAAGGTGGCCTATTGTACAAAAGCAACTACTCAAAGAAGTGATTGAGGATGACAGTCACTGCTCGTGTCCGTAGACTCCGCTTCAGTACAGATTTCTTGGGGGCATTGTTTTATCGGTGCCCATCTGTGAATGACACCTGGGAGAAATTGACCAGATGTGCATTTCCCATTCTATAGATAAGAAATCTGAGCCACATGGTCAGAATTTGAGCCATAGAACACACATGTCCTTCCTTGGCACATGTCCTTCCTAGAGCACTGCTCACATCCTCATAGGCTGAAGGTTTCTTAGACTCCTTATGATTCTCTAAAGTATACTTTGTGGATATTTAGGAACTTGCTGAGTGAGTAGATAATGTAATAATGATGCTAATAATAATAATAGTAAAATTGGCATTGACTCAGTGCTGACTTTTCCTCGGAGTTCTACATGAGTTATGTCAACAGTTCTATGAGATAAGCATGGTTATTACCATTTCAGAGAGGGAAGCTGAGATGCAGAGAGGTAAAGAAACTCACTTAGCTGTCCTGGGGACAGGAATTTGAACACGGGCAGTCTGGCTCTGCAGCACACCCTTGTAGCTTCTCCTCCACTCTGCTTCCCAGAAGCTCCATCCTCTCCTTGAATAAAGGAAGCTAATTTTATCTTCAGAACCTAGTTTCCAGAGGTAGGCATCGTTAATGCATCCATGAGTGTTGGTTTGACATCCGTCTTCAGTCCCTAACTCGGGCTGGGCTGAGTCCTGCTGGACGCCGCGCCTCTCGGTGGCAGAGCCCGCTGGTGATCTCTTTAGTTCTTGTGCCAGCACAGGGCCGGGTGCATTAGCAGACTCTGGGTGAATATTGTTTCAATTGAATTGAAAGGAGATAGAAAGATGCTGAATAGAGGCCACATCTTTGAAAAACTAAATTAAAAAAAAAGAGAAAGTCCTCTTTTCCTATAGGCAGGTTGGATCAAAGGGACCTGAGGCTTGTTTGCGGTACCTGGAAATCCTGCTTACCAGTCTGGTCTGAGAGCGCACACTTGAGCAGAGGGGGCTCTCCAGAGAGACAAAGTGGGAGGAGGGGCATCTTCCAGCCTCCCCAGGAAAAAAAAAAAAATACTTTTTCCCCCAGTGTGGCTATTTCCTTGCAAGGCGCTCAGCACAGTCTTGTGTCTTCACTTCCTGCTCCTCCAAGTCTCCTCCTATGTTAACCTTCCCCACTCCCCCTGCGCCTGAGTGTCAATTACAGCTGACTTTGCAGGCTCCAGCCACCAACACAACAGCCGGGCATGATGCCTTGGGCCCCACGGCATAAGGCAGTGCAGCTAATTAGCCAGGCTGGGCTGTGCCCTCTGCTTCCTTCTGAAAAGCTTGAAAAACAAGTTTCTGGCATTGGAGTGCATTGCCTTGTACTTTCTAGATGCTCTAAATGTCTCCATTGTGGTACTAGCAGTCTCATTTTATGCAAAAAGAGAAGATTTTTTTTCTGATGCTCTATTTTCAGCTGGTCTTTGAAATTAGATGTGACTGCACATATAGGTGTCATGATGATGGTGATGACAGCTAACATATACTGAGCACGTGATATCTGCCCCTTACAGTTATAAGCCCTTGATGCATAGTCACAGATTAAATTCTCATAACAGGGAGGTTGTATTTTTTTTTTTAATTTTTTGTTTATTGCAGTAACATTGGTTTACACCATACACAAAAATTAACTCCAAATGGATTAAAGACTTGAATGTAAGACCTGAAACTATGAAACTTCTAGAAGAAAACATAGGCAGTACGCTCTTCAACATCGGTCTTAGCAACATATTTTCAAGCACCATGTCTGACCGGGCAAGAGAAACAATAGAAAAAATAAACAAATGGGACTACATCAAACTAAAAAGCTTCTGCACAGCAAAGGAAACCATCAACAAAACGAAAAGACAACCTAACAATTGGGAGAAGATATTTGCAAACCATACATCTGATAAGGGCTTAATCTCCAAAATATATAAAGAACTCATGCATCTCAACAACAAAAAAACTACCAACCCAATTAAAAAATGGGCAAAAGACCTGAACAGACATTTCTCCAAAGAAGATATACAGATGGCCAACAGGCACATGAAAAGATGTTCAACATCATTAACTATCAGGGAAATGCAACTCAAAATGACAACGAGGTTGTATTATTATCATCCCCATTTTGCGCAAGAGGATGCTGAGGCTTGTAGAGGTTGGGTAACTTACTCATGAGCATATAACCCCTTCTTCTTTTCTTGTCTTTGTTCTAGGTACTACTGGGTGTTTTCCACGTATTATCTCTTTTAATCCTCTCAATAACCTCATGCTCTTGTAATCTGCTTTTTTTTGGAGTTGGAAGCTGAGGTTTTGTGAATTTAAGTAGGATGCCGTAAATCACAGACTAAGTTTGGAAGCAGGATTTGTACCCAGGAGCCTGAATCTGGAGCTGATGCTCTGCGGCTGCCCTATAACCACCATGTCATGTAAGAAATGGCTGCCACCCCTTCACAGAGTGCTGCTTTGTTGCATTAGATCCCGGTGATGCTGCAGGAGGCTGCAGGCTGCACAGGAAGTGAATGGAGGCCTAGGGACCAGACACACCTTGGTGGGGACTGCAGCTCTACCACCTGACCCCTGTATGATCTCAGGCAGATTGTTGACTTTCTCTGACATTAAGGTGTAACTTCTGAGAAAAGGAGATAATCCAAAGGTCATTACGAAAGTTAGAGATCCTCTATGTAAGAAAGTGCTTAGACACCCAGTAAGATTATTATGGGCTCAAATAAAAGTGTAGCAAGAGTTAGACCTGAATTGGCTTGGCTCTAGTGTGAGCAGAGTTTGGAATGTCGAAAGATTATTTAAACCCTCAAGTCTCAGTTTTCCCCTCTTTAAAATGTGAATAATAGTAAAATACAGTAAAATAGTACAAACATTACAGGATTCTATGAGGCACTGTATGATTAAACACCGGGATATAATGGCACTCAGGCAAGTGTAGCTATTAGTGTAATTATGAACGCATTAGTCGAATCTGAGCAACATCCGTGCATAATAGAGCCACTGAATTGAAGTTGAAAGAAAGTTTTCTGAAGGAAAGAAATAACTGTGATCTATAGCTTCTGTTCTTCCCCCTGTATCTTTCTATTGATTGAGGGGGCTGTATTTTGTGATGAATTAAAATCAATATCTTCAAGCAGATACAGCAATGCTTTTTACAAAAGAAGAAACAGCAAGACTGTGACACGGTAGAAGGGGTGTGACTCTTTCGATTACAGTTTGGGGAGCCCACCACTTCCCCTCAGGTTGCAGAAATAACTTATGTCTTAACAAAAGTAAATAAACATTTAAGGCATTGTCATGTTTGTTAAGTATCGAGGGCTCTGAGCACTCATCATGACGGTGGATGGACATTGTCCAGAAATGCAAACTCACCTTGGTGAGTATTTTATCATTTTCTCATGCTTACAAAAAACCCAGATTTGCTAAGGCTGGAAATGTGCTCAGCTAGATGTTTGCTTAGCCAGCCTCCTGTGCAGCGAGGAGTGGCCGTGTGACAAGTTCTCTTCCAAGAGATGGAGCTGCAAAGTTTGCTGGGGGCATCTGGGGAAGCCTTTGACTTCTTCATGGAAGGGGGCACCCGCAGGTGGCGCTGTCTGTCCTTCTCCCTCTTCCTCCTCATCTTTTATGGAGTCATGATGGTAGGGATGCACCGCTGATTCATAACCACTTGGGAGGTTGGCTCTGACATCAGAGAGTAGCTGAACCAGTGACAGGACAGGCTACCTCTGAACTCACGTCATGTGAGAAAATTAATCCCTTATGCATTTATACCTCTGCAGTCAGGATTTCTATTATTTGCAATCAAAAGCATTTCTAACTGAAATAACTTAAAAAGTTATTGCAAAATTTTATTTCATGTATAAAAGTGGTGTGTGTGTGATATGGGACGTTAGTTTTCCATATAACCTACCTATTAGATTTCTTGTTAGATGTGAGGACCTGTTATCATGTAACCATTTGTCTTGTCTTTTTTTCTTTTTCCTTTTTCCTCCAAAAACTCATTTGCCATTTTCAAACAGAGAAAGGTATATTAAGAAAAGCACAAAGTTCACTTCTTACTTTCAAAATCCTCAATCTTAGTTTGTGGTCCTTGCCCCATTGGTTATGTGTGACCAGAAAAATGTTTTCCAAGCTCACATTTGACACAGGAATCAGAACCGAATTTTGAAAGAGCTTTAATAAATTTAAGGTGGCAAGTTTTTGCTGAAAATTTCCAATTATCAAGAGATGTTGATATTTCTCAAGAAGAAAACATGGCCAAGATTCCAATTCTCCTATAAAGAATTTGGAGAGAACAAGAAATTAAAGGGGGGCAGATTTGTGTGTGGGAAGGAAACATTCAAGAGTGATGATATTGAGTATGGTTCCACTTGTTAACCCTTTAATGGCAGAAGAGAATATACATATACCCCTGAGTGTATATATGTATAATTTCCTTAAAGCCTCACACTTTCTCTTACCATGTAAAATTTTCATTGTTTCCCAGCATAGATCTATGTTGGTTTATATAACAACAATGGACCGCCATACCAATCACTGAGTTAAACTAATGATCCAGAGAGATGCCCATGTGTATCTTATTGGGTTGTGTATTATCTGACATTCAATTTGAGAAGCCTGGGAATCATTCTGTAGCCAGAAAGCAAGTACCCAGCGACAAGTTTGGCCACTTTCAATTTGAAAAGCCTTTTCCTGGTAACAAAGATCATTCACATATATTATCCCACTTTGATCTTTACAGAAACCTGTTGCCATCACTCGCCAGCATGTAGTTTGATTTTTGTGGATTCCATTAGTGAGAAAACTGAATCTAATCCCATGGTCTGTGCTGGGATCCTGGATCATCGTCATCCATCCTTAAGGGTTTTTACTGCAATAGGTTCCTTCTCATTTGTTAATGAGCTTCGATGATAGAATGGTCTCAGAGATGGCCTCATCCTTAGTCCATTGTCCCATAAAATGACTCTCCACGTTAACAGTTCTAAATCATGGTTAGCATGAGTTGAACACTTGCTTGCCCTGAGAGCTCAGCTAAGCCCTGCTTTCACGTACATTGTCACGTTTGACATTCACAAGAAACATAAGAGAGAGGTTTGCTAGCATCTCATTTTGAAAGACATGGAAACTGAGGCTCAGAGAACTTTGGTAACTTGTCTGACATCACACTCACACTGCTGGGAAGTGGCCAGGTTCAAGTGCCGGGACTTGAACTGTGGTTTTCCTGTCCCCACATCATAGCCATTCTCTCTGCAGTTTCCCAGCAGTCTGTGCTCACCAGGCTTCTGCCTCTCTCTCTCACTTTCCCCGTCGTCTGCCCCGTCAACTGCTTTATCCTGTTGGTCACAGTGGAGCTGCTCGGAATCACTAGTAACTTAATTAGAGTGACGCGCAGTTGTCTGTCCAAAGCGTTTAGTTCATCCCTTCTTTACCTGTAAATAAATTATGAGAAAAGTGGAGAATTATGAGGGGGGGAATCCTCAAAAAAAAGCCAGGGGGAAACATATCCAGAGTGATATAGTTATCTATTTGCTGCTTCTGGTCCACGAACTTGCCGACTTCTTTTTTTTTTTTTTTTAATAAGATTATGGAAGATGAAAAGGAAACGCTTACTTCAGCTTTTAAGAGCAATGTAAGCAATTTTGCATTGCACTTACTCCCCAGGGATGGTGTGAAAATGTTTCCAGTAAATTAAAATATAATAAAAGCATTGGCAAGGTGGAAACTTTTATATTAATTTCTTAATTTTTCTCAGGCTTAATTATAAATCTCTTGGGGGAAGAGGCGAGGTCTGTGGGTTCATGGGAAAATACGATTGCCTTCATAGGCGTGGAGGTCTTGTCCTCTGCTGAGAGGTGTATGTGCCGTGATGTAGGCTGTGTGGGTGCTGCAGATGTGTGTGCTGCTCCTGGCTAAAGGGTAGTGATGCCCAGTGGACAAAGACATCAGGCTGGAGGTCCAGTTGTGCTGCTAAGTGGAAAGGCTGATATTAGACAAGTCATGTGACTCCTTGAATGGCAGCATCATTTCATAGATATAGTATCAGTTTCTGGAGTTTGACGGCCTGGGTTGAAAATCCTGGCTCCTCCTTTACCTGCAGAAGTGGTGAGCTCTTTCCTCTGTAAAACGGAGCTTATGAGGCTATTTATGTCACATAGAGGATGTGTGAAAAAGCCAGGGTCCTGCTGGCATTTCTGAACCACCAAACCGACCTAGGACCATGTCCTGCCAGATTTCTAATCAGGCAAGCAATAAATATCCGTACAGATGAAGCTACTGCTAGCCATTTGCATCCTAAAGCATCCTCACTCTTAGTAGTCACCAAATTAGAGGATGTGGCAGTTCAATGAATTCCAGATTCACTGAATCCTGGAATATTCACACTGGACAGAATCTTAGGTCTTTCCAGTGAATTTTCTACATTACTTCTTCTTCTTTACCTGTAAATACATTTTGAGGAAAGTGGAAATTGGAGGAGAGACTCCTTGGAAAATCCATGGGAAAATATCCAGAATGATATGATTATCTATTCCTGGGACAAAGCTGGACAGATCCCAATGAGTTATTTCGTTTGGATTTCTCTTCTCTAGACCCAGGAACTTTCCTAGCAACAGTTTAGGTTAGGTTCTTGCTAATATCTTCTGTTAGGCTCAGATTCTCATTCCATCTTTCACCTCTGCACTTCCCTGTGGTTTCAAACACATAATCCTTTTCTATTTTAGTCATATATTCTTTTCTCTTCCTCTCTTCTCTTCCAGGCTGTGTGCTACTTACAAGTAGGGAAGATATCTTCTTCTTATGTTTTTGTATGTCTGGCACATAGTAAACACTCAATTAGAGATGAATGAATGAATCAAAGAATGAACTAGTGTGTGTTCCTGAAACATTAATTCTCTGGTAGGTTAATAGACGCTACACACATGCATACACATATATACACTTGCATGCACACACACACACAAAGTTCCATGGTTTTAAAAACAAGTGCAGGATGCATTGGATGAAAAGATTAAACAAGTTTCTTCTTTTCAGGACTTCTCAGTACCTTTATATGCTAATGAATGTGAATCATATATCTCCACAAGGATGGTAGAGAATGAAGCAGTTTTGAAACTTACTGGACCAAAGAAATGTTTTTTCAAAGAACGTCTTGCAGGAACCCACATTCAAGTTTATGTTTATTTCTAGTTTTTAAATTTTATTTATTTTTTGGGAAATTTTGCAACATTTTTCTAAATTTTCATTCTGAAAAAGTCTAAACTCTTGGGAAAGAGCAAGACTAGCACAACACCGGTGTATCTTTACCGGAATCACCAGTTTTTAACATTTTACCACATTTGATCATTCTGTCTCTCCCTCCCTCCTTTTCTCTCTCTCTTCAAATTCTTTATGGGCATCTTTCCCTGAAAACAAAGAAGATCATCTTCTGGATGCCACTGGGATGTAGTTCTCTGCTTGCTTTTAAGAAAATAACTGAACGTGCTGTAGGGCAGATGCCTGTATGTTTCACATGTCTTTGTTGATGATTTATTAAATCCCATCCTAGCAGCCTCCTAGAATCTCAAGATGTAGTGGGACCCGAAGAGACATCGAATCCCACCCCTGTTCACCTGCCCACCCCTCCTGCATTCCGTACCCACATTTCATGCCTTTGGATGCCATTTATTATTTTTCCAGGGTTGGTGAGTCAATTCTGAGTGGTTTGAAACTTGCAAGTGAAGCCCTGTGGAGAGTCTGCCCTCTTCCTGGGCACCATCCAAGCGGTCTATTAGCCGCTTCCATTTATCAAAGTCTCGTGTGGGCGTAGTAAGCCTAATAATAGGAACTCAATAAGAGAACAGCATTTTGATAGAGGGCTGAAGTGTTTTGCCAACTCTTGATTACCCATGATAACAAGAATGAGAACCTTGGCCCTGGTTATCCACAGATTCATTGAATCGTGGAATATTCATGCTGGAAAGAATCTTAGGGATCATCTGGTTCAGCCTCTGCATTTTTCAGAAGAGGAAGCAAAGAACAAAGGAGAGTGAAAAATTTGCCTAAATTAGGCTCGTAGCTGCCACGGTTTCTGATTTGGGGCCACGTTATTTCCGCAGTCACTGGACTGATCTCAGAACAGTAACAGAAAACTTTCAAGACACATGTGTACACACACACGTGCACGCACATGTGCACATCTACACATATACACACGGTCACAGATACACAGACCTGTCTGCACAACCTCATTCATAGAGGAAGTTTCTGTTTCATCCGGATATCACTCATGAGTGGAGGCTGTGTTTATCGCCTGTTTGCAATCTAGAAATGTGAACTTGGTAATAAAAACTCATCCAAATATATGAACATGTTTTACTCAACTTCTTAGCTCCTCTTGCAGCTGGCAGAGGGGTGTAGGATGAGGGTAAACATCATAAGGCTGTGGAATTGACTTGCAAGAAATATAGAAATGCAGCTTTCCTGAGCCAGCAGCCCACAACAGGTGCATTTTATCCTTATTCAGATCAGAACTGAAATGTTTATGATGGCTAGAAAGAGACCCCAAAGGAAACTTGAGTTTCCTGAGTGCCAGCTACACACTCTGTATGTGCATTGTCTTATTTAATCCTCATAATGGCCAAATTACTGGTGAAAAAAATTGGTATGGAGAGGCTACTATTCACCCTAAATCATCAGCCGGTGAACGGTGAAACCAAGAATCAAATATGGGTCCAGAGATCCTTCTGTTTTTGTTATAGTCTCCAAGTTGTTCTTAGAGCAGCAAGAACATAGTATCCAAGAAAGAAAACAAATTTTAAACAAAAACACCCCAAAGAGTTCGTGTTGTCCTAACAGTAAATCTCCCTCTAAATCTTGGGAAATAAACTTACATTTTCCTGCTTGTTTCTTTGGTGAGAAGACTTTCTCTTCTCACCAAAGCCCTATGGACGAGTGCTATCCAATAGAGTTTTCTGTGATGATGGAAATGCTCTATAATCTTGCCATCTAATATAGTAGCTATTAGCCTCATGTCACTACCGAGCATGTGTAATAGACACCCCTGATTTCAAAGACTTCATACAAAATCAAAGAGGGTAGAATAGCTCATTGACAGCTTTTTTAAAATAAATTGATTGCATGTCGAAATGATTATATATTTGGCTAAGTTTAACATGTTGTTAAAATTAGTTTTACCTATTTTATTTTTCTTTTTACTTTTCGAATGTGGCTACTTGAAAACTTGGAATTGCATATGTTGTTTGGATTATATTTCTATTGGGCACCATAGATCTAGATAGTTTGTCTATGATTATGCCCATATACTTACAATTATGTATGACTTTGTATCTATGTATGTATGTGTCTATAATCTATCTATTAAAGGTCATTTTATTTTTAATGAAAACAGCATCGTATGATATATAATGATTTACAATTTGTTCTTATCATTTAACAGTGTAATTAGGACTTTTCTCCCATGTTGGTACATGCCCATCAACATCATTCTCTTTGATTACTATATAGCAATGCTTCAACTGATTTGCGAGTGGCCCATCCATTTATACGTAGTACATGGGTGGATATAAAGTATAAGAAGAGAAGCAGGTGCAGTTCTGGAGAATACAACCATTTAAGAGGTAGGCAGAAGCTATCCCTCCAGACTGGTTTGAGAATAAAAGGACGGAGAGACAGGCAGAGGTGTTGATGGAAATCAAGAGATAGAAATTTCACGAAGGACCATCGGGAAGAGATATGGAGAGGTCAAGTAAGAGACCACCTGGAAACTAGTCTCTAGATTTAATAACTAAAGAGATGACTGCTTATCCAGGAAATGAATAGAATGGCATCTGAATTAACATGAGTTGAGGATTAAATGGGAGATGAGGCAATAGAGGCTATGAATGTTGACTTACTCCTCTTTCTAGAATCCTGTAGAATCTACCTATAATCTTACATTGTCTAAGATCCTTCAGAAAATGAAACTTAAGCCAGAAAGTGTAATTAAAAAAAGGAGATAAAACTGACTATGTAAATGTTTACATTCTTTAAGTATTTAAAAACGCACTATAAATAAAACCAAAAGACAAAAGGCAAACTGGGAACATGTCTACAAACTATATGGAATACAGTTGTTTCATTCTCCTGTATCAGAATATAAAACTCAGGAGGGCGAGACCATATGCTTTTGGCTAAACATGTATCTCTAACAACTAACAAAGGGCCTGGCACTCAGTAGGCCTTCAGCAAATATCTGTTGAATGAATGAATGAGACTGGAACTCTCAATTTTCAATTCTCTGACCTTTGCATTTTTAAAATTCTAATAGTAATTATATAGAAAGGTGACACTCTGTCCCTTACAGCTTACCCAGATTTACCAAGTCAAAATATCAACACAGAGTTGTCGGTGTGACCTTGGACAAGTTATGTAAGCCCGCTGATCACGTGTGTCCATCTCAGGATAATTCCAACCCAATCTATTCATCAAGATCCAGGAAAAGAATCCACCCCAAAGAGCTTTGAAAACGCAAAACCATGGTATACCTATTGGAGTGATTTTTGATAAAATAATGCTCCTGTTTTCTGTGGTATATGGCGAAGATGAGAAAACTGGTTCTTGCAATTTATTGTGAGTGAGAACCGTTGAGGTGCTCATTGGTTGCACGTTCCAAGGCTCTGTGGGTTTTGGCCATTTGTGTTTCTTCAATTAAATTCAGCAAACATTTACTAATGTATACACACGTGCACGCACAGGCACTGGACAGGGTGCCAGGGATACGTCAATGAGTAAGATATCATCTGCCCCTTAGGAAGCTCGCAGGCTCCTAGGAGTATTGGCACAAGAATTAGCACCAATAATTACATCTGTAATTGTAAAATTAACTCCCTAGGTGATTGTCATGATCTGCCTGTTTCTCAAACATTCATGTGCGTAAGAATCACTTAGAGATTTTGCTCCAAATTCATTTTCTTAGGGTCTACCCACAGAATTTCTGATTCAATCAATAGAATGGGGGTCCCAGAATCTGTATCATAACAAAACTCCCAGTGTTTCAAATGCTGGAACTCTAACGACCACGTCTTGATAGCCCTAATAGGCAGAGAGTGTGACTTACCTCCCAAAAATATCAGTGTCTTTCCTGTTCAGAATTTCACCCATTCCTCAGAAGGAACAGGTGTGGCTGCCTTTTCTTTCCCATTCTGTAGGAAACTGAGTGGACCGAGGCTAATTGGGAGGCAGTTTCTTACCTAAGTCATTGACCCATTCAAAAGTCAGCTTGGGTTTCATCAGTAGCCATGGCTTTTCTCTGTGGTGTTAAATGCAGAGAAAGGGACTGTCATAAAGACTAGGAAAGAAGGCTGTTGAGAATAAAAGCTACATAATGTGAACCATATGCTGTTAAAGCCACAAAGGGCTTCAGAAACCAATTCATGGTTTTACAGGGAGGTGGGTCCAAGGAGATTTCCTGAACTACTCAAATTCACACAGGCAACCAGCCCTGAGGCCAGTTTTTCTGACTCTCTTGTATCTAGATTTCATTGTGTATCCTGCTGTGACTGATGGACATTGACCAGGAAGCCTAATTCCTTCCCTTTCAAATGGAAAAGAAAAATTTCTGATATTTCATCAGAGTCATTGCCCATTGCCCAAACAGGTGTAGTTAATGAGAAAATTATGATGGTTTTCTTTGTAAATCCCAGAATTCTCCTTCTTCAATTGCTTCTTTGCTTCAAACTTGAGGCAGGGAGCCTGACACTGGGAATGTGCCTTGTCTGACTTTCTCATCAACTGTAATTTTGTGGGCTGTAGTCTGGCTCTCACGGTCATCCCTGATTTCCTTTGTTAGTTCACTGCATTCATCTTCGGTTCTACTGTAGGGTCCATTGATGGACTGAACTGTACAACCAGCTTTCCCTTCTTTGTCTCACTTGCCAAATAAAATCCTTGGAGGATGTGTGGTATTGATGGCTGAAAGATAACTGGTGGCACTGCAGGGAAGGCACTGGAATTGTAGATCACAGTGGGACATATCTTCCTGGGAGTCGTGTTTGTTGTTCAAAGAATCTTTGTGAGAACCTGGATCTCCAACTTAACAAAAATAACAAATTTGTACAGTTAAGAAACAGTAAATAGGACAAACCTTCATTTAGCTCCTCTCCATAATGGATGCATATCTTGTGTGTTGGGAATTCCTAGAGCCTTTTCCAAATGTATTGCAGACCTGGGGATGAACCAGAAGGGGTGGGTGAGGGATGGGAGAAGCAATCGTGTTACATTGAAGAAACAGAATCTGTAACTGGGAAACCTGGTAAAAAACGTCTTTTCCTCCTCATAATTGTATTCTACATAGCGAGACACAAGGGGCACTGGAACATATGGAAAGACTGGAGTTTAATTGTTAAAATTCTGCTCAGCCAGGCCATCTCTTCACTGCAATTTGCACTATTTAGCATTTGTGTGCATTAGGTAATATATTTAATGTTTCTCGCCCCAATCTAATTTGTGTGTGTTTGGCAGCAGCCCAGTTCCATGGGCACCGGGGGCAGGGAGACCATAGATCTGCCAGGGTAGAGTATGGAGGCGATAGTGCTGTGTTTGATACCATGCTTGCAGGAACACTCCAGAATGCTTGCAAAGCAATTCTACCTCTTCCCCGAAAGTCTCTCAGGGACAAAATTAATGTATCTCATATTGTATTGATTGTAGCCAATAAGTGCCTAAATGATTTGATGTAAGGCAGAGAGATTATGCAGGGAAGAGCGGGTAGAGGCAGCTTTAGAAGAAGTATGTGGTTTAATTACTGGCTGAATTTCGCCAATCCACCTCCCCCCTTAGGAATTTAACAAATAGACCTAAGTGCACTTTAGCTGTTCTTGACATCTGTTGAAATGATATCTGCCCGTGATGAGGGGAGTCTGGGAATTGGGCTTGGGGTATTGGTGGGATCAGGGAGCCACAGGAAGCTCTTTCCAGTTTGCAAAATTAGAGGGAGGAAAATACCGCATTAGCACTTTAAGGCTAAGCTACGGAGAGCAGTGCTTTATCTAATAAAATTCTGCCTTCCAGTTTAATGAAGCCATCTCCATCTCAAATGCAAGGTGAGATATACGAGTCTATATTCTAGTGATCTTAAAAGCCCAGGTGCTGACCCAAACACAGAATTGAGCTTAAAAACTGGGTGGTGGATGGGCGAATGCTTTATGCACCTGATTATGAAAACCACTCAACTGTCTCCCCTTAATGGTGTGTTATGAATTGTTAGGAAATTCCATATCTTTTAGGCAAACAACAGATGACCACTTTCTCTTTCTTTCTTTGTTTAATGGGAAAAAGAGAAGCCAAAACCCAACTAAAATTCAATGTCGACCCCGGCACCAGGAAGACTGATGTTGTGAATCTGCTAGTGTTTTGATTGCATCAATAATTCAAAGAAAGTACCGTCCACTTAATCTCTTTTATGCCTCTCCACCAGAAAGGATCTTGGTTTTATTCTGAAAGTCCTAAAGCTATCATTTTCCTCAGCTCTTTCTGAAATATGTATTTTGTTATGCTTGAAACATTTATATACATTACTGACCAAATTACACGTAAGCCATTTGCTTTCAGAGACTGATAAAAATCCACTTTAGATGGTAGACGCAAGGTGAGATGTTATCAAAACAAAATTCCAAATTCAACTTGGATATCTCTTTATTAGCACATGTTCCTGATTGGGCATTCGATTCTTGGTTGGTTGGTTGGTTGGTTTGCATATATCTGTGATTCTTAAGAAAAATATATGTATACATATATACATATATATGCATGTGTGTATATATGTATGTGTGCGTATATATGTATATATGTCATGTAGATGGTATCAGATAATTGTGACTAAAACTCTCCTTGGTTAAGTGGAAAATTAAAAATCCAGAACAACCATAGTTTGTTATCTGACACCTGTGATTTAGGCTAATATCTCAATTCACTGTTATCGGCCTTTCTCCTACAGTGTAGCTTTTCACAACAGGAATCAGATATAATGCGATCAATTAATTAGAGGATATGATTTGCATTACTGAAACCTGTATTGACTACAAAGTGATTGTGGTCTGAAATTAGCCCCCTGTGTGTGTGTGTGTTGGAGATGGTGGTTCTGTTCCTGTACATGGCAGACTTTGGGAGGAGTTTTGTACTTTATTATTATGATGTGTAATAGACATAATAATGATGTTCTGAAACTCTCAAGCTAATAATCTTGCTGGTGGAGAAAGAAGACGACTTCGAAGTAAAATCGAGACATGATCTCACTTTAGATTGGTTCCGGTTTTATAACTCAACACATAACTATCTGCTTCTCTCCATCCCACTATGTATGAAGCACCAAATTCTTAGAACATATATATAGGAAAAATAGCCTAGTTTCTGTGGGTCTGAAACTTTCTAGCCCCTATCCACTTTTCCCCATTAGAACTATATTTATAGCATAAAACTCTAAACTTCTAGACTTACCTTGATAATTGGTCCCCATGTTGATGGCCCGGGGGCATGTGGAAGAACCATCAATGATCCAGGTATATTCAATTAGTTATAATGTCAAAGGCATTTTATTGTATCCTAATTCGCTCAAAATTGATTGTGTAGAATACATGACAGCTTCTGATGAACCATTGCTCTTGGATTTCCTGTGCATCCTGAATATGAGAAAGTTTGCTCCAACCTCCTGCTTTTAAATGAAAATAAACACAATGATAATCGGTCTCTCTAGCTTAGAACAACATTGGAATAATACCGGAAATTACCCGGTTTTATATTGAGACAGCTCTCTTTCTCTACGTGTGTGTGTATATCTATCTAACAGCTATATCTTTCTACTTATTTATCCATCCATATATTTGTTATTTAACAAATGATTATATGCGGCTTACTCCAGGCACTATTGTAATTGGTTTACAAATATTTAACTCATTTAATCACCTAACAACCCTGATGTAGGCACTATATCCTCATTTTACCGGTGGGGCAAATGAGGTATAAAGAGGCTACTTAACTTTTCCAAGGTCACAGAACTAGTAAGTGGTAGGGCTGGGATTCAATTCCAGGGACCCCATATCCTAGTACTTAACAAAAATAATAGTTTACATTTATTGGATACTTTCTACATGTCAGATATAAGGATTTAATTTTTTTCATTCGATCTTCACAGAAAATCTATGAGTTGATTATTATTACCATCCCTATTTTGCAGAATGGGACTCAAAGGCTGAAAGACTAACACACCTTTGATCATATAGCCAGAAAGTGATGGAACTGAGGTTTACATCCAGGCAATTAGATTAGAAAGTTCTCAATATATTATGATGAAAACGTCTATGCGGTGTTGCAGACTTCCTCATCAGTTTTTATACATACATGCGTATATATCTATATTAAATATATACATGTATTTATAATAAGTAAAATATAGATGCATATAAAAAGTGAAAAGGCAAAACTTTCGTTATGTTGACTGTGTTTTGTTCTCAAATTCACACCTCCGTAAAGAGGTGTCTTTTCTTACAATTAGCTTAGCTTAAACATAGAATTATCTGAGCACTTCCTCAAAATAATTTGAAAGTGTTTGAAGAGATGGAAAGTCGTTTTGAACATGGGAGAAATTTGACTCAACTTCTCTTTCTAATGAAAAATATAATCTGCAGCCAAAACATGTTTTTATATATTAAAACAGCATGTTTATGTGTATCAAGTGGTACCAGCAAAACCAATGACTCAAAGGTACAATTGGAGACCAAAGTTGAAATATGCTGAACTCGTAAGAGAGAAATGGCTGCTTGATCAGAGTTCATTTATATCCAAGAGCATTGTATCAGCAATAAACTTTAAGTTAATGCTAACAATTTTAATTTGTATCTTTTAATTGTTGAATTCTGAATTGCTTTCCAATTTCCCACAGAGTTTAATGTGTATGCAAATTACACAGCCAAGAAAATTCAAGATACAAAAGATAGACTGCATTTTGCAAACATACCATAATTATTGCTTAATTTTTAAAGGGTCTTTCTCTTTGTCGGGGTATTGTTCCATTTCCTGAAACTGAACAGAAGACAACTTTTGGTTAATGATTACTATAAATCTTGTGACGGAACTTAATTGAATGCTGGCTTTGTTGTTCTCACAACTGCAAACTATTCAATTCCCTATTTCTCTGAGGTAGGGCTTCTTGCTCTCTTAGCACAAATAACTCGTCATCTAATAATAGCAGAAAAGAGTTATCAGAACATCCTTTGAATTGTCTGAATGTTGTGTACACTCATGCAAGCAGTCACAAAAATGTAAAGCCAATTCTCAGATCTATTTTAGCATTATATTTCCTATTAGTTCCAATTAGACTTATCAATGATCAGTCCTAGAAAAATAAAGGAAAAAGATCACTGAAGAAGATAGATACTGTTCTGTTGTTAACATTCAAGGTAGGAAATGCTTAGATTTAGAGGAAATACATGTATATGTATGTGTGTATATATATATATGTAGTATATATCATATATATAAGCCTACTTTTATGTTTATATAAATATATAAGTATGGTATATATATCATATTTAGTGTAAAATGGCAGCAGCTAAACCAGTAGGTATGGGGGCTTAGTAGTGATTTAAGGATTTAATTCTCAAATGTTTGTTGATTGCCTGCTCGGTTTCAAGGACTGTCCGGGATGGAGTTTCAGTGTTGAATAATATTCACTAGTTGCTGCCATTGTGATCAAATGTTGAAACATGAAACCAAGAAGTAGATAAGATGCTGTAGATGGTGATAACTGATCAGAAGGGGGAAAAAAGTGAAGTCGGTGAGATACAGAATGCTTTGAGGTTGGGGCACTTGTGGTCAGGGAAGGCATCATAGGAGAGGTGATGTCTGAGTTCGTGGTAAAGGATTGACCCAAGAAGAGTAAGAGACAGAAAGTTCCAGCAAGGGAGGACAAGTGCAGAAGCCCAGGTGGGAACAAGACAGGTGTGTTGAAGAACCAACAGAGGTTTTTATTTAGGTTCCGTCTTTATGATAGAATAATGATATTTCTTTGTAGTGTCTCAAAATGTCTATCCCCTGTCACATTTTGTTTCATTTACCTTCAGACTGTTCCAATAATGAAGGGCATTTGATGGCTGGATACAGACAATTTGTACAGAAGACTTCACACATCAGGCCCTCTTGGGAAGGTAGGAAGGGCATTTGAGTTCTGGCCTCAGTTCTAGAATTGCTCCTGAGTTTTCTTCAAGATCCCCATAAATACAAAAGCCATGTTTCCCACTCCAGATTCATCAGTGGCCCAGAGTGACTTGGTAATACCAAAACTCATTCTGTATTTTTTTAATGGTGGGTTTAAACTCTTTAGATTATGAAAGTTTCAAACGTAAGCAAAAGTAGGGAGAATTATATATATGTACCCATTGCCCCCTTCAATAACTAGCAACTCATAGCCAAGCCTGTTTCTTTGGTGGTTTAATATTCCTCCCTCTGCGCCATGAATATTTTTAAGTAAATCCAAAACATTATATTATTATTAAATATCTCAATATGTGTATTCAAATGATAAGGACTTTTTAGGAAAAAGGTATCATATTCTCATTAATATTATTATGCATTAAAAATTATCCACAATTCCTTAATATAATAAAATGTTCAAACATCATATCATTTTAAAATATTTCCTTGTGTATGTTAAAAAGATGAGGACTCCTTAGGAAAAAAAATACATATTATCATTAACATTATTAGGCCTTAAAAATTAACAATAATTACTTAATATAGTCAAATATTCTGTCAGTGTTCAAGTTTACCTGATTGTCTAATATATATATTTTTGTTTGCTTCTTGGTCAGGAATTAAAGTAAGATTGATATATATCAAATTAAAATTAGTTGATATGTCTCTGAAGTCTCTTTTATGCTATTGGTCCCCCCTTCGACTCGTTGTTTTTTAACTTTGCTGTCTATTTGTTGAGGGTACTAGATCATTGTTATTGAAGAGTCTCCTTCTAGTCTGGCTTTGCTTTTTACATTCTCTGTCCTCTAAATTTCCTGTAAACTGATGGTTAAATTCAGAAGTTTGATGAGATTCTGGTTCTCTCTTTTTTTTTTTAACAAAAACACATCACAAATGTTATTGTGTGTTTCCATCAGGAGGCATGATATGTGCAGTCGGCAGTCTTTTTGGGGATTTTTAGCCGCCACTAACAACCATTGTCATCACTCCTTCTTCATTTATCAGGTAGAATACTTCTACAGAGAGAAATTCCTCTTATTAAGTTCTTTTTCCTTATCCTGAGGTACAGTTCATATAAGAAATACAGGACACATGCATCTTTCTTTGTATTTTCCCAGTTTTCAAATTACGCAGTTAGTTTGCTTGAGTCTTGCAGAAGAGACCAGTGGCTTTTCTTAAGTTCCATTCTGAAGCCCTGTTGTTGACCACTGGGAGCTTCCTCCAGCTGGTTCCTTTTCTGAGCCGAGAGCTTTCTTGCCTCATGGGATAACAAGTTGCTCTCAGATCAACTTGTACATTTCCTGTCCCGGACCTGGACTCAGTCATTTTTTATGGAAGCTCTTCAGAACGAGTAGGTAGCTCAATTTGGGAGAGTTAGTGAACATCTTTATTATTATTTTTTTATCTCCACCCAGCGCCCATTTCACCTTCTTCTAGTAGGAGGGTCCCTCTTTTCTGAAAAGAGCAGATCCATGTGGTTATTGTGCACAAGACTGAGCATGTGAGTGAGGCCTGGACAATCAGAGTGACTGATAGTTCTGGGCGTGACGATTCCTTCAGAGATGGGCTCGTGATGCAGGTGGGCCACTTAGAACCCCCTGTGAGATTTGGCTATTAAAATCTATGGAGAAATCATCCCTTCCTCATGAGGTTGTGAGGCTGGTTAGAGGTGAGTCTGTGGTTATGGTGGTCATCTTGCCCTCAATATACAAGAGAAACAATCTAAGAAATTGAGAAAGGAAAAATCTTGATGGCATCACGTGAGGCTCTGGATACAGCTGTGACTGAAGTCAATTCTACCTATTTTGGAACTATGCAACCACATGAGCCAATGCATTTCCTTTTATTCTTTAAGTTATTTTTGATGTGTGTGTGTGTCTTTACATGTGAAAGTGTCCTGTCTAATATGAGGGTTTTTTATTTACCCAATAAAAAAGGAGTTTAAAAAGATCTTTTAAAATAGCACTAGGTGGCTTAGAATACATTTCTTAAATATCTGCTCTGCATGAGAAAGGTGCTGTGCTTGGTGCTATATAATAAAGGAAAATTAGCCAGACAGGACTTTCTCTCAACATCCTAAAACAGTCAATATGTTAAGGCATGGCTAGAGATTCTGATAACACGAGACAGAATCTTAGAGAGTTAGAATGCATGAGGAACCTGGGAAGGGAGATGAAGCCAAAATTTGAAGTGCTTTGAATGCAAAGCAGGGGGATTCTGGTTTTATTCTGTAAGCTACAGATCTTGGAGCGTATTTTCTTTTTCCTGTTGTGTTTTGTTTCTCAAAGAAAAGTAATACAATCAGTTTGTGCTTTGCAAAGATTAATCTTGCAGGAGCATTGCATAAAATGGGTTTAAAGACAAATGGACAATGCTACTCAAACTGTTTAGGAAAAAGGTTCTGAATCCCTTTTGATTCTTGCTCCTCAGGGATACATATTTACACATACAACTATTTTTTTTGCATATGATATCAGGGCTTAAAGGACCTTTGAAGTAAAACTAGGTACTTCCATGAAACTTCTGCTTAGATATCAGCCTAAGGGTTGATACATGTAGGATAAATGGAACACGAGGAAGCTTAATTCATACCCTAATGATTAAATACAAAGAATATAATGTAGTGTATTAGAAAAAAATATGGTATACACATCAAACTTCCTAATTTTATGACTAGAGCTGCTTGGAATTAGACTACATGAGGAGGAACCCCTTGTCCAGGTTCTGCTCAGAAACTGCAAAGACTCACTAATGGTTTTCAAAGGATTGGTTATTTGGTGAATTGCTGTCAGTGGGTCAATGAAATGATCATTAGAAGAACTGATTATCAATATATTTGTTTATCTCCCTTTAAAAGTATATGCCATTTCCTCAGTGTAGAAATCACTATTGTCTTTACTCAACAGAGCATCTTTTTGAATATTATGCATTATATTAAATTAAATTGACTCAATTCACGTAGCCAAGGCTATGCTTATATGCTACTAAACATGTTAACATCATCGGGAAGAAGGTAAAACATCAGAAGATCAGATCCCAACTGGTGGAATTCATTGCCCTGGTGTAGTCACCTTAGTCCAGATATGACCCAGCCTCATAGGGTCAGTAAGCTGATGTGTCAGTGCTCCAAGAGAGAGACCATATCTTTGTGATGGACACATTCTAATTCAATGAGTCTCCATTTAATGACGTGAATTTAGAAAGTTTTCCTGGGAAGCTCTAGTAACCTGTGTTCCACTGTCTGAACATTTTTCCTACATTGGGAAACTGCACAAGAAGCCACATCATTATCAGAAAAATGTACGATGAGCTGGCCTACAAGAAAAGAGAAGTGGCTGTGAGACACAAAAGCTTGGTTGCACCAAATTGAGACAACCCAATCCATCCTCCCCTGTAAGTACATAGGCCAACTGTTGGAACCTGTTGAAATAGGCCAGGTAAATCCTTGAACAAAGGCATATCTTCTCCTTTGCTGCATGTAGGACACAAGTAATTAATAGGTGAGTGCTAATAGCCTTCATTTTACTTTTGAGAGAATTTAGTGATTTCTTGCTTATTTTCCAGTCCCTTTCTTCCCTTCTAATGAGAGAATGACCTTGCTTGCTTTTGGAGATAAAGACTATGTTGACCTACACAACAGAGGGATGGAGAGAGAAGGAAAAAAGAGATAAAAATTACTAAGCCCTTGTGTAGAAAGATAGTTGGCAGGACCAGAGAGGCGGAACCCAGGAAAAGCATGTCTATGAGAAAATTGGAGAGGTGAGAAGTTACAGTTTTGATGAATTATATATGGGATGCCATTTGGTAACTGACAACAGGGCTTCTGGTTTTCTATATGTTATCTTGTAGTATAATAATTAATAATAATAATAAAGCTATCAGCTTTATTGAGTGTTTACTTTATTCTAGGCACTACAAGTACTTCATATTTATCTTGAGGAAGAGAAGAGCAGCCCCTGGTGGGTCCTAGCCTTGATGTTTGTAGGAGCCAGCCTGACACCCACAGACAGCCCTTAATGTTCTGTTAAACACAAACAACCTCACAGAACATCAGCGTCAGAGAAGGCTACTCCATGACCATGATGGGTCCAGACAAAACAAGACCACTCTGTGATCATGTCTGAGCTCAGTCAGAAACATGGACCTTGCCTAAACCACAAAAATAACCAATCATCTCCCTATTCTGGCTAATGTGAGTGACTGCTCCTCCTTTATTAACTACAGCCTTGGTTTCACTATATTCTTCCTTCCTTCCAGATAAGATTTATTAAAATATTCAACAGTAAATTTGCTCTACTTTCTGATGACATCCAATCCAGGGAAAAGCCCTGATTCCTTGAACCCTCTCCCAAGAGCACCTAACACAAGCCCAAATCCTATATGAAGTCATCCGTGGCACCATCTTCTTGAGACACCGCATGGCTCCTCACGGTGTATGTTCTCTCTCTTTTCAACAGGTAATAAACCCAGCTTTGCTCAAATACAGGTGTGGTTTCTGGTCATCCTTGGCTGGAGAGCAGGGACAATCTCATTTTTTTTTTTTAAAGTGAAGTCTACAAAGAAGCGAACAATTAAACTGGTTAAGTCACATGCCCAAGGACACACAGTTAATAGGAAGTCCAGTTGGCTCAGCTGGTTTCTGTACTGTGGGACCACAAGGAACCACACCGTGAACCCAAATATTCTGTCTCCAGAGATTCTATGCATCATTTCAAATTGCCTCCCCGTAGGGATCTTTTCTTCTCTGTGTTTCCGTAGCATATTTGTTTTTTATTGCTGCCATAGCAAACTATCACAAAGTTAGCATCAACATATTATCTCATAGTTTTGTAGGTCAGAAGTCCAGTTGGTTCAGCTGGTTTCTATGCTGTTGGTTCTCAAGCCCAAAATTAAGATGTCTACTGGATAAGCTCTTATCAGGAGGCTCTGGGAAGAATCCACTTCCAAGCTCTTTCAGGAGATCAGCAGAATCTAGCTCCTTGCAGCTATAGGACTGAGGTCTCCGTTGCCTTGTTGGCTGTCAGCTGGAGACTGTCTTTAGCTCCTAGAGGTCTCTTTGGTCCTTTCTTGTGGGATCCTTCATCTCAGTGCCACCAACGATATGAGCCCTTTCCACACTTGGAATCTCACAGGCTATCTCTTCTCCTGATGGAAAAAGTCCTCTGCTTTTAAGGGCTCATGTGATTAGATCGGGCCCTCCCCCCAAATCCCGAATAATCTCCCCATTTTTAGGTCCACAGCCTAATTACATCTGCAAAGTCCTGTTTGTCATGTAACGTACCATATTCATAGCTTCTGGGGATTAGAGCATGGGCATGTTTGGGGGCCATTATTCCACCTACCAAACATAATCACCCTCCTATCCTCCAGCCATCTTCTAATGCATTTAGCCATTCTTTCAATATATTAATGCATTTCTATTCTTTCTTGTGTGGAAGCTCTTCTCTTACATGTGACTCTGCATAATTTCTTCTCTCACCCTCTTGGCATTACAGGGTAAACTCCCAAGAAGATCATCTTATTTTCCTACATACAGGTACTTAGCAACCGTAGGGGTTGGGGGGTGGTGAGGCTGCTGCCACTGTAGCCCACATGTTCTTACAATAGCTCTTGTGCATTTCTGAAGCCTACCAAGAAAAACCTCGGAATTAGGAAGTATAAGAATGGGAGGTGGGAAAACCTTCATGTGATCTTCTGAAGATTGCTAGCCAGGGCCTCCTAATACAATAGGTGCCCAGAGAAGCATATGAAATGGCAGCAAGTCTCAGGAATGGTAGCAAAGGAACCAATTGTAACCCTGAGCTTCTGTGTCCCTCACTCAAATTAGCATTAGCTGAATTCAGTTAATAGCAAACTTATCATTCAATTTTCAGCCACCTGCAGCTATCATTCCTTCTTGTCTCATGTGGAAGTTATTCTTGAAAACAATCCATCCACTCCATAATGGGAAGAGCTGTTACCAGAGAAAATTTGTTTGCAAACTCTGTTTTTTACCCTCTTTGCCTTGAGATTGATATTTTTGGTGAGTTCATTTTTGTGGGTCTTGACTGGTTATCATAAAGTTTTAGAAAGTAAAATTCAGTTAACAAAGTAATCGTTCAAGAGATGGCCAGCTGTGCAAGTGAAATGTTATTCTATCTTTCTTTCTTTTTTTAAATCCATACATGTGTAATTTGAAAACAATGCATCAGGCAACCTGATGGGATCAGGAGCATGTTAATATGAGAAAATCTCTCGCCACAGTGACAAATCCACAGGCCTCGCGAGAAACCCTGCAGATCACTAACACACAGCCATAAGAATATATTGACTGCAGCCCAAGCTCATGAGAAGATTGATCAATCCAGCAGACTTGCATTAATTGTGAAATAGAAGGGACGATGCGATCAATGATAGGAATGAAAGGGCTGCAGTAACGATGCCGCGTCGAGCTAATCCAATAATGTAGAAGCTGATGTATAGCATATTGGAATTCTACCGTCTGGGCACTTGTCACCATAAAGAATATCCCGCAATTATGGGGAAAAATTGAGCAGGCAGCAGTTGAGCCAACCTAATCAGCCTGATGCCACAGTAGTTCTCCTGATTAAACACTAAATTAAGTGGCACTCTGCTCTGTAACCTGCCTGCATTATGAAAAATAATCCTAGAGCTAACGTGAAAAGTTTGTATTTTAATCAAAGCAAACTATGAATATTAAAATAGTCCTGGGCTATTTTGGTGTCGTTTAGCTGTGAACGTGTTTAACAATTTATAAATGGATCTTTTGCCATGGGCTACAAAGAAAAAGGGCCCAGTGCTATATTGGGAGGTAAGGCTTCCTGTGCTAAAAATCAATTAGACTTGATACAAGCTCAGAGAACTCTTAAGAAAAAAAAAAAAAAAAAGAATGCATTCAAGAGGCCCTGGGAGAATTCAAATTTAGTTGACTTCTATAACGGTTTGCCTAAGGGCATCAACTCTAGTCTTTGCTGAAAAGCACATGATCATTCCAGGATGGTTGAGGTTTAATAAGCTGTGGATACTACAAGGACCCCTTGCACGCATGCGTCATTATTAAGTCCTGCAGCACAAATCCACTGACGATCTAGGACTAAATGGCAAATTCTCTAGGACTGAGAGAAAACGGTTTTTCGTGGGTATTTAGAGAATGCAAAAAAAGAGCTTGCATTATAAGCTTCAAGTCCACAGTCCGCTTAGACTTTCTGGATCCTATATGGGTCCTTATCCTAGGACACGCACTGGCGAGATTCGTTGATTATTATATGCATTTGCAGAAGAGAATACTCAGAACAAGTTGACAGGGTCTGTTAACACACAGCCTAGTGGCTGGAAGCCTAGTGGTCTATGAGGGAAGTGTAGGCTGTACCAGGAGAGAGACACCCTGGTTGACATCTCTTTTCTTGATCAGAAGACAGTGAGCTGATAAAGTCCTCCCACCAAAATGAGTCAGAGCCGGGCAGTGGGCAAGACCAGAAATCAATGTCCTTCAGCTGTTCTTTTCTCGTGTATTTTGTTGTTTGTGGATTTGTTTGTTCTTTATTTCAAATCAATTTGTGGGTTTGCCTTTTAATTTTTTTTGGGGGGGGGGAGATTGGCCCTGAGCTAACATCTGTTGCCAATCTTCCTCCTTTTTTCCTCCCCAAAGCCCCGGTAGATGGTTGTATGTCATAGTTGTACATCCTTCTAGCTGCTCTACGTGGGACACCACCTCAGCATGGCTTGATGAGCGGTGAACAGCTCCGCGCCCAGGATCCGAACCTGCAAACCCTGGGCCACCGGAGCGGAATGCACAAACTCAACTGCTACGCCACTGGGCCGGCCCCTGCCTTTTAATTTTAAACACATTTTTTTTTTTTCTGAGTGGGAAACTGTTGATGGAAGAAGAGAGACTTTCAAGCTGTGTCTGCATAGTTGAAAATCAAAAACTGTGCAATAATTTGGATTTATTTTATTAATTAACATTCATTCATGTAGCCTTCATTCCATGCCAGGCTTGGTTCTAAGGCTTTTTACAATATTAACTCATTTAATTCTTCTAAAGATTCTATGAGGTTGAGAGATGCTATTGTTATTTCTACTTTGCAGAGGAGGAAACTGAAGCCCAAAGAGCTTAAACAATTTGCCAAGGTCCTGTAGACTGTAAGTGGCAGATGTGGATTTGAACCCCTGCAGGCTCTTTCCTACTGTGCCCTGTTGTAATAGGTTGGTCCTTTTAAGGAGTTGTTTGGTCAATGATATCAGTCATGGGAAATGGGAAGGAATGTGGTGCTATTAGATGGTATTAGCTCAAGCTATGCTGTATGTTCTTGCAAACTCTCTTCTACCACCATGTCGTTATCCAGCTATGCCTTTCATTCATCCTATGATGTTGTCTTTTTCTAAGTGGATCATGAAGTGATGATCTGTTTCGTGTGGTCTGGGTCAACCATTCTAGGTCAGACCAGATCATTCAGACTTGCAGAAGTAAAGGGGTGGGTTCTGGGCCAGACATGTGAAGTCACAATGGGAAGCAGCTCCAGAATTCAGCCAGCCAAAAATCTAGAGTGAAAGCATGATCACTATCAATTATTGATATCACTGAGTGCTGAACACTGCAGTAGGAGCTTTTGTTCCACTTTCTTCCTTAACTCTTCCATAACTCTGCAACATAAAAGAAATTGTTCCAATTTTAAAGATAAAGGATCTGAGGCTGAGAGATTGACTGCCTGGTAGATGAGGTCACATAACTATTCGTGGCCCATGTGGGACTGAAACTTAGGTCTATTCAACTCCATCCTCTTTCATCTACAAAACACGACTCATCTCCATCCACCAAGGGGTGTCTGGGGCCATGTGGGCATGTCAGAAGGTCTGTAGCCTTCAGTCCCTCATGATGTGGAAGTCGCTTCTACCTCATTTCCCAAGCTCTGTTAACAATTGCCTGGAGAGACAGTAAGAGGGATAAGGACTTGGAACACCATGTCTCTGGCCTCCTTCCTTTCTCCCTGACAGTGTGATTCTTAAATACTCAAGCAGTGCATAGGGGATTATGCTCCAGAAGAAAACGAGATCCAACAGACCTTTCTTCATCATGGAACAATTAATTTTAAGCTGACTTGTCAAAAAAGGAAGGCCAGAGTGGCTTGCTTTATAACTGTTGGGAAGCTATGCACACTGTGTCATAGTAGAAATTCTGGGTTTTCTTCACATTTTAACTAATCCCTGTAGACTAACAAGCTGTCATAACCAACCCCATAAAATCTACAGGGAAAAGTACAGGTCTTTCCTAACCCCTTATCCCCACATTTAGATTATATTATTTATTAAGGCAGAAACTCGAAACACCTAACAAGAACAATCTTGAAATAGTGGCATTCCCTTTCAAGAAACTGAACCAGTAATATGCATCCATCCACAGCAAGCTGAGATTGATGCTTCTCCAGGTGCCCCAACCTGCAAGGCCTGGAGCAGCCCCTCCCTTGGACCCTTTCCCTCTAGTGCTATGATTCTGAGAATGCATGTGTGCATAACACCTTCTCCCCACTTCCAGAGTAAGGACTATGACTATTTTATGTATGAATCACAGAAACCAAACTCAAACTAGCTCAAGCACCAAAAGAAATTTAGTATGAACTAAGGATAGGAATTTGGCTCTTTGTCAAGAAAGTTCAAATGCCACCAGGACACTCTTGCTCCTTGCTCCTCTGTGCTCTCCTCTGTGGGTTTGCTTTCTTCTCTCTTTCTATCCAATAGCACTCTTAATCCACATGGCAGCAAATGGCTGCCAATATCTCCCAAATCACAAAAACTACAATCCACCATGCAAGAGAATGATTTACCATTCTATCTCTCCTCAGCCAAATGACAGATTGTCAGAGGAAGCCTCCAATTAGTTCAAATTGAATCAGTTTTCCAGTTAGCTCTGGCCAGGGGTACCTTGTAGAAACAGGGCTGTTTCCATGGCAAGCATGTAGCTAAAGATAAAGGGACAATTCCTTGAAAAGGCATTCTCAACATTTACTACAAGACACATCTCATAGGTCAGACTTACTTCTTTAAAGAGAATCAGTTATTGAAAATTGGCCAGTGGCTGAAATCTTGTGTCACCATCATGAAAAGGAAGGAGAGAAGTTGGCATTCTCCTAGCTTTGGTGCCAGACAAAACTCCATCCACCCTTGTAACCTGCTGGATTGATTTAATATTTTGGGAGACGCATGAAGTAATGGGGTCTGAATTGGACCTGGGGAACGTATAACTTCCCAGGGAATTAGTGCTCTCACTAAGATATCAAATGTACTTTACAATTCGTTTCTACATCAGTTGCTATATTTAAAACCGAATGAACTGGAAGTAGGAGAACTGACTTTGTGAACTGTACAGAACAGAGGAAAGAGCATGGACTTTGGAATTCTAGCTCTGACACTCAGTAGCTTTGTGACTAGGGACAAGTTGTTAAGTTCTCCAAGCATCAGTTCTTTTATCTAAAAATTGGTATAAAAATAGTTCCTAATCACATAGGGCTGTCGAGAGAATTAAATGAGATAATGTATGTTAAGAACTTAACTCGGTGTTTTGCTCATAGTATATGTGCAGTGAACAAAAGCCAGTCTTTCTCAACTGGAGGTGATCTTCTCCAACTCAGAGGACATGTGGCAAGGTGTGGAGACATTTTTGGTGGCTATAGCTAAGAGGGGCATCTAGTGAGTAGACTCAAGTGATGCTGCTAAGCGTCCTGCAATGCACAGGACAGTTGCCCCATAACAAAGAACTGTCTGGCTCAAAATGTCAATAGTGCCAAGATTGAGGGACTCTGATGTAATTTATTATCGTACCGTCACTATTGATGTTATGTTCTTTGGAATCTGAGGAGAGAGGATGATCTTAACAAAATCCTATATTTCCTATCCTTGCATGTTAAGGTTCTCTCTAGAAGTAGGAAGGGGAAGTTTCAGGGGACTGCAGAGGCAATTAGTAACAGTTTTCACTCAGTAGAGTAAAAACAAATGCGTAATGTAATTGAAGTGGCAGATTTGTTAGGATAGGGACTTTTGTATACAGAATAAATTAAAAGAACTGTCCAAAGTCCTGAAACTTTGGCTAACAAGTGTTCAAAATAGCATGTAAACTGAAGTCTTAAGTTGGACAACAGTCTTTGCAAAAATGTATCAAAAAGCTTTGGGAAGTATATTTTGGCTTCTATTCCCAGTCTTTCAAGATGATGAAAATTGTATCTTGGGCAGGGGATTTTTTTTTCTTTTGCAAGCTTCACGTTTGTTTTTTTTGGGGGGGAGGAGTGGTGGACTTTTTTAAATTTTATTTTTTTGTAGTAAAACACTTAATGTGAGATCTACTGTCTTAAGAAATTATTAAGTGTACAATGCATTATTGTTGGGTATATGTACAATGTTGTACAGCACATCTCTAGAGCTTACTCATCTTGCTTAACTGAAACTTTATTCCCATTAATTAATAACTCTCTTTTCCTCCTCTCCCTAGCTTCTGGCAACCACCATTTCACTCTCTGATTCTATGAATTTGACTGTTTTAGATACCTCATGTAAGTGGAATCATGCAGTATTTGTCTTTTGGTGGCTGGCTTATTTCACATAGCATAATGTCCTCAAGGTTCATCCATGTTGTCCCATATTCCAGAATTTCCTTATTTTTTAAGGTTGAGTAGTGTCCCATCATATGTATATACCACATTTTGTTTATCAATTTTTTTTTGGTGTCTGCATTGAATAACACAAACTTGTGGTCTGAGATGGAGTAAATCATTAATGTTCTCTTTCTCCTCTCCCCTTACCCACTGTCAGTGGTCTGTATTTGCCATGGCGATAGTAGTAGTTGCATATATTGAAAGCTTTTCATATATATTTTCTAATATAAACTTCACAAATGGATGGAGTTGTAAAGACATTAAATCCTCATAGAAGAGGACACTGAGGCCATGAGTGAGTGTATGGTCTTGAATTGGAAACCAGGAACTCCTTACATTCATGACATTGTTCTCCTAGACTATGGAGTAGACCTAGAGTATGCTTCCCAGCCTGGCTGGGCATCAGGATCACCTTACAGAGTTGGTGAAAACAGAGACCTGAGCCCTATTAGACCTATGGGATCAGAATCTACTGGCATGTAGGGCACCGAGCAGGAGGTTTTGGTAAACAACTTCTAGACAGAGAGACTGGGAAGAGGAACATTCTTCCCTCTCTGTATCAAACATTTTCAGGATGCTGTTTACATTATTCTGAGTTTCTTGCTAACATAAGAACCAATTAGTCACCCATTTGTGATTCATCTCCTCTTGTTAAAAAGGTTCATTTAAGTAAACAAGGAAGAGTGATCATATTTGAAATTTTCTTTGATGATTGGGAGTCTAGTACAGTCATGCGTCGCTTAACGATGGGGATATGTTCTGAGAAATGTGTCGTTAGACGATTTTGTCATTGTGTGAACATCATAGAGTGTATCTACACAAACCTGGATGGTATAGCCTACTACATATGTGGGCTATATGGTACTAATCTTATGGGACCACCATCATATATGCGGTCCAGCATCGACTTAAAGGTCATTATGTGGTGCATGACTGTATTTTACATCTCTAATCTATTTCATTCCATTCTCTTCTCAGTAACTCATTTTAATGCCATTTTTCTTGTTTAGAAAGGGAAACAGAAATATTATTCCTTACTGAAGAATTAAGGAATATCAAGTTTATTGGCTTTAATTGTGTCTATGGAAGTAAGCAGCATGTTTCAGAGAAACATAAAAATCTATATGAAGAGGAAAGGCCCAGTCAATCCATCATTCCCATTAGTTGGTGTGGTAGACAACACCAGTGCTTATCCCCATGTGGCAACAAGGTTTCCTTCCTAGTTTCAAGGAAGACCACACTTCTCAGTCCCCCTTTACAGTTAAGAGCAACCATGAGACTACTTCTGGCCAGTGGGTTGTGGGCAGTACTAATGTGTGTCACTTCTGAGACAAAGCATGGGAGAGTGGGTGTAAGATCTCCAGGCACTCTCTTCTCCCACCATAGTGTATCTGAAGTCCTATGTTGAGGTGCTGGCATCTCCATTACCGTATCTGAGATGCACAGCACATGTCAGAAATGACCTTCTGCTGTATTAAGTCACTGATGATTGTGAATTAATGTAGTACCATGGTGTAAACCAGCCTATATACTTGAGTTTTAAAAAATGGCTATAAGATATATATTTTTTTTTAAATCTTGGACTTGAATTTTGCAGACTGGATTTAAAGTCTAGGCTCACATTTCACACTAGCTTTCAGGCCTAACTTAAGTTACTTAACTGCTTTGACAACAGATACAGATGAAATTTATTAAGCATGTCGGTGTGCCAAGCGTGATACACGGGTTTTGCAGGCATCATCGCATCTAATCCTTTCAGATACTCTTGCACTTGGTAGACACTTATCACTTGGTGGATGCAGAAACAGGCATGATACAGGATGCAAAACTAGAAAATGGGAATGCTAGACTTGAACCAGCTCTGACTGATGCCTGTGACTGCATTTTGCTCATTTCTAAAGTGGAGTTGATTAAAATATCTACCTTACTGGGTAGTTTTAGGATTCTCTGAGCAGCTTACAGAAGATCTGGATGCCTAGTAGGTAAGGTTATTTGTTATTTAGGTTCTGCCAGCATTTGTTGGAGAGAACTTAAGAGTGTTTCCTCTCGGATTGTCATTCGAGTATCATTTACTAACCTTGAAATCCTTGACTTGTTTTCTTTTTTTTTTCCACGTGGTAAATATTTCATCATTATTTTTGTCTCCTGTTTGATTTGACCCTTTCTCTATCATGACATTTGGCTTCATCGTTCAGCCTCTCTCTCTCTCTCTCTCTTTTTTATGGTTCCATGTTGCTGTGAGCAGAACTCATTTTTCAAAAGACAGATGGTGGCAACCCTGTTCTCTCTAAATAAAAGAGCAAAACAGCTGTTAAGGTGCAAACTGAGTCGCGGCCAGCAAATCCTATCTGCTTCAAGTGTTGGCGAAGTTTCCCTTTAGGGAAGAGGAACTATCTAAACAAAATGTGCAGTCTCGGCTGGGCTCTGCCAAGGCCCAAGTATAGAATGATGGCAAATAATGGAAATTTATAGCATGCTATAGATCCAGCACCTTTCTATCTTGGTGGGTGCATATTTAAATGCAGTGCTAACGGAGCTGAAATTTATTGCTCTCTAATAACGATAAAATGCCATCAGAGAGTGAGATAAATCTTGGCCCCAAATTTTAGAATGCAGTTCACATGCTCACACATGCAGACATGCTTGTAAATACAGCCAGATACTGCTAACTCAGGAGTCTGAGTTTGGAAGAAGCCAACGGAACAGAGAAAGTAAAGGAAGTGTTTTATAGATGACTGCAAATTGTTGTTTTCATGAGGCTGAGGTCAAGGTACATTGTGGCCTCGGGTTGAAATGAGTGTTGCTTTGTCTTGTGGCTGATATATACTTGACCTTGGCAAGGAAAGCTTTTTCCTTTTCTGGATGCTCAATAGCTTTCTCTTCACCTTTTCGCAGCCCTGCGACAGGCCGGCTTCCAAACAAATACTGATGAATTATAACCCTCTGGGAGAGGCACATCGTCATCATTTTTTAATGTGTTTTCTTTCTTTGTTTTTTTCTTTCCTTCTTTCCTTTCTTTCTTCATTCCTTCCTCTCTCCCTCTCTCCCTCCCTCTCTCTCTCTTTCTTTCTTTCGTTTTTCTTCCTTCCTCCCTCCCTTCCTATTTTTCTCTCTTTCTCTCTTAGAATTTGGAATCTCAAAGGCTTTATAAGAAAAGAGTGAGACACAAAACAAATTTGCCAAAATGCCATGTTTGCAAATTTCCTGTGACGTGTGAATTAGGTGTGCTCCCCTCCTCTTCAGGCACATTAAGCATTCAGAGAATGAAATTTTACCAAGTACCAATCAGGAGACCGTCATTCACATCTGAAAACAGGGCCTGCTGGCTCCTGCAGTCTCCCTGCATGGGCACCCACCCATCTTTCGCTTCGGAGCATCCCGGATTCATGAAGTGAAGTCCACTTGGCAATCTGCCCAAACTCCTAGCTGGACTTCCATGAGCCACATGTGGGTGGGTCATTTCAAATCAGCAGCTACCTCAAGAAGGGAGGCTCTCTCCACTGGCCCTCATTCTAGATCTTTCCTCAGCTACTTCTTATGCAAGGAGACTTCTAACATTTCAGGCCAGATCTTTACCTTCAAATAGAAACCCAAGCTCCAGGGATAGCCTTAGGTCATCCCCATTAAGAGTTAGATTCTTCTTTCTAGATGTTTCATTGAGCATAATTGTGTGTATGTGTGTGTTCGTGTGTATGTGCATGTGTGTATTTCATGTGTGTTGTCTTAACGGATCCGGTTTTGGAGATGTGGACAATGTCTATAAATTAAAACCCACTCTTGCTCAGAACTGGAAAGACCGTTCCTGGTTTCCTAGGATTTTATAAATGTCTGTGTGTGGGGTGTGTGTGTGTGTGTGTGTGTGTGTGTGTGTGTGTGTGTTTATGGAGGGTATGAAGACTAAGAGGTAATGATACTTGCTGACCTTGGAAACCACACCCATCCTCTTCATGTGGCGTATGCCAGGAATTTCTTAGTATACTTGGTGTTATTTCAAATAAAACTGTTGTCATAAACCCCCTCTTCTTTCCTCTTTCTGTACTGAAGAAAGCTATGAAATAATATAATTTGGTGCATTTACCTCATTTAGGTTTTGTTATGTTGTTTGAGGAAAAAAGCAGGTTGATTTGGGAAATTTTGATGCTTGGGATGAAAGGGGACCTAAGATTTCATACAAAATGAATTTTCTTTGGAGCTTTTAACAGAGTTTCATGGACTTCATGAAAGTGTGTGTGCATGTGTATGTGTGTGTTTGCATATGTATGAGAGAGAGAGAGATTGAGAAAACTTATGCTATTGTGTGTGTGTATGTATGAGAGAGAGAGAGAGATTGAGAAAACTTATGCTCTTATCTGTGTGTGTGTGAGTTACTGAGAGATTTCATAGCTTTTGTTAGGTTCTCAAAAGCACCCTTTTCTGCCACACTCACCCTTGATCATCTTGCTCTTGTGATGGGTGCTGTGGATAGTCCATTACTTTACAGTTGGAATGGCATCTTCAGAGCTAACATGATCCCAGCCTAACTCATTTCTGGGAGGGCGTGACTTTGGCTAGAGAAGAAGTAGAGGGAGTGGACCTTATGCAAACGAGGGATGCCCAGTCCCAAACACCACATCTTTATGGGTTTTGTCCACTAGGTTTAGCTCATAAGAGAAAACTCCCACACCTTACTCCCCATTAATCCCGCACCACTTGAGTCTTTCCAGCTGCAGCCTCCGCCTCCCGTTCTGTGGTCCAGCAATGCTGACCTTCTCTCAGCTATTCCAAATAAACCCCTCTCTCTCACCTCCAGACTTCACACATTTTTTCTCCGCCTGGAAAAGTCTGCCCTTTCCTCTGGCTGACACTTTCTGTTTTTTCTTGTCTCTGATGAAATGTTACTTCCTCCAGGAAGCCCCATATGATGCCTTCTCGACTAGCTTAGATGAACCTTCTATATCTTCCTCTAGCATCCCTAGAGGGATGTCGTCATTTGTCACATTGTCATTTCTCAGGCCAGGAAAGGGTACATAGGAACTTGCCATGCTATCTTTACAACTCTTCTGATAATTTAAGTTTATTTCAAAATAAAATATTTTATAAAAAAGGAAAAAGGACAAAAAAGGGAACATGGGAGAATTTATCTGTGTTTTGTCAAAGCAAACGGAAGACCAGAGATGTCAACATCAAGAGTGACAAGTAGAAAAGGAAATGAAACGGGATATTGCCTATGAGATCACATTACAAAAGGAAGACGCAGAGGAGGAGGAAAACATCCTTCTCCCCCAGACCATAGCTCAATGAAGTGTCTACCTTCCTACCGCCATCATTACTGTTCCCCAGTATCTACCCTAGTACCTGATTTTAGTGAGCACCTAATAACATTTGTAGAATAAATGAATAAATGAGTACATGAATGGGCAACAGGATCTTATCTCAGCCCAGTTGGCTGCCCACTGAATTGCTGTTCTTTCTCAGCATGCACACTTTGGCTCCCATCTCTTGGTTACCACCTGGGGCCCCTTGGTTTCACTTTGACCTTGAATTTCACTCTAAAATGCCCTTGGCTAAGGCCTCACTGGCCAGGCCAGGCCACTGGTCTCTCCTCTTCCTCTGTCAGCACTGGTAGGTGACTTTCCCGGAGGCTAGTCCAGCTTCAGAGTATCCCCCAGACAGGAGGAGGAGGAGGGGGAAGGGATGAGCCTGATGAGTGAAATGAAAAGGCAAGTGAATCTGAATAAGCGTAAATGCTTCTCCCATCTCGTTCTGCCTTTTCCCTGTACTCAGGTTCCTTTAGCGTTTTGGATTTTCCTTCTAGGGCTTCAGGACCTAGAATCATAAAGCAAAATGAAAGAAAATATTTACCACTTGGTCATACTGGTTACTAACAAATATCCAAATCAGTGTGTCCATTTTTTCCCCGTAGCGCATCTTGTGGATCACACCATGGTTTGTCATGTGAATGGATGGTAGTTTTGGCCCAATGATGCAGCCTCAATAAGAATGATACCTCTGGTAATACATAATTTTTTTTTTATGGGACAGGTTCTCCCTGAGCTAACATCTGTCGCCAATCTTCCTTTCTCTCTCTTTTTTCTTTCTTTTTCCTCCCCAAAGCCCCAGGACATAGTTGTATATTCTAGTGGTAGGTCCTTGTAGTTATATGTGAGCCGCCACAGCATGGCTACTGACAGACAAGTGGTGTGGTTCCGTGCCCATGAACTGAACCCATGCCACCGAAGCAGAGTGTGTGAACTTTAACTGCTAGGCCTTCAGGGCTGGCTCTCTAATATTTTTTTTAATATTTTGAACATTTCAGGCATAGGCTAAGTGTGTTTATATTTGTAATATAATGCATAAATATAATGTAAAATTTCCATTTTAAATTATATGTGTACCACCCTTCCATGATCTTTGTAAAAAATTGAAAAGAAAAAATGAGACCTAAAGGAAGTTAAGTGTCACAATTTAAGTAAAGTCTGGTGGCTGGAAAGTGGCCAAGATGGGATTCGAACCCAGATCTTTCAGACTCCACAGCCCGTGCTCAGGAGGATGTGGAACTGCCTCGGAAACGCGGTGCCCACAGGCTCCATCACCAGAGCAGCACTGTGATTTAGAAGAGAGCTCCTTGGGACCCAGCTGGTGCACGGGTTTGTCTGGTTGTAGGGAAGAAGAAGGAAGCCTCGTGGGTGGAAGGACAGAGGAGGCAGCCAGTGGTCCCAGGCTCTCTCCCCTTCTGCCTGGCCAGGCGAGGGAAGTCTGGGAAGGGCCTGCCACCCTCTCCCAAACCCGCAGGGTCTCAGCTGCCAGGGGCGCCCAGGGGGCCCAAGATGATTCCTCTCCTCGCCCAGGGGACCCTCCAAGTGGTGATGGAACTCCAGGCAGGTAGGGTCCCTTGGGTACCAGTGGGAACCCTCCCTGAGGCTTGAACAGGCTGGCGGCAGTGCACAGCATCCTTTAGAAACCAGGGATGCTTTCCAAGGGGTCTGAGACCTTTCAGGATCCTGTGGCCGCATCTGAGTCTGATTCTTCCACTTCGAGGTACATTTTCTTCACACTGGAATCAGTGTGCACCAAGTATTTATCAAGCCTCCCATAAATAATAAAAATAACACTAAAATAAAATAATATAATAATATTATTTTATTGAGCACTTACTATGTACAGATACATTTGAAGAGCCCCCTTTATATATATATATATTTTTTTTTTCCTAATTCTTGAAGGTAGATATATTATCTCCACTCTAAAGATGAGCAAACAGAAGCCAGAGAGATGAAATAACTTGGCCAAGTCATATTCTTAGAAGCGACAGAGACAGTCTTCAAAGTCAGGTTTGCCTGACCCCAGAGGATGTCTTTGTTCACCATACCCCTCCTCTTGTTGAGCTGATGAGGTTGGATTGAAATGTTATGCTCCTCTTCCTTTCTTTATAGCCCAGATGCCCCATGAGGGCAGGAACTATGCCCTACTCATTATAACCCCAGTGAAGTCCCTGGTACAAAATTCAACTAACATTTATTGGGCAGCTGTTATGAACCAGGCACTACAGTAGGTTCTCGGTGTATAGGGCCCATGCCCCCATCGAGCTGACATTTAGCAGAAGAAAGCAGGAAAAAAAACCACAAAACATAGTTAAGTAGGCAAAATGGAAAAAAAAAAAGTGAATACTAACTATGTGCCGAGCACTTTCTTCATGCTCCTATCTGAGCTCATTTAATCCATGAGACGGGCACCGTTCTTCTTATCCCCATTTTATACCCAAGGAAGCAAAAGGGCAGAGACATTGAATAGCTGGCTCCAAAGTTCACATGGTGAGAAAGTTGCAGAACTGGGGCTTGAAGCCCACCGCCTGAATAAATACAGCCAGGACAGAGGCAAGATGGGCAGGGAAACACTTATGCTGGAGGGGGCATCTCATCTGAGGCATGAAAAATAAGAAGGAATCCCAAGCAGGAGTAAGAGAATTCTAATCAGAGACCAGCCTGTGCAAAGGCACTGAGGTGGGAAAGATCTTGGCCAGTTCAAAGAAAAGAAAAGATGCAAGGGATGACTGCAGAAGGAAGGGTATGATGACCCTCAAGAAATAAATGAGAGATTATTGGGCCACAGAAGGAAGACTTCTTGGTGCAGAGGAATAGAGAAATGGAGGATCTATTCTCTGCATCTTTCCATACATATTCTTTACAAGATTCTTTTCTCTCTTTTTTTTTCATGTAAGTGTGGATATGAGGTAACCAAAATGGAAACCAAATAATGACCTTCAGAATGGTTATCTCCCCAGCATACCTTAGAACCCCTCTGTCTAGGTTATCTCCCTTCTCCTACATCAGAGGTGGATGTTACCTGCCCTACGATGACACTTGCATATACAGTGCACACGACAGGCATCGCTAATCGGTCACTATATTCTTTTCCACTTAGTTCAAACAGAGGCTCAGAATCCTTCTCAACACAATATAGTAGGCCATTTTGGATCATCCAGAGATGAAATTTGTTATCCTGGCATGTGTTTCCTGCAAGATCTGAGCCATAGAATTTGGAAAAGGAGTTAACAACAAGAAAGACTTGCTGCTTCGGATACCCATGGGAAAGCTATGCGCCACCATCCCAGGGGATGTTTTGATCAGGCAGCCACTTAAGTTTCTATATCCTCATGATAATCGTATCGTGGAAAAGGCTTTAGGAAGAGGATCATAAAACCAGGCATTTCCTAACAGCAGGCTATGGCGTGGCTTGCTAAGAATGTGCTCCTAATGCACTTTAATGACATGCTGTATAATATCTTATTAAAGATTGTAAGAGCATCTAATAATCATTTAATAAATATTAATGAAGCATTTACAAATTGCACCTTAATTTAAAGCATTGGCACTCAGATCCTGCCCCGGACATTAACACACGGGGGCATGGTGGCTCCGACAGAGGCTGCCACAGAGAGCCTAGCTCTGTGACATTGTGCCAACCTGGTACCATAAGTGATTTTTAAAAATAATAATTCTTGGAGTGCAGTTCAGTGCAATGAAGCTTGATACCCAGAGCATTTTTAGCAATTATTATTCTGTTTGGGGAACATTAAAACATAATCTACCATGAATTTATAATCCATAGCTTCTCTCTCTCTTTTTATTAATAATAGGCAATAATTATAGGCCCTGGTGCAAAAGCTCCTGTAGATGTTGGAAGGTGCTTCCTCACCCAGTAAACACCAGGGCAGGCAGGAGATTGATTTCAAGGGGTAACTGGGGGTTGTCCATTTGGCTGCTGCCATCTTTGCTTGATGTTCAGGGAGACCCCCTACTCCTTCCCGGTGCTTGGATATGAGTGGAGGAGCCCCAGGCACAAATTCCACGGCCCCCCAGTCGCTCCCTTGTGGCTAAGCCTTTTAGGAGTGGATTCGAGATTGAGTTTAGGGCAACCCTCTGCCATTCTCTCTGGACCCTGCTGGTCTTTATCCAAAATGGTTTCCACACTGGCTCGAAGTCACACCTCACAGAAGGCCAAAGCCGAGAGGGCTCTTGGAAATGGCCCTGTCCACCTCCTCACTTTATAGAAAGGGACACTAAGGCTCAGAGAGGGGACGGGACATTCGGAGGCCACACAGTGAGCAAGCAGCAGAGATGGAACCAGATCCCAGATTTGTGATCGCATGCTTCCCAGTCTCGCAGCCTGGGTGAAGCGGGATGCGTTGGGGAGATGTTGGATAGATAGTGGCGCCTCCTCCTCCACCTCGGAGGTCCTGGGGAGTGCTTGGCGTCAGGGCCCTGGTCTCTGCCCTCTCTGACGTCCCAGCCTGGCTGGAGCCAGGAGTGTCCAGGGGCTCCTCCGTACTAAGAGGAGTTGGCCAGCAGGTGGCGCTGCAGGGATTCAAACTGGAGCCGCCACATCCCAAAGCTGCCCGGGCCAGGCTGGGATTCACAAAGCCCCGCAGCCAGGAGCTGTTTGAAAAAAGAGCTCTGGACCCCTGGACCCCTGGACCCCTGGGGCCCTGTGGGGAGCCCCAGCCTTGCTTGGGAGAGAGAGCCAGGTCTCAGGTGAACTGGGTCTTGGATCCCATCCTGGACCAAGCTGTAGAAGGAGCAAGGAGAGGGAGTCCGCTGTGTGCAGATTGGGTGCTCGCTACTTTAAGAGGACTCTTCCAGAGCTCGGGGTGGAAGTGTCAGCAGGATGCGCTCCCTCTGTGTTGGGTCTCCCTAAAACCCAACTTCTGGGGATCCCTTTAAGGAATCTTAAGACCCTCCTTTCTGGGGAGGCAAAGCCCAGCGTTTGTAAGGCTGATGTTTCTCCTTCCCCCTTCACGACTGAGATCTGTTCATTGCTGCCAGGCCACGTTACCTGTGTTTTAATTAATAATTTAGTTTGTGTGCCCAGGACAAAATGGTTTTGCAAAGGAATTTGATTTACTTTTCAAAATTGTGGAATTAAATGAATAAAGGACCATTTAGGGCAGCACTTATGTTTTTGAATATTTTGACTCTCTTTTCCTGTTCTTTCATCTTCCCCACACGCCCCACATACCTCTCATCTTCTCCCTCTCTATCTCTCTCTCTCTCACACACACACACACACACACACACACACACACACACACATTCCTCACAGCAGCACTGACATAGCTTCTCTCCCTCTCCCTCTCCTCGCAGCTATGGCATTTCTACATAGAGGTGCAGGGAGGAAGGAAAGGCCTGATCCTCTGGGCAAGGGCAGGCTGACCCGCCAAGCAGAAATACTATCCCTGTACCTCTCAGGTGGAGTGGCCCATTGTGTCGACCAATTCTCTGTTTGCCCCTCCGTTCTCAGGCTCCACCTCCCTGTTGCCAGAGGCCACTGTGCCACCTTTAAATCAGGTTTAAAGCAAGTTTACACGTGGCGCCTGCTGTTCCAGACATTAAAGTCTGCTTGCTGTGTCTTCGCATTGCAAGGGAAGGATTTGCACAGAGCGGCCTGTGCTCTGTCCAGTGACGCCGGGGCCGGCCGGGTCAGCGGCTGGGCTTTCTCTGCATCGGACATCACCTCCGGGAGTCTGAGCCCATCCCCCCTCAGAGGGAGCAGGGCCAGGGGTCTAGCTGACCTGCAGCCACAGCCCGCACACCCACACACTCCTCTTCTCTCGGGACAGCAAGACACTTGCCGAGAAAGTCTGCTGGTTGCTGGGCGTTGCTTCCCCAACTCTGTCTCCTAAACCTTATCTTTTATACCTTAGAGTGCTGAAAACAATCGGCCTTCCTTAAAAGACTCAGTGTTTCCTGAAGGCAGGAGCAGGATCTTATTTAACTCTCTGTCATGCAGTAGACACTCACACATATTTGTTCAATTAATACACAAGGAAATGAATAGAGAGGATGAATCATCTCTCTGGATGAGTTAATTACATCTGTTTTATTTAACAAGTATTATGTAATACTGTCTCTGTGCCAAGAACAGCTCAATGTGCTTTTTAGATCTAAACTCATATATGCCTAATATAAACCCTATAAGTTAGACGCCATTAATATTACTTTTTTTTTTTGTTTTGTTTATTGCAGTAACATTGGTTTATAACATTGTAAAAATTTCAGGTGTACATCATTGTACTTCTATTTCTGCATGGACTACATCATGTTCACCACCAAAATACTAATTACAACCCATCACCACACACATGTACCGAATTATCCCTTTCACCCTCCTCCCTCCCCCCTTCCCCTCTGGTAACCACCAATCCAATCTCTGTCCCTATGTGTTTGTTTATTGTTGTTATTATCTACTACTTAATGAAGGAAATCATACGGTATTTGACCTTGTCCCTCTGACTTATTTCACTTTGCATTATACCCTCAATGTCCATCCATGTTGTCACAAATGGCTGGATTTCGTCGTTTCTTATGGCTGAGTAGTATTCCATTGTGTATATATACCACAGCTTCTTTATCCATTCGTCCCTTGATGGGCACTTAGGTTGCTTCCAAGTCTTGGCTATCGTGAATAAGGCTGCAATGAACACAGGGGTGCATGTACCTTTGCAAATTGGTGTTTTCAAGTTCTTTGGATAAATACCCAACAGTGGAATAGCTGGATCATATGGTAGTTCTATCGTTGATTTTTGAGGAATCTCCATACTGTTTTCCATAGTGGCTGCACCAGTTTGCACTCCCACCAGCAGTGTATGAGAGTTCCCTTCTCTCCACAACCTCTCCAACACATGTTGTTTCCTGTCTTGTTAATTATAGCCATTCTGACAGGCGTGAGGTGATATCTCATTGTAGTTTTGATTTGCATTTCCCTGATAGTTAGTGATTTTGAACATCTTTTCATGTGTCTGTTGGCCATCTGTATATCTTCTTTGGAGAAATGTCTGTTCAGGTCTTTTGCCCATTTTTTAATTGGGTTGGTAGTTTTGTTGTTGAGATGCATGAGTTCTTTATATATTTTGGAGATTAAGCCCTTATCAGATGTATGGTTTGCAAATATCTTCTCCCAATTGTTAGGTTGTCTTTTCGTTTTGTTGATGGTTTCCTTTGCTGTGCAGAAGCTTTTTAGTTTGATGTAGTCCCATTTGTTTATTTTTTCTATTGTTTCTCTTGCCTGGTCAGATGTGGTGTTTGAAAAGATGTTGCTAAGACTGATGTGGAAGAGCGTACTGCCTATGTTTTCTTCTAGAAGTTTCACAGTTTCAGGTCTTACATTCAAGTCTTTAATCCATTTGGAGTTAATTTTTGTGTATGGTGTAAGGTAAGGGTCTACTTTCATTTTGTTGCATGTGGCTATCCAGTTTTCCCAACACCATTTGTTGAAGAGACTTTCTTTTCCCCATTGTATGTTCTTGGCTCCTTTGTCGAAGATTAGCTGTCCATAGATGTGTGGGTTTATTTCTGGGCTTTCGATTCTATTCCATTGATCTGTGTGTCTGTTTTTGTGCCAGTACCATGCTGTTTTGGTTACTATAGCTTTGTAGTATATTTTGAAATCAGGGAGTGTGATACCTCCAGCTTTGTTCTTTTTTCTCAGGATTCCTTTAGCTATTCGGGGTCTTTTGTTGTTCCATATAAATTTGAGGATTCTTTGTTCTATTTCTGTGAAAAATGTTGTTGGAACTTTGATAGGGATTGCATTGAATCTATAGATGGCTTTAGGAAGTATGGACATCTTAACTATGTTAATTCTTCCAATCCAAGAGCACGGAATATCTTTCCATTTCTTTGTGTCCTCTTCAATTTCTTTCAGCAATGTTTTATAGTTTTCGGTGTACAGATCTTTCACCTCTTTGGTTAAGTTTATTCCTAGGTATTTTATTCTTTTTGTTGCAATTGTAAATGGGATGGTATTCTTAATTTCTCTTTCTGCTACTTCGTTGTTAGTGTACAGAAATGCAACTGATTTTTGTATGTTGATTTTGTATCCTGCAACTTTACCATAGTCGTTTATTACTTCTAAAAGTTTTCTGGTGGATTCTTTAGGGTTTTCTATATATAAAATCATGTCATCTGCAAATAGTGACAGTTTCACTTCTTCCTTTCCAATTTGGATCCCTTTTATTTCTTTCTCTTGCCTGATTGCTCTGGCTAGGACTTCCAATACTATGTTAAATAGGAGTGGTGACAGTGGGCATCCTTGTCTGGTTCCTGTTCTTAGAGGGATAGCTTTCAGTTTTTCACCATTGAGGATGATATTAGCTGTGGGTTTCTCATATATGGTCTTTATTATGTTGAGGTACTTTCCTTCTATACCCATTTTATTCAGAGTTTTTATCATAAATGGATGCTGTATCTTGTCAAATGCTTTCTCTGCATCTATTGAGATGATCATGTGATTTTTATTCTTCATTTTATTAATGTGGTGTATTACGTTGATTGATTTGCGAATGTTAAACCATCCCTGCATACCTGGAATAAATCCCACTTGATCATGGTGTATAATCTTTTACAGGTATTGTTGTATGCGATTTGCTAGTATTTTGTTGAGGATTTTCGCATCGATGTTCATCAGTGATATTGGCCTGTAATTTTCTTTTTTTGTGTTGTCCTTGTCTGGTTTTGGTATCAGGGTAATGTCAGCTTCGTAGAATGAGTTAGGAAGCTTCCCCCCCTCCTCAATTGTTTGGAAGAGTTTGAGAAGGATAGGTATTAACTCTTCTTTGAATGTTTGGTAGAATTCACCAGGGAAGCCATCTGGTCCTGGACTTTTATTTTTGGGGAGGTTTTTGATTACTGTTTCGATCTCCTTACTGGTGATTGGTCTATTCAAATTCTCTACTTCTTCTTGATCCAGTTTTGGAAGGTTGTATGATTCTAAGAATTTATCCATTTCTTCCAGATTGTCGAATTGGTTGGCATATAGTTTTTCATAGTATTCTCTTATAATCTTTTGTATTTCTGAGGTGTCTGTTGTAACCTCTCCTCTTTCATTTCTGATTTTACTTATTTGTGCCTTCTCTCTTTTTTTCTTGGTGAGTCTAGCTAAAGGTTTGTCAATTTTGTTTATCTTTTCAAAGAACCAGCTCTTGGTTTTATTAATTTTACTATTGTTTTTTTGGTCTCTATTTCATTTATTTCTGCTCTGATTTTTATTATTTCCCTTCTTCTACTGATTTTGGGCTTTGTTTGTTCTTCTTTTTCCAGTTCCTTTAGGTGCATTGTTAGATTGTTTATTTGAGATTTTTCTTGTTTGTTGAGATAGGCCTGTATTGCTATAAACTTCCCTCTTAGAACTGCTTTTGCTGTATCCCATAAATTCTGGCATGTCGTATTTTCATTTTCATTTGTCTCCAGGTATTTTTTGATTTCTTCTTTGATTTCTTCGTTAACCCAATCGTTGTTCAGTAGCATTTTGTTTAATCTCCATGTATTTGTGGCTTTTCTGATTTTCTTCCTATAGTTGATTTCTAGTTTCATACCGTTGTGGTCAGAAAAGATGGTTGGTATTATTTCAATCTTCTTAAATTTATGGAGACTTGTTTTGTGGCCTAATATGTGATCAATCCTGGAGAATGTTCCATGTGCATTTGAAAAGAACGTGTATTCTTCGGTTTTTGGATGGAATGCTCTGTATATATCTACTAGGTCCATCTGTTCTAGTGTGTCGTTTAAGGCCAATGTTTCCTTATTGATCTTCTGTTTGGATGATCTATCCGTTGGTGTAAGTGGAGTGTTAAAGTCCCCTACTATTATTGTGTTACTGTCTATTTCTGTTTTTATGTCTGTTAATAATTGCTTTATATATTTAGGTGCACCTACATTGGGTGCGTAGATATTTACAAGTGTTATATCCTCTTGTTGGATTGTTCCCTTGATCATTATGTAATGCCCTTCTTTGTCTCGTTTTACAGTTTTTGTTTTAAAGTCTATTTTGTCTGATATGAATATTACTTTTTTTTTCAGATGGGGTAGTAGAAGTGCAGGGTGGCTGAGTAACTTGCCCAAGGGCAGGCAACTAGTAGACTACAGAGTCGGGATTCAAACCCAGCAGTCTGGCTCCAGAGTGTTTGCTCAAGTCTCTGCACTGTCTTTCCTCTTATCCTGAGTCTGACTCCCCTCTGACAGAGACTAACGTACTTAGACAAACCCAACCGGGGAGGGAACGAGCATGCAGACAATTTAATCCCTGAAGCCCACCTTTCAGAATTCAACTTTCAAAAGACATGAAAAAGAAGCTTTCCACATGGAGGAGGAGTAGTCAAATTATTTGATTTCACCAGGAAAGCGGATAGATTTTCTTTCCTTTTGCCTTTGAAACATACAGACTGCATTTTTGGTGTTGAAGCACAAAAAGAAAGAAGGAAAGGAAGGAAAAAAAAAAAAAAAGAAAGAAAGAAAACAAGCTTTATTTAATCTCCAGCACAGAAACGGTGTTTGCAGCTCTAAGAAACGCGGTTTCTCACTTGCCTGTTGCTTGGCACAGTTTTACCACCCAGAAGCCTGCGGAGATATTGGAAGTCAAGACTCAGTTTAATAATTGGCTTACAGATTTGAAGAAGGATAACAGACTTTTCCATTTCCAAGATTCATGGGTCCCTCTCCCCCCAGTAGACAGGCTGGCTCTGTGTGTTAAGTCATTTTCTAATCAAATTGGCCCACAGTCCGTGCCCTGACTGGGTGTAAATGGGCTGCTCTCAAATTGCTCTGCCTCTGCTTCGGGCTGGAGTTGGATGGGGTGGAATTTTTCTCGCCGATGCTTGATTATCATAAGCTCTTCGCTCAATCACAATAAGGAGCTTCCACCTTTTAAAAAATTTAACCAAACGTCATTGTGACTCCTGTTTGTAAAATACTCCGAAAGGTTGTTTGTATGCTCTTGAGTGTCTTTGAAAATGTGAACCAGTTGTGAGGTATCGTAGGACTTGAGATACCTGGAAAATCTAATGGAGTGGGGAGCTTGGTGATATCCATATGGAACACTTGGAATATCCAAAAGTGTGTGGTCAACAGACAAAGCAACATGGCCGAAGGCTTATGAGAGAAGGTGCTGGCATCAGTCAGAGCTGGGTATAGATCCCAGCTCTAACCCTTAGCCATGTGTTTGTGGGAAAGTTTGTAATCTGAGCCTCGGTTTCATCATCAACAGAATAATGAGAGTTTAAATGACCACATCAGTGAGCAAGCTGTTGGCAAGCCCAATCTCCAAATGAACCTAACTAAGAGTTGCTAATGATGCCAAGGTAGAAGAGAAAAAACCTAAAACAAAATCTAATCAAAAAGAGTCAGGCTGTTTGGGGGCTGATGGAAGACAGTTGATGCATCATGTAGAAGAAACAGAACTCCTCATTGGGTCTTTCATTCTTCTCTTCTCTGTCAAGAAAAATCCTCTTCATTCAGGATGGAATAAACTTGGGTAGGGGTGATGGAGTCAGTATTGGTGAAACAGTCTTAGGAGAGTGTTAGCTCTAAATTAGTCTATTTTATGTGGACTAATATCCCCAAAACAACAGAATAACTTGGACACAAGATCATTAAATATCATTGGGAATGTGTGGCAAAAAGCAGAGAGGTATGAGATAGGAAATGGGAAAGTATCAGATATCATTGCAATTTTCAAAACAGATGGAAGGAAGCTTGTGGGCCCAATAAAGTGCAGGCTGACATCTCATAAATCCTGCACTCAAGTCTGGGGAAGGTTGTGAGAAGCATGGTTTGTGAGTTTATTGAAGAGGAAAGCATGATAGCTAGATTCATAGCAATTCTTTTGTGATAACCTAGACCCAGTGCACATCATTTCTTCTCACTGGAATAGTAGGTTTGGAAAATGTGATAGATGCACTGTGTGTGAATTTCAGCAAGACAGTCAACAAGGACACCTTAGTTGGACACATGTGATGCCTTTGGAGCAAGGTGGAGGATAATGGGATGGATGTGCAGAAAATTAGGTGGAAAAGTAATAAGTTATTGAAAGATTGGTGCCAAAGACTCGTGATGAGTAGATTGGTCCATGATGCCTGGTGGTTTAGAATTGAGTGACTCCAATGATCTTTGTTCTCAGGTCTGTCCTCGTGGTGTTTTTCTAAATGTTTGGATAAAGATAGAGAGGGCTGCTCTTTGGTTACGGGGATAGTATACGGGAAACACTTCTGTCCATTGAGGTCCTGACTTTCATACCAATTTTACAGATGAGGAAATGAGGCACAGGAAGTGTATCAGTTTTCTAGGGCTGCTGTAATAAATTACCACAAGCTGGGTGGCTTAAAACAACAGAAATGTATTCTCTCATGGTTCTGGAGGCCAGGAGTCTGAAATCAAGGTGTCAGCAGGGCTGTGTTTTCCTGTGAAGGCTCTAGGGGAGGCTCCTTCCCTGCCTCTTCCAGCTTCTAGTAGCTCCTGGTATTCCTTGGCTTGTGACAGCATCACACTGATCTCTGCCTCTGTTGTCTCATGGTCTTTTTCCCCGTGTGTCTGTGTCCTTTTTCTGTCTCTTATGTGGACACTGTCATTGGATCTAGGGCCTGCCTCAATCTGCTGTGATTTCACCTCTATCCTTACCTTAATTACATCTGCAAAGACCCTATTTCCAAACAAGGTCACATTCTGAGGTTCCAGGTGGACATGAATTTAGGGGAACACTATTCAACCCACTGCAGGAGGTTATGGGGCATATTTAAGGTCCAGATCTAGGACTTGAACTCACCTCTGTCTGACTCTAAACCCCACATCTTAGAGAGGAGTTTCCCCTTTATCTTAGATGAAATGATCAAGATAGGGAAAGAACTCAAACTCTTGTCATTGAGGAAGAGTTGAAGAAATGTGGGTATTTATCCTGGAAAGGAAAATATTCGAGGAAGGGGATTATGGGAATGGAGCAGAGTGGTCCCGCAGAAAGAGAACTCTTTTGGTCTAGCTTGTCTGGGGCAGGAGAAGAGGGTTCACTGGGTCTTTTCCAGAGCTGTAGCCGGGGCAGTGCCATGGATGGCAAAGTGGGTGCAGAGGGAGTGACTGGCAGCCGTGCTGCAAAAATGTGGCTACAACTTTGAAGGCAGAGAGGCAGGAAGACCTAGTGGTTAAGAAGGTGGACCCGAACCCTTGCTGCCTAGCCTCAAATCCCGGCTCTGCCACTTACTCGCTATGTCAGCTTGGGCAGGGTGCTTAGCCTCTCCAAGCCACAAACTAGGGATAAAAATAATATCAGCCTCATCAGGCATATAAGATGATGAATTATGATGAGATAATGCATATAAAGCCATTAGTTCAATACATCTCACAAAGTCAGTAGTTAATAAATGCTGGTTATCATGATGACTTAAATACCCTACTTCTCTGTTCTCCCAAACAGCATCTCATGTTTTACCCGCTGCCCAGATGCCTGTGTCCTATCTGGCTGTGGTGTTCCCTGTGCACCTGCCTGACACCCACGGACCCCACTACCTCATCTGTGGTGACCTGTGATTCATTTCTTCCTCATTAGTGTTAATTAGAGAGGCTTTCCTTTTATCCAGCAGCCCTGCCAGTGGCTGGTAAGGAAAGTTTCAGCCAAGTTGACTGGACGGGCTTCCTCATTATTTAAGTGCTCATTATTGAGGTTCGCATGGCTTCTTAGATTTGCTCAAGTCTCTGGAAGGAAACTGACTCTCCTTTGTATGTACCTCAGTCTTCTGGTGGCTTCCAGCAAGTTATGAATGACCACAATGCCGCCTTCTCTTGTTTCCCTTAGAATTGGATGGTTTTACTATTTTTTTAAATCAATCCTAATTTTTTTTTTTTTTTAAAGAAAAAATTAAAACCCAAAGTCATGAGCAAATTACAAATTGGTTAGCTCCTGTTTGGGAACATCTGCCCTTCTACAGCTTTTTTTTTTTAAATATAAGATCTGCTAAAGGAGCATTATTTCCCACACCCTCCTCAACCTCTCTAAGTCCTAATTCTCAAGTTGTACATTGTTACGTAGGTCTGTCCTTGAATTTCACCAGCCATTTTGGTGATGGTGATGTATTTTCCTTTCACTCTCTCTGAGGGACCCCAGAGTGGACCCACTTGAACTGAAAATGCTTTTGATGTCTTTAGGTGCCTGGCATAGCCCCTGCACTAAACCTTCTCTGACTTCCAAAGTCTCCAGTTGCTGTGGCTGAGAGCATGCCCCTGCCTGTGGGGAAGGAGGCTCTTCGCTAGTGGGAGAGCTGCTCCAATTGGGAAGATAATGTGAGTCAGCAAGAATAACATCTAATGGCGGGAATTCAGTTCAGCAAAAAGAGCAGGAGCACCTACTGTGCACAGACTGTACACTTTCCCTGTCTTCAGAAGGTGAGAAAAGGACCCTGCCCTCTCCACTTGTCCTCCTGGGTGGGGAGAATGGGGAGTGAGCCGGCTTTTGGTGAGAAGCATCCTAAGGGAAGTAGAGTTAGAGGGTTCTGATAACATAGTGACTGTTGAACTGAGGGGTTGCAGCTAGGCCACCCTCACCCTAACTCTTCCTTGGGAACCTGAAAAGAATGGGAGATATGAACTTTCTTTAAGTCAGCATGAGGACACACGGGATCATAGTAGGTGATATGCTAAGGGCCACTGTAAAGACACAGAATGGCTCCATATGGAAAGACTTAACATAATTATAGAAAAAAAGCAGACAAAGGAGGGAGGTTGGAATGGGGCTTGCGTCAGTGTTGAGTAATAGGAAGGCACTATGGTAGACATTTAATAAATACGTTGATTTCTCTCCATTGTACAAATGAGATGGGATGGCCGGGGGTGGGGCACGCAATGGATGAGGAAGCTCTAGATTCAGGTGGGTCTGGGTTTAAGTCCTGGCTCTGCTTTTTCCTAACTCAGGGTACATAATTTAGTCTCTCTAAACCTCAGTTCTCTCGTCTGTTAAATGAGGTAATAATAATGAGAATACCTGACATGCAAGACAGTAAATATGGAATGAAGGAGGCAGAAAGCTAGGTTGTGCCTGGGAAGGACCAGTTGGTGCTGAAGGAGAGGGGTCTGAGGTTGGAAATAATCCACTAGGGGTCTAGGGGTGTGGAGGAGAGATGCTGAACCCCTCTGCCCTTCCTTCACTTCCTTGCTGGGTTCCAGCTGGTCTTAAGACTGTGATCATCTCCGGGGCACTTCAAAAAGATGGACAGAAAGAGGGAGGAGTGGATGAGGCTGCCTGGGGAGCCCTGTGGCCTTAACTTCCATGAAACATCTGGAGAAGGCCCCTGGCAGCCTTTTGGTCCCCACCACATGTGAAGACACAGGAGCACAGCTATTAGAGGGACCTCCTTATTGGGGGACAAAAGAGCAGAGGTGCCTCTAACTGGGGTGAGGACTCCTGACCTCAGTATTCTTCTAGATTTAGTGTGGATATGAATCACTTGGGGTCCTGGAAAACAGATTCTGATTCCGTTGGTCTGAGGGGGTCTGAGATACCGCATTTCTAAGGAGCTTCTGGTTGACGCCAATGCGGCCCTCGCTTTGAGTATCCAGGTCCCGGGGAAGACTGCACGTGGGACTCTGCACTTCTGTTTTCCTTCCTAACCGCGATTGCCCATTCAACTGTGGAGCTGGCCCATTTATCCTAGTTAAGGCTTCCACCACTCCTTGTGATTATCCCTCATGATACTGATTACATTATACACTTAAATTAAATAAAATGCACCCTATCGAACGCACGGCACACAAAAAGAATATTTATTTGAATATTAAGTACAGATAAGACTTCCCCTGGGATTATCTCAAGAGCGCGTTTGCAGAATTTAATTGCAAGGTTTTCGCACTCAGGTTCTTTCAGAGTGCTACTTGTGAAAATATTTTCTTTCCGAAGGTAAAGCTCTGCTCTGTTGGTTTATTATTATTATTATTATTTTAAATCTGAAGAGCTCTCTGAGCTCAGTCATTACTTCCAGTGTCTAATTAATACTGATGATGACAAAGCAAACAGCCAGATGACCTAGATTTTCCTTGTAAATTGCCTGCAATTTACATGAACGCTTCCTCATTGTTTCGGAACTTTTGTGAGCCTAGTTCTTCCAGTAAAGATTCTTTGAGTTGAGGGTTTTAAGAGCTCATTTTTCATGAAGCATATGTCTTCCAGCGCTCCTTCCATTAAGCTTTCCAGGAAGAGTGTGAACACACACACACAGCAACAATAACAACCACCACCCAGGCAACCCTTTCAGACAACTGAACTGGAAAATTAGAAAATGAATATTCCTCAAACTTCTCCAGCTACAGGATTGTTCCCATTTCTTAAATGATGACATTTTGTAAAGTCACAGAAATCAGGAATGGAAAAGACCTCTTACAGCTATGTCAAGATTTCTTTAGATGCAGAAGGCAGCGTGGCTTAGAAAGCCAGCCTGAGGATGTTCACCTGGGCTGCCTTCGACTGGAAAGTCCTTACGTCCCTATTTCCTTGTCTGGAAAATTGGCCCAATGGGACTTGGTTCATCTTGCTATTTTTTTTCTTTCTGATAGTATAGGGGTTGTTACATGATTTATTTCTGTTGACGTACTCTACGATCTGGAGACGTGAACTTAAAAGTTAAAATGTTGCAGCACAAAACTTCCAGGAGCATCGGCCACTTTTCAAAACCTTGGTTTCCTACGACCGTGGTGTTGTCCATCCAACATCTAAGCACGTAGGTGGGCAGGCCCAGTCCATTGCCAACTTATAAAAAGAACAAATAACAACAACAAATAGATTTTGGATTAAATTCATTTTCTTGCATTGAAAAGGCACTTATGTAGTGCTTTCAGTATGTCAGGTGTTCTTCTAATTGCTTTGCTGATACTAACTCATTCAAACCTTGTGATGACCCTTTGTAGTATATAGACAGGCCCAGGTGAGGAATTTGTCTCAAGTCCCTAAGCTAATAAGTAGCAGAGTTGAGATTTGAATCTTGGAATTCTGGCTTTCAGAACTTGTCCTCTTAACCACTGGTTTTAAGATGCCTCTTGAATGTCTCTCAATTAACATGATCAGGATGACTGCCCAGATAAGGCCATGGCCTGTGTGTCTCTGCTGAATCTATTTAATTGGGATGCAGATTATAAAATTATCAACTTCTGATAAAATTATCATTAGAGCTTTGCAATGTCTAACCACAAAGAAAAAAAAAAAGTCCAGTTAAAACATCTTTAACTTGAAAATGTCTTGAGAACCTATATCCCATCTAAGCAGAGATATACGGGTGGTCTGTAAATCACCCACCTCTGGATGTGGAGAGGGGGATGATGGGAAAATCTGAGTTGAGATCCCCCTGCTATATAATCAGAGTTCCCTGGCTATAGGATGATGATGGTCCCAGGAGACGGATTCAGGGAAGCACATTGAGCCTTTTTAGTTCCTAGGACATTTTGGAGGGTGTTGTTTGAATTTTCTTGGACTGAGCAAGGGGTTGGGGTGGGATTGGGGGCCAATTATAACCCTTGATTATGAAGGAAAGGAATGGTGATGGCTTCTGCACCTGAAACAAATAGAAATCATCTTCATAATAACCACAATTGTTTTCTCCCTCCTTCCTCTGCCTTGCTTCACAAAATATCATATTAAATCCGGAGAAGAAGAATGTGCCTGGGGTAATGGTTTACTATCAGGATAAATAATAGGCAATATGTTTTCCTCCACCTTACAAGTTGTCAGATGCAAAGATGTTTTCTGAGTTCACTGGTCAAGGTGCATCCATGTGTCAGAGCAGCCAGGCTCTTCGTGGCCAGGGGCTGCCCTCTCACCAGCCTCAGGCCTGAAATGAACAACTCCAAGAGACTGCATCCTTGGAGGAAGCAGATGGATGCCGGAGGCTGAAGGAGATCCTTGCCAGGTGCTGCTTGTGGCTGCCACCTCTTTTGGTCTCCAGCTATCTAATCCGTCTGCTTGGACAGCTTTGTCCCAGCCCTGGGGGACTTGTTCTGTTGCTAATGGGGTATTTAACAAGTGGGTGCATGGCAGAGCAAGTGTAAAAAGCATTTCCTCCAAAGAAAACAGCTCTTTAAAACCTGTTATTTGAGGCTTGATCAAGTTCTTCGGGCATCCTGACCTCTGACATCCCTTTAATCAGATAACCAACACTTGAGTCTCCCCAGTGACTTACATCCGGAACAGTGACTCTTGATATAAGTACCAGCATCATCCAATGATACGGTTTTACAAGGAACAGCAGGAGAAGACGTGCTCATCAAATGTTGTGTAGTGCCTGGCATACACCAAACCATAGGTCATTCAAGTGCTAAAGTATTTTGAGATTTCAGGACGTGCTCTTGAAAGTTATCCCAAGCATTGTTAGCCATCAGTTAAATATGTTAGACCTTTCATTCTTTGGGTTTATCCTTTCAAGTTTACATATAACAACAAGCCTATTTTTTTTTTTTTCAATTGGTACTTAGTCTTGGCAAGCTCTTTCCTCCTGTCCATCTCTCATCCAAAGCTGGCACCTTTACAAAATCAGACAAGATTTAAGCAGCAGATTCTGGTTCTCCTTAAGGTTAAAATGAAATTGTCAGGGGCGAGGTGAGTGGGTTCCCCAAGTAGTTTCCTCCAGTGCGTTTTCTTCATTTACACAACATGAGCCAGAATCAAGTTAATTAATCATGACTGACTTGACTCATTGTTGTGACTTTTTGATTTCATTTTTTCAATTGATTATGGCTCACTTCCTTTCCCGAATCCTAAGCACTTACTACTTTCACACACTTTTTTTCTCTCTTATACCAAAAAAACCCCACAGCCACTACAAGTAATGGCATCTATATTTGCTCATCTGACATAAACTATCCTGTTTTCTTGGAATCAGAGGACACACTTCATTGTAGGATACATTTGGAAAAAGCAATGGGTTTTGCTACAATGATATTTATAGCTGCCATTAATTAAGCACCTACTGTGTGCCAGGCCAGGGCTGCATCTGCTGCTCTACATACAGTTTCTCATTTAAGCATTACGATAACCCAAGAACTCAGCTTTTTAAGTTGCATTATTATGAGTGCTGTCCATTTGAATTTACAAAAGCAGTGCACACTCATTGCAAGAAGTTGAAATCATGCAATAGAACCCAAGATTAAAAATGAGAAATAGCCTCGTGACCTCCTCGTCCCCATTATTATTCTCATTCCCAGGACATAATTTTTGTGTTTTTGTTTGGTGTTCATCATTCCAGACTTTTTCTGTGTATAAATGGTATATGCATGGGTGTATATGTACAGCTTTTCAAACAAAAATTGGATCATATTTTAAAAATTCCTTCAACTTGCTTCGTGTTTTTCCTGCTATCATGGACACCCTTCCATGTCGGTACATTTCTAGTGAATCCATAGTGTCCCATATAGATGAAAGGTTGGCAAATTATGACCACAAGCTAAACCCAGCCCATCACATGTTTCTATAAATAAAGTTTGATTGAAACACAGCCATGGCCATTTGTTCACATATTGTTTATGGCTGCTTTCTTGCCACAAGGGCAGGGTTGAGTAGCTGTAGCAGAGACTGGGACTCTATGGCCCCCAAAGGCAAAAACAGTTTCTATTTGGCTCTTTATAGAAAACATTTTCCCACCCTTGTTATAGATGGAACACAATTTATTTAACCATTTTAGTACTGACGGACATGGATATTCTTCCATGTTCCAGATCTGTGCTAGGAGAAGCAGTGCCCTTCCTTCTCCATTCGTCCTTGCATTCTTTTAAAGAGGCTCCTTAGCATAATACCCTCAAGGTCCATCCATGTTGTCACAAATGGCACAACGTCATCTTTTTTATGGCTGAGTAGTATTCCATTGTATATATATGCCACATATTCCTTACCCATTCATCCATTGATGGGCACTTGGGTTGCTTCCAAGTCTTGGCTACTGCGAATAATGCTGTGATGAACATAGGGGTGCATAAATATTTTTGAATTAGGGTTTTCATATTCTTTGGATAAATACCCAGTAGTGGAATAGCTGGGTCATATGGTATTTCTATTTTTAATTTTTTGATAAATCTCCATGCTGTTTTCCATAGTGGCTGCACTAGTTTGCATTCCTAACAGTAGTGTATGAGAGCTGAAATATAATAATGTACACCTGAAATTCACACAATGTTGTAAGCCAATATGACCTCAATAAAATAATTTAAAAACAAACAAACGAAAAAAGAGACTCCCAGCAAAGAAACTGCTGCATGAAAAGAAATGCACATTCTGTGTTGTGTGCACATTCTGCCAACTGCCCTCTAACCAGTGGCACCAGTTTACACCCTGGTCCACGGGGTTTAGGAGTGCCTATTTATCCACTCATCTCAAAGGGATGATATCAGACCTTCCAAAATTTCAAGACAGCTATTGCCTTCATATTTTTTTTTTTTAAGAAAGGGAATCTGAGACTCAAAATGTGTCATTACTTCAGCCAAACTCACACGGCCTATGAGGAGCAAAGCCAGGATTTAAACCCAAATTGTTTGGCCTAGTGCTCCCGCTGAAAACCTCCCTGACTCTCACATTAATTTTTATAGCAATTTCTAGTATTTGTTGAATTATTTAAATCTGCCATGTACTTTGCTTATTACTTTACATGGATTATCTTCTTTTGTGCTCACAACAAAATTGGACACTAGGTAGGCACCACGTTATAGCCATTATACAGATGTGGAAATTGAGAGCAGAGAGATTACACAATGTAGCTAGTGTTCCACGGATGGTGTGCCATGATTGGACTCAGGCAGCCTGATTTCTGAGCCTCCAGTCTTCACTGGAGAGAAAATTGCACCTGCAAAAGGACCCAGTGGGTTGTTATCAGAGAAGTCTAATTTGGTGGAAATTATTCTAGTCTAAAACCAGTCTAAATCACAAGAAGCAAAGTGCAGGTCTATGCATTTATGGAGCCAGACAACACAGTTATTCCATGCTTTGTTGGCGAGACCACGAGCCTGGAAACAGTATCATGTCAGGGCAGAGCAGCAGAAGAGCACCTACAAAGGACAGATGAAGCGCAGATCGGGGGTGGTTAAAAATGCAGATGTCTGTGGTTTTTGTTGGTTTCCTTGACACTGGGAGCTGTGTACTGCAGTGATTCAGAGAGGGACTTGAGTCAAGCCGTCTGGATGGCAGTTCCCTCTTCATCCTTCCTAGCTTTGTGACTTCAGGAAGTCATTCAACCTCTGTGGCTCAGTTTCCCCATCTGTAAAGTGGAGCTAAGGATACTGCCTACTCATGAAGTGGTGGGCATTAACCGAGATCTTCCTAAAAAGCATGTAGCACATTTTCTGGCACACTGTAAACATCTGATAAATTTTAACCTCTGTTAATGTGAAATTTATTTCACTAAAAAAAATGATTAAGATAATTATTTTCCTGGCAGCATAGTTAAAATTGAGGAAAACATAAAGGTTTTGCAAAATGAATGTATTTTCCCTTGCCCCCCCCAATCCAAATCCAGTGTTCTCTCTTACTCTGTCCTACCTTCGACTGTGATGTTTGCAGTACCGTCTTCCCGAATCCTTGGGTAGGTCAGCCCACCCAACTCTCATGCACCCAGTAAGGGTCAGATCAAGGGCTCCATCTTCTAAAACACCTGACTGATACCTCCCTCCAGTATTTCCCCCACACAGCCGGCTGGGTTGGCGCCTTCCCCTTGGGTGCCTGTGGTGTCTTATGTTTTCCCTTTCTATCACACTTATGACTCTGCATTACAATCTTCATCTTATTCATCTCTCTGCCCCTCTCTGAGAGTTTTGGGAAATGCACTATGTATCATTTATATTTGCATCTCCTTCCATTAGCACAGTGCTAATCAGATAGTAGGTACTCAGCGTACATGTGTCAAATTATATAATAATCCTGAAATGCATTAAGGAAAGGGCAAACTGGGGCACTCACCTTAGATACTTTGTGGCACGGGTTTATAGGAGAATGCCTTCTTGTTTTCAGAAGAATTTATGATTATGAAAACAGGAATTGAGGAATGTACATGGCTACCAATTGATTTGATTTATTGAGTTCTATGCTGGTGGAGTTCTTTGGTGCTTTTCTTTGGGATAATTCACAATTGTTCTAAAAACTGGAATTTCCAACATTATATTATTACAAACAAGAAAACATGCATATCTATGTATCCATTTATTTATTGTGTCTGCTTATTTCTTTTGATGCCTACTTTTCCCAATTCAAGCTAATCTCTCACCAATTTCCTCTTGCACTTGACTCTTACACCATGTTGAATTACTTGCACTTCCATAATCTTGCTGGGATTTTCACACATTCCCTCCTCTCCTTGAAATAATTTTTTTTCCTTCTTTCTCTGGATACATTTTCTAACAAGCAAAAAACACTATCACTTTTTTCAACTCTCTAAGCCAAGGTTGATGTCCCTCCTATGTGCTGTCAGGACACCTTATACTTTCATGGTAGCAAACAGTTCTTTGTATTGTAACTGTCAATTTACTCATCTTTTTCCCCACTTAGACAATGAGCTCCAGAAGTCTTCTTTACTATTGTATCTCCAGTGCCCTGAACAGTGTCTGACATACAGAAGGTGTTTGATGTATATATATATTTGTTGTTGAATACATGGGCGAAGGAATGGATGGACAAATAAATGGGTACCATACATTGTCCTAGTCTCAAAAATAAGAGAAAACTGTCTAAGACTCAGTCTTTTCCCTTGCAGATCCAGTCTAATGTGTGGGAGGGGAAATCAGATGGATAATAGGGTCAACATAAAGTGGGAAGAAGTGATAAGAGAGAGCTCAAAGTCAGGAGAAGATGAAAAAGGCTGAGTCTGAGAAAGATTCTTTGGCCCTGTTGGCTAGACGAAGATAGGAGATGGGGGAAGATGAATCCCCGCTATTAAACATCCCGTTCAACCGGGAGAGCAAAGGGTCTCATGCTGAAGTTTATTGCTTCAGTTTCTAACCTTTCATAAGTGCTTACTTGGCAGCCCTATCGAGAGTGGTATTTGATTCTCTGGAAGCATCTTAAAGGAGCAGCACCAGACCTCCCACTCTCCCTTTTTTCATTTAGGCTATAAAATATATTAGTTTTGTGCATTACTGCCATGGGAGAAAAAAAGTATATCACGTATTAGTTTCCAAATGAAATGACATTTAGTAAAGTGTACATTTAAGATATTTTTCAAGGCTGGCTTTTAAAGAGTGTACCAGACGGGTGTTTCATCAGAACAGATGATAAAGAGTTGGAGGTGCCTATTTTCCCCTGAACCTCTCCCACAGTGGTTATGGGGAAAAGTTTTAAGAGCCTCATTATATCTAGCAATAACTTGGTGAGCCTTCAGAGCATCGTAACACCCTGTTTGGGGTATTGTGTGATAGGCACAGTTGCAACGGAAACACAAACTCCTGATGGGAATTGGCCATCTTGCATAACTGGCTATTTGCACTTGATCCCTAGTTGAAGAAGAAGTGGTCACTGGCCGCCTTACCCTGAAGCTTTGGGCGTTACTGAGTTGATGTCCAGCCAAAGAGGTAATGGCAGATGTAGGCTCTATTAGGCATCAGGTAGAGTGTGGTGGCGATGACATCCAATTCACAAAGAATTTATGGGATTGGGCAGCACCATGGCACAACAGGAGAAACAGGATACTGTTCTTAGAATATGGGCAAAACGCTACAGGACGCTGTGGGAAAATTTCAACACATAAAAAAACCCAAAACAAAAAAACACCACAGAATCCACTATAGAGATTACTCAAAATGTCCTTTTTTATAATCTCCAAATCTCATTTTCCTTAATTAGCTTCATTGGGAGGACAAAATAGCTATTTTTATGACGACTGTTGAATTTTGCATTTGATGTGCTTTGTAATAGGAACATTATAACGCGACTTCACATTGTTTAGGTCAGTAGGCCACTTGTTTCTTTAAATGTTATCATTGTGCTTCTGAGTCTGACAAATGCTTGTGATTTTTGAAGAGGGATGTTAAAAATATTAATCTTGTTATTAGATAAAGAATTTTATTTAATTAATGAAAATGAAAGCTATCCCTAGTACAATAACATTTTTAAAAACACCTCCTATATTTCTGCAAGGCACAGATATTAAAATATTTTCTGATTATAAATGCCCTACATGACATAAAGGATAATTTGAAAACTACAGAAAAGCATTAAGAAAAAAGTAATTGCCATCACTCCTTAATTGCATCTCCCACTTAGTTTTATGTTTCACATTTAGATATGTGGTCCATTTTGAGTTAATTTTTATATAAAGTGTGAGGTTTAATTCAAAGTATATATATATTTTTCCTGCGGAAAGAACTCCAATTATTCTAACATCATTTGTTTTTGGGTATATCACTTTTTGTAGGTTTTTTTTTTTTTTTTTGGTAGTTACTCTAGGGATTACAATACACATCTTCACTTCTCTCAGTCTACGTAGAATCAATATTTTATCATTTCAATTGGAATGTAGAAACCTTATTGCTATATATATCCCTCAGCCTCCTCTCCTTATGTTGTGTTTATCTTATGTATTGCTTATTCCTACACTAAAAACCTCGTTAGACAAGTTGGTGATTTTTTTGCTTTCAGCCATTAAACACATTTGAAAGAATTGAAGAGGAGTAGACTGGTCTGTTACATTTATATTTACACATATTTTCACCATTTCCTTTGCTCATCTTTTAGTCTTAATGTTCCAAGTTTCCTTCTGGTATTATATTCCCTTTGTCTGGAGAACTTCCTATAGTAATTCTTTTAGAGCAGGTCTGTTGGCAATGAATTTTCTTAGTTTCCTTAACATTTCACCTTCATCTCTCCAGGATATTTTCATTGGATTTAGGATTCTAGATTGACACTTCTTTTCTTTCAGCTCTTCAAAAATCATGTACCACCTTCTTCTGGCCTCCCGGGTTTTTGTTTGTTTAAATGAGAAATCTACAGTTATTTAGAAATGCTACTCCCTTACAAATCTTGGATCATTTGTCTCTGGCTGTTTTCAAAGTTTTATTTTTTTCTTCCAGTGTTAGTAATTTGATTATATCTGTATGTGAATTTCTTTGGGTTTACCTCTTTAGGGTTTGGTGAGCTTTTCGAATTTGTGGGTTTATGTCGTTTGCCAAATGTGGGGAGTTTTCAGCCATTATTTCTTCCAATAATTTTTTTTGCAGTGAACTCTATCTTTATGTGAGAATTCCAGTGACATGAATGTTATATCTTTTGCTATTATTCTACAGGTTTCTGAGTTTCTTGTTTTTTATCTTCATTCTCCATTTGAACTCATTTAGTGAATTTATTTTTTAAATTCAGGTTATTGTTTTTACAGGTCTAAAATTTCCATTTGGTTCTTCTTTATAGCTTCTATTTCTTTTCCAGCACTGTCTATTTTTTCATTTGTTTTAACTGTGTTTTCCCTTACTTATCGGAGCATTTTTATCATAGATACTTAAAATCTTTATTTGATAATTCCAGCATCCATATCATCTCAGTTTTGCTGTCTGTGACTGTCTTTTCCCATGTGAGTTTAGATTTTCCTGTTTCTTTGCATGCCAAATAATTTTGGTTGTATCCTGGGATGTTGAATATTATCTTATGAGACTCTGGTTCTTGTTTAAATCCCATGAAAGTTGTTGATATTTTTGTTTTAGCAGGCAATCAATCCAGTTGGATTCAGGCTGAAAGTTCCTACCTTCTTTCTGTGGATTTTGTTTCCAATATCAATTCTGCTGTCCAAGCCTTTGCATTAATAGTTAGATCTGTCCCATGTGTGCACATCCAGTGGACAGTCTGAGACCTGAACAGTGGTCTATCCAGTTCAGTTCTCAAAGTCTATGGTATCTGTTTAGAGTCTGCACACACATGTGGCTGACGGGTGAGTGTGGAGTTCATAAAAGTACCACATGGTGTCATTTACCCAAACTCTTTCCTTTCCAGGATCCTCAAAATATTTTTGGTTTTCTAGGGCTCTATGTGTTTGTCCTCCAGCCAGAAAGCTGGTTCTTTTTTACCCTATTCATGTGCTTCTACTACTGAGCCTGCATTTGGGGCCAAGTGGCAAGAGGACAGAGAGAGAAAAATCAACAGGGGTTTGCCCTACCTTTTGGGACCACAGCTTCTCAGATCATAGAAGAGGTTTCCCTCCCTCAGAATGTTGGGCATCTCTATCTGTGTGTGGACGCCCAATTCTGGGCTCTAGGCTGCCTTGAATCTGTGCCGGGGGATCCTGGTGAGAGGAAGGGGGGGAACTCATCACTTGTCTGTTGATTCTTTGAATTCTGGTCTTCTTCCCCACTCCCTCTGCTACTATTTACTTTTCAGAGACCTCAAATAGTTGTTCCATGCATTCTATCCCAATTTTATAGTTGCATTGAGTGGGGGAGACAGGGTGAAGTGTGCTTACTCTATCTTACCCAGAACCAGAACCCTGTCACCCACTTCATTTATTTCATTGTGAGAAAATACACATAAAATAAAACTTACCATTTTAGCCACTTTAAAGCATACAATTTAGGGGCATTAAATACATTCATAATATTTCGCAGCCATCACTGTCTAGTTGGAGAATTTTTCATCGCTCCAAATGGAAAATCCAAACCCACCAAATGATCGCTCTCCATTTCCCTTCCCCCAATCCCCTGGCAACCACCACCCTGCTTTCTGTGTCTATGGATTTCTCCCTCTTCATTTCGTAACATTTTATGGAGATATAATTTACACATCATAAAAGAGTCACCTATTTCAAGTGTATAATATTGTGTGTATGTTGTTGTGGGGTTTTATTTATTTAATTGTTTACTTATTTTTTGCATTCTTACAGCGTAGTCTCCATTTCCTTTTTAATATTTTGGAATATTTCCTCCCAGTCCTTTCCATTGTTTTTTCTCTTGTCTTTCTTCCTTTTCTTTAATGATCTATTTCACTTTATTTTTAACACAAAATGGGAATCATAACATTTGTGCACTTTTGTAGCTTCTTTTCTTACAAAATAAAAAGTGCCTTTTCAGCATTTCCCATGTCTCTGTTTTACAAAACCATGGTTCTAAATGCTGCACATTATGTCGTCGTATCAGTTTACTGTAATTTATTTTTAATTTTCCCATTATTACACATTGTAATGTTTACTGTATCTTCCTTGCATAAATGATGCTGCAGTTGATGCATAACTAAACATTTGTGTGTATCTCCACTTGTTCTCTTTGGAGCTGTTCTTAAGGGGTGATATTTCTGGGCCAAAGGGTATGGCAAAGCAGCGATTTATGGATTTTGGGCTCTGGCATATCCTAAATAAAGATTCCTGTTTTGTTTTTGTTTTAGAGAAAGTAAAAAGAAACTTTCACTACAAAATACATAAAATATACATCAAAAGTCAGTTTCTAAACCTTCTTATCCTTTAGTAAAAGTTTCAAAAACTTGCTGCCAGGGATTTATTCATTGGTTAAAAAAATACTAGAAGTACGTGGAATAAACTGTGAACACAGACCTAGATTTTATTTCAGCTTAGCTGTTTGAGTTGAAGGGAGAGTAAGCCAGTCCCCATAGAGGCAGGGTGTCCCTATGTCCCAGTTTGCCACATCAGCCCCACTTCACATCTGCTGTTCCTGCCATAATCATTATTACCATCCCACCTACTCGTTTAACTCACATATATTTTTCCTGTTAGGACAGTAAACTACATGGTCACTCTAAAGAAGCTTCCTTGATTTTAAGAAGCACATTTTCATAGGGCAAGGATAATTAAGCTTATGGCAGATATCACAAATTGATAGGCTTTCTTTCTCTGATATAGTCATTGACCTCAGAATTCTCCCTAACACAGTCCTATGGGGACTTCCTCCCATGCAATTAGAACTGGACCGCAAAATGTAACCCATTGCCAAGGCGTGTAGGTGACACTGCCAGCCCTTAACTTCAGCATAGACACTGTGTCATGTCCAGTGCCCATTCCCAACCATCTTGAGTGGCCTTTGGGGAAGAAGGCCTGCACCTGTTAGGCAGGGGAAAAGGGATTTTCATGCCAAGAGGGGATCCTTCACCCTGGACAGATCTTGCCTCCCACACCCTCTACTGCACCTCTCTCCTCATCCCTTCTAAGCTCTGGCTCATCCCAGGTGTGTTTCTGCATCACACAATTGAAACTCCATGTGAAGCTTAGCCTCTCTAGACCTAAATAAAAATTAAATACATAAATACAATTAATTAATTCTGCATCTCCTTTAAACCAAGTGATTAGAAGTAACTTTCCATTTTTCTTTCATGTTATTTTTATGCAGAAACTTCTGATTTTCCCCCCTTTTTGTTTTCTTTGTAGGTTTCAAGACAACAGATGAATTGTGAAAGAGAGCAGCTAAGGGTATGTGCACCCGCTTGTAAAATACTTCCTGGTTATCATTTCTGTGTGATAAGCAAAATTTCCTTGTTTCTCCCAAGACACAAGGATCTAAATAGCGGGCTTCATCTTAAGACTGGTAGAGTTGAAAATATTTATCCCAGCTAATTTAGTATTGATTGAGCTGGTAAATACAGTATATCTTCTTTTGAAATGCCATTGTAGTAGATATGGATTTTTTGATTTAGATTCAGCAATAAATACTTCTCTTCTGGAATTTGTTTGACATCATTGTACTCTTTTTATGTACAACACGAGGTCTAAGTAATAACAAAAGTCAAAAGGATATCTTGCTGCCTTCTTAATGTGAATACCAAGCTGTTTGCTGAGTGGCTAAAATGCTTTCTTGCTGTTAACTGAGGTGGGTAAGCCACTAATATGTCAAGGGCATTTTCTAAGAGAACCGAAGTCCTCCATAGACATTTTAGTTTTAGTGGTATTTGTGTACATAGGAGAAGGAGACAGAATTTTAAACCTCATGTGCTATTTACCTTCTTAAAAAGGAAACTCTCTCAATGCTCAAGTACATTAGTTGTAAAAAGTGTGCCCTAGTTGAAGAGAGAACAATTGCTTATAAATGGAGCTTGATGGCATTGTTCTGCTTTCATGGTGTCATGGTTGATATCCTAAGAAATATCAGGATTGCCTCCACCCCATTTGTATGTTTTAAAATTCATTCATGATTTGAGTGGATGAGTTTGAAGTCATAATTTGCCTATCTTTAATGTTGCTGATGGAAATTGGCAATTTTTACTGGACAATGTGCCTTATCATCATGTTTCCACATTATTATAAAATCTAGAGGAATCTGCAACTTTTAAAATCACAGCAGTGAGATCTGGGGTTGGGGGGACCATTGTGCTCAAAGGGATCTAATAAATCAGAATAAATTATTAAAGCAGTCTAATGCCACTTATACACTGCCTTGTAACTTTTCAGAGCGTTTACTTAATGCCGCTTCCGAGATGACAATGATTTGTAGAGTTATTTCCATTTTACAACTGCTGTTGCCATCAGGTTTGTTAAATCCCTGTGTAACAAACAACAGAATCCAGTTGCATGGAACCGAGAAAGCGAGTTGAGGTTTTTTTTCTTCTATGCATATTTATTTTGTGTGGTATCCCGGCATGGCTCTCTCTATTAACCTCTCATCTCTACCCACTTCACTCCTAAGTACTTGTGTCTACATTCGTTGCGACTCTTTCATGAAACAGCCTTCAAGATGTTTTAAGCTTTCCGGAGCTCTCTTATTGCTTTTTCCCTGCAGTCTGAATTACTGGTTCATCCTAGTAAATAATGTATCACAACTTCAGATTTCTCTCCCTGTTTGGGTTGGGACGATGGCCAGAACTGGGTCAGAGCTGGATAAAGAAGAACGCATGCTTTTGTCTCCAGGAGTCCGTGATAAATTAAGATAATATTGCAAATCTATTGCAAATAATCTCTATTGTAAATCAAACTCACCTAGCAAATTAAGGATGCAGGAGGTAATGAAGCGCTTGTGTGCGGTTTGAGAGGTTTATTATTTCTCGTTGATGATGACATTGTCAACAGAGACGTGGTTTAGGAGCAAGAATGGAGCCCTTCCCTCTCTGTTAAATAAATTCATGCAGTGGTTTGATATCATGGGTCATATAGTTTAGTCCAAAGTGTGGCTGCAATAGCTGCATATAAGACCATCTCTAACATCGTGAACAGGTGCCTTGTTTATTGTTGCTGTTGTAGTTGTTGCTTTTACATTTTAAACTAATTTGTGTTTTGAATCAATAGATAACACATTTAAATCCATGGAGTCACATTTAAGTGGTTCAAAATTTAAATGCTACCAAACGGAATACAGTGAAGATTTCCCTTCCCATTCAACTCTTAGGCACCCAGTTCCCTTTTGTGAGACGCCCAATGTTATTATGCGCTGTCTCACCTTCACCATCTATGTCTCATCTCTGGATACTTCCTCTGTCCCTTCCTTTTCTGTTCTCTGTCTCTCTTTCTTCCTGATTTCCCTCCTTTCCTCCCTCCCTCCTTTTCCTCTCCTGCATGTGTGTCAGCCCCTCTACTACTTGAAAAGGAAACATCTTCAATTAAGGTGATTGCTTTCTGTTTGTCTTTAGGAAGACATTCTTTTTTTAGCGTTTCTGAAAAAAAATTTGGTTATCATCTGAAATGCTAATACCTGGTCATCTCAGTGAATGCATTTTCCTTAATATCACTTTTTTTTCTTAGAAAGATATTTTCTTAATGTCATTTTTTTTTCTAAGTAGGAGAAAAATAGATATCTGTTTAGTTACCACCGTCATTTAAGGATGTCTGCCTGCCAGCCACACTTCTTAAAATATGTTTTAAATACAGCAATCAAACTGCATTTCCAGATTTGCTGTGCAAGATGGTTGGACTGTGGCCATGTTGTCAAGCTTATGTTCCTTCATTAGTATATTCTGTTACATTGTCCAAATTGGGGGATACAAGTGGGTAGTTATAAAATGTATTCCTTTTTCTCGGCGTCCTGGAAACAGCAGATAATGCAGAAAGATACAGCTGCTCTTTGTTCTGTTCTGTGGACACCGTGCAGGTGTCTGCATATCCCACACCTGCTCCTTCTGCTCTCCTTTCTTTTTGTCACAAATTCTAAATTAATTTTTCCAAAATGGACTCTGTGAGGTACTTGTTTTACAAGATATTACAAAGTCTAGGAAAAAGATTCTCTGGTGAATTTTAGGAAATACAAAGTTAAAGAAAGTCAAACTGCTTTGTGTTGAAACTGCAGGACTTCTCAGAGGCTTTAATGTACCAAAGTGAAATACGGAGAGATGGATATAATACACGTTTTTTTGTTAAACATCGGATCACAGAGGATTTTTGGATGGAGAACACACACTGAGAAAAATTCTTGAAAATTACATCAGTTTTTTTCAGTTAGCATGCTATTGTCTGCAAGTTATAGAAAAGCTAAGCATTTTTAAAAGATAAAATCATTTCATCACCTCCCAGTCCCAGTGTTGATTCCATGGATTTTTGGTGAGAGGGCAATGGTTTGGAATCTTTGTGCTTCTTTTGGTGTTTCTTTCCATCTTCCAGGATGGCTGCCTTGTTCCCAGCATCACTTCCTCACATGACACAATCTCATCAGGAGGGAAGGGGAAGAGGAGGGTTTTTTTTTTTTCTCAGAGCTCCTGCATTTGATTGGAGGAAAATCATTCCCAGAAGCCTTCTCTGCAGATGTTCTCTTAGAACATCTCAGTTCTAAGAGGTGGCCAATCTCTATGCCAATCACTCCTACTGACGTGGGAGCTCAGTGATTGGCTACAGCAGCCATGATTCATCCTGAGGGACAGGCACATTGTCACCTGAACAAAAACATTATTTGCTTAAACAGGAGAAAGAGGAGAATATATTATTCGGTGGAATTACCCAATAGCATCTACCACAAAAGGAATCCACATGGGCCATCTATGTCACTCGTGGTGTTGGGTTCCTGTCAACCCCTTTAATTGCTCCCTTTCATCCCACATACATGGCATGCGGGATGTCAAACTGCATATAAAGCCTCAGCAAGTGCCTGTACTCTGGCTTGTGGAATTCTACAGACATGCTTTCTCTGCCAGATCTCATCTCCCCATCCTAACCGACTTTTCTACCTAGCTTGGCACTCTCTTTGTATTTTGCGTTATGTTCTTTGGAACAGTCCTGGCTGCAGTCTTTGCTAATTTCCTCCCCGCATCGGATATCCACAGAGGACATGAGGCCCCTCACCCCAGTACCCAGCTCAGCCCCAGAGATACTGTCCATGAGCTTCCTTGCCCCTACCCTTCCCAAGAGAAGGACATCAGCCAGCTACTCCTAACTGATGATTTGCCTTCTCAGAAGGCTATTGGGATTGCCCCTGTTCCCAGTGAGGAAACTACAGAACAGAAAACCTGTTTATTCCTCCATTGCAAGTTTTCTCAGTCTAGAGTAGACCGCGCCTTCTTCTGAGCTTGTGTTTCAAATTGTTGCTGGATCCTATTGAGGAGATGGTCCACAAGAGCTCACCATGAAATCTGGACGTTAAGTGCCCCACCTCTATGGGCTGTACTTACCAGCTTGTCCTGGGATCACTGCTGACAGGTTGAGGCAGTGCTAGTTGTGTGGTCATTATAACCCAACCACCAACATTTACCTCTCTGGCATCTGGAACCAACAAATGGACAAATAAACAACTAAGAGAGAAATTTCATGGACTCAGTAACCCTTTTTCTCCCTCAGCAATCTACCAACTGGAAAGATGGTGTGGTCATAGGCTCGGGGATCCAATGACCACTTTTATTAGCATTCACTTAAAATATTTGGTTACAAAGGGATCTTTTGTGCTGTGAATATCAGATGTTGGTTTTGGGGCTGTTTCATAGATTTGGTCAGAACACTACTAGGCAGGCGAAGGTGTGGCTCCCAGGTGGGTCAGAATCTGTTCATAGACTGAAACCCTCATCAGCAATATGGCAAATGGATACCACAGGAGTCAGCATAGTATGAGGGGCGGTTAGGGGTGGCCAGGAGCTCTGCTTCTGGACTTAGGTTCATATCTCAGTTCTAAATGCTCCTTAGTCTCTCAAAGCTTAAGTTTCCCTGTGTGTAAGATGGGGATACTTTCCTCACAGGATTGTTGATTGGATGAAAGGACTTACATGAAGCACTTCAAAAAAAATATGTGCCCCATAATCAGCAATGTTAGCTCTTCTTAAAATAGTATTATTCCCAATGGTTCTTTCTCTCTTCTTCCTACTAGGAATATCAGGCCAGAGAATACCGTACAGACCATAGAGACATTGCCAGCATACCTGCTCCCACCCAACTCTCTACATTAAAAAACAATTCAAGGGGCAGTTTCCACAGTTGATGACACAGTGGTGTATTCAGAAGAAAACTGCCTCTCAGTTAGGCAAATGATAGTGACTGATTCAGGCTCCCTAAGCAGGAAAGGCAGGCAGCCAGGCCTCCTAAGGAGCTAGAATCAGAAAGCTGTCAGAACTCAGGCAGCTCTCTCTTATCTCTCATCTCTGTTTCTCCTTGTGGGCCCACTCTGGATTTTCTTTTGAAAAGGGCTCTCTTTACCTTTTTATGCACAGGACACCTTCCAGCTCCTAAGATTTATGCTGCATCAGTTCCCGCAGGTAGATGGACTAACTGTGAATGCATCCTGGTTACAAATTCCTGATTGGCCCAACCTGGGTCAGTTGTTCGTGCTGGTCCAATCAGCTGTGCCCAGGGAAGCAGTATAAATAAACCTAGTTGTCCAGGGCCAACTGCTGAGGGAGGACTTGATTATCAGGGAAAGAGAGCCATTGCCAGCAGAGTAAATACGCCCCAGGATGCCCGCTATACTCTCCAAACCTGGAATATCAGAGCTGAGCTAAGGATCCTGGGAAATAGGTGTGTTACGCCCAGCCTGGAGCTCAGCATCCCCCGAAGCGTAAGACACCTACCCTGCCGTACTCATAGCTTTCGGGTGGTGAAGGTCAAGGCAGTCAGAAAGGGTGAATCACTGAGAAAGGGATTCCTTTTCCATTTCTTTCTCAATTCTTTTCATGTCAGTGAGAAACTCTCAGTTTAAACTAAAGTTATCTTTAACAAGTTTCTAACAATTTTCAAGCTCTCTTTTTAACAGAATGGGAGCATGCCTCAGGCTTAGAGCCTGCAGCAGCCAAAGCATCTATCTAGACTTTAAAAACATTGTTTGCAAAATATAGTAGTTAAGAACTAGGGGCCTGGAGCTAGGCCTATTGAGATAAAATCTAGACTCTGCAGTTTAGTACTTGTGCGTGTTACTTAAATCCTCTGAGCCTCAAATTCCTCCTGTGTATCATGGAGATAATAATTGCACGTATTTTATAAGTTGTGTGTTTGTGTGTATAAGTGTGCGCATGCAAACAAAGATTAAAATAATTAATGCATGTGAGATTCTTACAACAGTGTCTGGTATAGAAAAAGTCCTTAATAATTGTTAGATATTAATGAGTTTTTTTGCATTAACTTTTATTTATGACTACTGATATTGGTTTTCCGTTTACAGTGGCAATACAAAGTTTCCTTGGCAAATACATCTATTTAGGTTAAAAATGAGTCACTTTAAAGATAAAGATTAACTACATAATGTTACAGATTGCCTGCGGTTATGATAAAAATTGTCACACTGGAATGCAAATGACTGAAGTTTTAGAAACACTGGAATTATGGTGCCAGCCTTGTGAAAGATGTTATAGAGCAGATCTGCATTATCAATATTTAATTTGCCAGTTACAAGCAATTTTCTCATTTCTGCTAGATACAGGAGCCATATGGATTGCAGAGTGCACATTGCTAATGATCATCTTGGCTTAAACCCATTGCCTTCATCCAGGCATCAGATAATGAAACTTCCCAACTGCCTTAGAAGTGAGCTAAGTCGAGCTCTTCCTCAGTGGTTCTTAGGGCAGCAGGGAAAGAAACGTAAGCCCCCCACTTCTTGGTGAGACCTCCCAAGATTCACGTTTCTTGGACTACAGTTGTGGGATGGCTCATTGCAGGAGTGCCTGCTTCCATTCAGTTATTTTTTCAAGACACATTTTTTGAGTATGAGCCGTATGCCAATCACTGTGCTAGGTAGTGGAGATGTAATGGTATACCAAAACCTACAGAGTTCCCGTTCTCCTGTACCTTACAGGCAAGTGGAGAAGATATGCATTTGTCAAATTACCATGACAAAATTGTACTTGTGAAACTGATAAATACCTGAAATGGGAGATGGTATATAAAAGGACATGCATGGAAGAAGCTCACCTAATCGGCCTCCACTTATCAAATTTACCAGATTAATACATAGTGTCCAGTCCATTTATAAAGCACATTGACAGATGCCCATGGCTTCCAGTGAGGTGACTTTTGCACAACCTTACCTTTCTCTTCACCCATTCAGGTGTCTGCTTGCCAAGAGTTGGTTGTATTTATTCACAGACCTGCTTCTGCCAGCTGCACTTGTTACCGTAATTACATTATTTAGTGGACTATTATGTAAACTGATGAAAAATGAGTACAATAAGAAAAAGAGCTGTTTCTATGAAAACTAAGTTAATGCTTTGGAAACATTCTATGAAAGCAAGCCTCAAAAATTATTTTGATTAGCTGTGAGTGAGAAGACTGTAAAATGTTAGTGGAAAAAGAACCCTCAGAAATCGGGAAAGATTCTGTAGTCAGAATCTTTCACATGTATGTTGTGATTCTGACTCCACTTTAAACAAAACCAGAACTGATAGTATAGATCAGAGGTTGGCAAATTTTTTCTATAAAAGGCTAGATAATGGCTATTTTAGGCTCCACGGGCCATATGGTCTCTACTGCAATTATTCAACACTACCATTGTGGCACTGAAGCAGCCATAGACAAGGCTGAGTTTCAATAAAACTTGATTTATAAGAACAGGGGGTAGGTCAAATTTGGCTCCTGGGCCATAGTTGACTGACCTCTACTGGAGACTATGAAATGTGGATGAGGTTTGTGTGGAAAGGATGAGGGATTTCGATCGACAGAGAAATCGCTCAAAGAAAAGACCTTGGACTCACATCAAAGATCAACAAATTAATGCATATTAATATGTTACATTAAAACAAAAGATTTAAGATATCTCTATATCACTTTAAAAATGATTCCTTGCTTTAAAAGGCTTCCAGTCAACTATCTTCCCTCATTCCCAGTGAGATGGCTTTGAAAGTATAGATGGCTGATACAAGGGCTTGGAACATAAAATAAAATTATGCTTATCTTTATGTGCCAACCCTAATGACTTTGAACCCCATCAGTCTAGAATAAAGAACAAATTTATCCTTTTTCTCAGGACTTCCCAGCAAGTAATTTCTGGAACTCCCCAACGAGGGTGACATTTTCCATGTACACATTCCTGTGCTTGTCCTCTGTACACTGTGGTTCAGCTGCTCCAGAATGCTCTCTTTCCTTAAGAAATGTCTGGTAGCTTGCTCGTCTAGACTGATCTGTCTTCAGAACTAGTTTTGTGGAAGGATGAGCACTATCCTCCATATTAACATTCCAAATTCTCAGCCAAATTCAGATTTTAGTGATTAGCAAAGCCTTGCTGAATGCTCAGGAGGTAACAGAAATCCAGTGTGCATGATGATTTACAAAGAGGACCCTCAAGGTATCAGCCTTAGATCCCCACTGTCAACATCCTTGCCAAATTCTATGCAGGTGCCATGTATTTTCGTGTGTGTGCACACATGCAAGAAAAAAACTGGTGGATGCTTGCTTTGATCTTATATAACTAATGGTCCCATCTTAGTGATTCTCCCCAACCAAAGGGAGTTTATCCCAAAGTAATTAGCTCTCTACTTATAGAAACTTCAGAAACTCAGACCATCAGAAAAATCTACAAGGACAGCTTCCCTACTAAAATAAGAAATTCATAAAAATATTTTAAAAGAATATTGTCTTCACAAGACCTTGTATTCCACACTCTTCCTTACAGATCTCATCTGCTCCCCAGTATTTGCAAGGCTATTGATTGATGAGCACAAAGGAGAATGGATCAAGAAACCAGCCAACTAGTTACAGATTTTAATTTCCCCAACTTTTGTGAGACCTGGTTAAAGAAGGAAATGCAGATGTAGCCTCTTTCCTACATCTTTGATACTGAATCCTATAATTCACATGCATGCTAATTATCTCTCCTCCTTTGAGTCTCCCCAGGCATTTGTTTCAACACTTTCTGTGGGGAAAACTCCAAAGTTATCCCATTTAGGACACTTGACCTAATATTCATTCTCTCTTTCCCTTGCTTTGATTTTAGCCCATTATCCCTAGTCGTCATCCCACTTTCCAGGGCAAATCCATTCCATTTCTTGTTTTATCATTAAATCACTATCAATTAGCTTCAAGCAAAACCACTAATAATGCTGACATTTCGATTTGTCATAGCTGCTCCTCATTTCTATGACTGATGCCTCAGCAAGGACTTGTCTTCCTGTTCTGTTCTTCTGAAAGCTAAACACCATTCCAGGAAAAACAAACAAACAAACAAAAAAAACAATTTGATATGGAAAGGGAGTGGGGCCAGAAGCAAAGAAATAAGGCATCTCTAGTTTCCCTTACTTGGGGGCAGAAGGAGGCAAGGTTCATTGCAAGGCCTCCTGCCTCCCTCATGGCCTGAGAGAACCCGTACTCAGGCTGTGCGTGTATGCAGATAAGTAGTGGGTGTAGTGGACACATGTTTCCTTGTTGTCAGCAGCCAGCAAACATTCCTACCCTGAGGTAGCCAGCGCTCCATTGTCCTTTTGGGGCTAGTTCCCTTCCCTCATGTGTTCAGTCTTGGAAAGACAATAAATCAAGCCAAGGGCTGTAGATACAGCCAAGGAAGCCAACTGGATTCTCTCTCCTGAGACTTTGGATGTTGTCTTAGTCCTTTTGGGCTGCTATAACAAAATACCACAGACTGGGTAGCTTATAAACAGTGGAAATTTATGTCTCACAGTTCTGGAGGCTGGAAGTCAGTGATCAGGGTGCCAGCATGGTTGGTGAGGGGCATCTTCCAGGTCAAAGACGTCTTGTTGTGTCCTCACATGGCAGAAGGGGCAAGGGAACTCTGTGGGGTATCTCTTATAAGGGCACTCATCCCGTTCACGAGGGCTCCATCCTTACGACCTAATCACCCCCCAAAGTTCCCACCTCCCAATGGCATCACATGGGGCATTAGGATTTCACTGTATGAATTTAGGAGGGACACGAACATTGAAACCATAGCAGATTTGAGTGTTGTGATACACAATAGGGAAACAAATACAATAAAAAGCTGGAGTTGACTCATTTCAGTGGTGATATCGTAGTAAGACTGAGTGAGGAGATGGCTCCTGGGGCTAGACCTCCAGATCCATCTGATTCCTCTTGTTATATTTAAGCCTGGTTCTCCATCTCTCCCTGGGGCTATCTCATATCCTTCCAGTGATCTCTTTTTCTACTGAAGTTAGTCAGAGCCCATGCCTTTTTCCTGTGATCAAAGAATCCTTACTGGTACGCTGGGGAAATATGCTAAACTTGGGAGAATTGCAGAGCCAAGAGTTTAGTTAAAGGTTTGCTAAAAGCCAACTCTTGTATCATTTCCCCAAATGCTTCCCTGATGCTTCTGTGGATTGGCACTGCCTTTTAATATTGGCAGGCCAAGGGAAGGAAACTATTGGTTTATGTCACACACAGGGCTAGATGTTTTACCTACATTTGCTCATTTCCTTGAGTCATCATGAGCCCAGGAGGCATGGGAAAAGAAGTCTATGTTTCATGGTAATTGGAGCCCTTCCTTTCTCTGCACAAGTAAGATATTCTCCCTTTCAGTCACTAGTCATCCAGATCCCTGTAGATAAGTGAGGGGAAATATGAGATCATCACACATCCCTCAGTTAATGCTTCTCAGAGTACCCTCCAAAGGCCATCTAGAGTATTTATGAAAGGAGCCGTTTTCTCTTTACCTAGGTGGTAAAACATTTTGATGTCCTAGCCTCACCAGAGAGATACTGAATTATCATGTCATTATGAGCTGACTTGTGTCCCCCAAAGTTCATATGTTGAAGTCCTAACCCCCAGTACCTCAGAATGTGACAGTGTTTGGAGGTAGGGCTTTTAAAAAGGTAATTAAAGTAAAATGAGGTCATATGGGTGGGCCCTAATCCAATATGATTGGCATCCCTATAAGAAGAGGATGTAGGGACACAGACATACACAGAGGAAAGACCATGTAAAGACACAGGGAGAAGATGGCCATCTTCAAGTCAAGAGAAGAGGCCTCAGAAGAAACCAACCCTGTGGACACCTTGATCTCAGACTTTTGGCCTCCAAAACTGTGAGAAAATAAATTTCTGTTGTTTAAGCCACCTAGTCTGTGGCACTTCATTATGGTAGCCCTAACAAATTAATATCCGTGTCTTGTGAGGCCCCAAACTAAACAAACCCAAAACTTTATAGTTGATTCTGATATGTTTGGGTACCTTTGATGTGATTACATATTTTGTACCCTATTGGTATGCAATTTAAAATCAGATATGGTGTCATATTCCTTATGTGTGCCTGTCTGCATGTGTGTATCTGTCTTATTTACTAGAAAAAAAAAAAAGTCCTCTCCTGGAGGGCAGGAATTCTTTCCGGGGCTCCTAGGCTTCTTCTGTGTGACCTCAGTGTACAAGTGTATCAGATGGACTTAGCACATCCTTGATTGTCTGATGCAGACAGAGAGATCAACAGATGACCTTGTGAATCATGGCCTTGCTATGTGGTCCTATGTCCAGATTTTACAGACTCCTGGGAAGCCACTTCTCTATGGAGACTCACTTGTAACCTTATCTAAATGAGCATGCAAGAAGTGTTTGGAAGAATGTTGGCATTCTAATCTTCCATATTTTAGTGTTTCCTGAAACTTCCTCTGCAGCGTGACTGTCTTCTGTTCTCAGACCCTGACCCTTGTGTTTTTCTCCCACAGTAGCCTGTGCAAGGCTCTGTACCCAGGGAATAATAGATAAGTATTATGGACCAATTGAAGTGGCTGTTGTTCTTTTTTAGGGAAACAAAAAACAAGGTTTCCCGAACGTCTAAAACACTTCAGAATACTCGATGGGACTTCCTCGAGAACTTTAAAGCCAGTAGTCATTGGCCACATCACATGAATTCGCAGGTGGATTCTCCTTAAATCCCCATTTACAGAGGAACAATGAGAAGTTAAATGTTAGTCCCAAGAATTACAGCTGGTGGTGGAACTGAGAATTGACCCCATGCCTGTTTTCTCATTTCAAAATTTATGTTTTTAACCACTATGGGATGCTTCTTCAATGTCCACTTGGATCATCTGAACTCAAAGTAAGCGTGCCTCCACTTTTTGGAAATGAGCAAAAATGCTCAGTGCCACTGCCAGGTTAAGATAGGAGAAGGATATGGCATTTTATCTTTTTGGAGTTAGAAAGGTTAGTCTTAGAAATGAGGCCAAGTCTTTGTAGATTCCATGTACGACAACTGGAAAATGTCTCCGGGTTAGCTAGAAATGAAAGTAGCTACCAAATGAACCAAGTATTTTATGCGCAAGAGTATTTTAAGTTCCGGGTGCTACTTTGGGTAAATTTCTTTGACAGCTGCCTTCCTGACCCTGACTTATAAAGGGGGGAAAGTTTTTGTAAAAAGTGGAGACATTTTCCAGAATAATAGCTGCAATCTTAGGAATCCATGTGTTCTAAGTCTCGGATCCCTTCCACAGTCAGAACCTCATTCATTGAGTGGACCGTTGTTGAAATTGTTTTTCTTTGTGTACCAGAGTAGTCCATGAAGAAAAGGAAATAAAATGCAAAAGCTGGGTTCAGCAAGAGGAAAATTTGTGATCAAACCTGTCTTCTGAGCTAGTTAGAGTTAAAGAAACCCTTTATCTTTAGTTGCTTACCAATTTTGAACTCAGACCACTGATTTTCTAAAAATAGACTAGTCGCATAATGCTTTCTATACTAAAGCTGTAAAATTTCCCTTTCCAAAGAGATGTGAAAACGTTCCTTCATGCCTCCAACAAACAATGACAGAATAAGCACACAGAGCATCTATTATAAGTTAATAATAAGTTAAGCTGAAGGAACACACAGAGAATCTATACCAGGCATGGTGATAGTGGAGCTCCTGTGTCATCTCTCAGCCTTCTGTGTCTCTGAGACTGGCCTGCCAGCTGACCAGGGGCTCCTTTCTCCCAGACTCAGAAGGTGACCTTAGAAGCTTAATTTAAACAGAACCCTTCTAGGAAGCCAAAATGAGTATAGTAGCCCCTCTTATCCGTGGTTTCACTTTCCGTGGTTTCAGTTACCCGTGGTCAACCACTGTCTAGAAATATTAAATGGAAAATTCCAGAAACAAACAATTCATAAATTTTAAATTGTGTGCCATTCTGAGTAGCGTGATGGAATCTCTCACTGTCCTGCTCCGTCTCGCCCTGGACATGAACCATCCCTTGGTCCAGCATATCCACACTGTACATGCTACTCGCCCATTAGTCACTTAGTAGCCGTCTCAGTTATCAGATCCACTGTCTCAGTATCGCAGTGCTTGTGTTCAAGTCACCCTTATTTTACTCAATAGTGGCTCCAAAGCAGGAGAATGGTGATGCTGGCAATTTGGATATGCCAAAGAGAAGCCATAAAGTGCTTCCTTTAAGTGAAGAGATGAAAGTTTTCGATGTAATAAGAAAAGAAAAAAATCATACATGCTGAGGTTGCTAAGATGTGTGGTAACTTTTATCACAGTGTATTGTTATAATTGTTCTATTTTATTGTCAGTTATTGTTGTTAATCTCTTACTGTGCATAATTCTTAAATTAAAGTTTATCATAGGGATGTATATATAGGAAAAAACATAGTACTGTATATATAGGGTTTGATACTATCCATGGTTTCAGGCACCCACTGGGGGTCTTGGAACTTAACCCCCATGGATAAAGGGGGACTACTGTAGATCAGAGCTGGTACTCATGTAGAAATCTGTTTGTATTAGTTTTCTGTTGCTCTCCTAACAAATGACCACAAAAATAGTGGTATATACAACCCAAATTTATTATCTTGCAGTTCTTTACATCGGAAGTCCAACATGGGGCTCACTGGGCTGAAATTAGGGCATTGGCAGGGTTGTGTTCCTTCTGGAGAATCTATTTTCCTTGCTCATTCCAATTGCTGGCAGAATTCAGCTCCCTGCAGTTGTAGACCTGAGGTCTCCGTTTCCTTGCTGGCTGTGAGCTGAGGGCCATTCCCAGTTTCTAGAGGCCACCATATTCCTTAGCTCTTGGCTGCCTTCTTTTGTATTCAAAGCCAGCCATGGCAGAGTGAGTCTCTTTCATGGGTTGAATCTCTCCTGCCTCTTCTTTCATTGCATCTCTCTCACTGATTACTCTTTTCCTTTTAAGGGTTCATGTGATTACTTTGGGTCCACCCAGATAATCCAGGATAATCTCCCTATTTATGGCTCATAATCTTAATTCCATCTGCAAAATCCCATTTGCTATGTAACATAACATATATAGGTCTAACACCAGTGGACAAGGATCACATGGTCCAAAATCCTGTCACACTATATCTGCATTATCCCCTACTCTAAGTGGACTGATTCTACTTGTGCATTTACACATTGCATACATTTTCTCTGTGATCTAGGATTAGCCACCTCCATTTTCGTGCAGAATTTCCAAAGTCAGAGGTCAGAGCATCCAAAACCACCATCCAAGATAGTCAATGGCACCTATGTCTTCCTTTTGAACCTCTTCTTTCACAGTTGTCATTGGCATTTGGTTCTTCCCCATTTAAGTCTATCAGTGTCAAATGAAGTATTGTGGCAATGTCTGTCTTTAATAGCACTGACCCTTTGATATTGTCTTATTATCTAATTGTTCTGTTGATTTCTACTCACAAAGTATATGAAGTAGGTAAGGAAAATGTAAAAATTATTTAAGCAATAATCATTTATATATGTCACCTAAGTGTTGAATAAACCACATGAATTAATGAGTGAATGAATGATTCTAAAGGCTCATGGGAATGCCTATTGCAGGTGCTTTCAGAGCCCTGATGTTTCCTCTCATCACCCATCCTTATGTCCCAAAGACAGCTTACTGAAAACACTGATGGACCTCTTTATAGGAGCTGCTGTTCTGGTTACAGGATGCATTCCACTCATGCGTAGAGCAATCCGGAAGCTTCTGGGACTTAATACACCTGGAAGAAGCCCTTGACTCAGGATGGACAGGGGTTTGGTGGATCAGTGCGCTAGCTTCCTTAGCCCTTGGGTGGAGTAACTCTGAGGTGTGTTCCACACCGTCTCCCAGGGATTAAATCTCAAAGGGATTAAGTGCCTGTTTCCCATGGTGCTCACTTGCATGTGAACATACCCTTTGGCTTCCTTCCATTCCATGTCTCACTTTCCCATTCCTCTACTGATGTTTTCTTAGATCGTCTCCCACATGTACTATTTGCACTTAAGTTTTACCCCAGCTCTGCTTCTGGGGGAATCCATCCTGGAAGAGTACCATAACCATATAACCATAATAAGAGACATCATAGCTTAACAATTCCACAAGCAAGGTTTTCTGACTAGTAGATTTTCCAACACGCTGGCCTTTATGAGATCATCCTTTTCCCCATCCCCCTCTTTTTCTTCCCTTTTATAATACATCACTGCTATTCTGGAGGGAAGTCTTAAAGTATTGGATAGATTCGGAAGCAACTGCAGCTTGATCTTTCACTCACATTGCATTTCCCAACAGTTGGGAAACTTGTTTTGAGCTGACAGGGTAACTGGGGCGCTCGATTTTGACAAGACAGTGTCCTGCTCATGTGTGAGGGGACCGATGCATTTTCTGCTACAGTGTGCACATTTATATTTGCTCCAATGTGATTTCTCATTTACGGGTTGCTTTTAAGAATATTGAAACTTTCCTGGATAGAAAACTTGGGGTCATGATTTCTGAAAGCTGGTCTGCCTAAGAGGCAGCACATGCATACATGGATATACACACTCACAGAATATTCTGCCGAAAATGACTTAGAAATTTAAATATTTTTGGCAATTTTTATAGTGTTATTTTCAATGGTTGTATACCCTTGATCTTGACTCCATATATGCTTTGACATATTTAAGCCAAAGTCATGTTTTTATGGATGTCTGAATTAAACATAGAGTGCTTTGCAAAATAGCTGAGTTAACGTTCAAGTGATTTTGATTAACCTGTTTTTGCTTATTTGCTCCTAAATATTCTAAAGCAAAGCCATCTCCTTTTGCATAAAATGATTTGGGAGCACAGCCCTAGGAAACATAATTTTCTAAATAGCTAAGAGCATCATGCCCAGAATATTTCCCGAAAGTTGCCTCAAACTAAAGATTTGAGATTTAGCCATTTTACTCCCTCAGATACTCAGGTGGTGCAGATTTGGAAATTGGAACCTAACTATACAGATACCAAATTGAGTAAGGTCAACAAAAACTAGAGCGGACAAGACTGTGGTTAAGGCGTGGTTTAGGAAGTGAGCAGGACTCAGCTCAGAATTTGGAAAATCCTTAGTGCATGCTGTTTTGCCCAGAGTGGCATGTTGTCATGTTTTCCTCTGGCTACATTTCCCGTTAAGAGAAATGAACTCATAGTGAGCAGGATAGCCCTTCATAAGCACACCTTTATCCTGAGCATGGAAAATGTGAATCCCATTTGGTTTAACACATCATAGGTTCTTCACAGGCTAAGCTAAAGCTTCCATCTCGAGAAGTGTTGGTTCCTTGGCATCATAAAGTTAATTATGTTACTCTAAAAGCTTGTATTGAGCATCTACTATATACACCACCAGGAAAGTAGATATCCTACCTTTAAAGCAAAGTAAGTAGATATCTTGCCTTACAGGGCTATGCAGTCTGCTGGAAGATGTGAAATGTAGACACAAGTAATGATAATGCAAGGCAGAAGAAAACGCCATTTGGTAGCTATGAAATGAAATATTATGAGAGCTCAGAGGAGGACATTATTATTCCTCCTAGCTGCAGGAACTGGGACAGATCTTTTAAAAGAGATTTTTTTCCCCTCAACTTTGAAATCTCTGAGCTCTAGGTGTTTATACTCCAAAAACTATTGTTTATTTCAACTTAAATATTACTTAAACATCTTAAACTCAATATACTCAAATCTACGCTCATCCCCACCTCTACCCACCATACAAAGTCATTAATCTGGTCTTCCTCCCTTCTTCTATCTCCTCGTAAGAGTTCCTAATTCATTTCCTGAGGCTGGAAACCAAGGTGTCACCCTTGACTTCTGCACCTTCATCACCTCTACCCCCTCCTTTAGATTTGAGATCCATAATGTCTCTCAAATCTGTCAATCCCTCTCCAAATCCACTCTCACAAACATAGTTGAGGACACCATGATTTCTTATCTAGATTGCCCCTACAGCTTTCAGACAATTTGACCTGTTTTCCAGTTCTTGTTCCCTCTTAGGGTAAACATGTATCCTGGCTTGCCTGGAACAGTCCCAGTTCAACGGTTGTCCTGGTGTAATTATGAATAACACTTCCATTCATCCCAATAAAATTTCAGTTTGGACAATCAATTATGATCACTCAACATTCCATTCACTCTTTTGGGCCAGAGTGACCTTTCAAACACTTAATTAATGCTACTCTTACTCTTTATTTTGTCACCATGCTTATCACTCTCATTATACTTACCCACAATCTATAATTATCTAGGTTATTTACCTGTTTACTTGTTTATGGTCTCTCTCTCCTGCCTTCCCATCCTTTTATGTGTAATCCTCCTAGGGCTGGGTCAATGCTTATCTTGCTCATTTGCTCTACTCTCTAGTGTCTATATCATAGTAGGAACTAAATAAATGTTTGAAAATACTAGATGAATATTACTATTTATTGTTAATGCAGTGAAAGAAAGCAGTATGTACACCAAACAGCATAATTTGACCCAAATGATAACCTATATCCCAGAGAGCTGCTCTAGGACTAGATATCAGAATGTATCAGGGAGGCCTCTGCTTTTGGCCACAGAACAATGACTTCTTCTTTAAACAACTTTAAAACTGGGTAAAATATGTGAGACAGCAGTTTTCAGGCATTGGGCACAAGGCAGCGTAGAGACATGATCCTTGAGAGTATAGAGACATGTGAGATGAAACTCACACTTGACCCAGCTCTATGCCTGAGGGAAGTATCTCAGCCATACATGCAGGGAAGTGGAACCCAACTACAGAGCAGAGGGTTCACTGAGCTAAAGAGGCAGAGAGCATTAGTTGGGGATAACAAGGTGGCTGGAATTTGTGGAGCAGGGTACTGGAGAGGACAGAGCTGTGTAGGAGGCAGAAGTCTCCATGCCCTGGCTTCATGGCAAGAGCCAGGCCATGTACATGAAGAGCCAGGCTCCATGAGTCCTAGCAGAGAGGAATAGCTGTGGTACTGAGGTCTGGATGGACATATTGGATGTTGTGGACATTCAGTCAAGACTCCAGAAAGATCACACTTTAGGGATAGGGAGCATGTCTTAGAGCAGAGGTCAGCAAACTATGCCTCACAGACCAAATCTAGCATGTGGACTGTTTTTGCATAGCCCATGATCTAAGAATAGGTTTAAATGTTTTTAAAGGATTTAAAAAAATAAAAATATATGACTGAGATTGTATGTCACCTTCAAAGTCTAAATTTTTACTATCTGGCCCCTTTTTTGAAAGAGTTAGCGAATTCCTGCCTATATTAAGGGCCATGTCTTAGGACTATGGGCAAATACAAAGTAGACTTGCCTTAATCAAGCATAAAAATGAGCCTGATGGGGTCAAGAGACAATGCAAATTACTTAAGTACTTCCAAAGCAAAACTCAATTATTGTTTAAAGGAAGAAAACATAATTCAGACTCCCTATAAAGTGTCAATTAAAATGTCCAACATAACAATAAAAAATACCAGATATGTGTAGAAGAGAAAATTTTGATGATAATCTAGGGCAAAGATTGGCAAACTGCAGCCTGTGGGACAGCCACTTGCTTTTGTACATAAAGTTTCATTGGGATACAGCCATTCCCATTTGTTTACATATTGCCTATGACTACTTTTGTGCTACAATGGCAGAGCTGTGTAGTTTCAACAGAGACCAGATGGCCCACAAAGCCTAAAGTATTTATTTTCTGGCCCTTTAAGAAAATGTTTGCTGACTACTGATTAGGAGAAAAAATAGTCAATAAAAAAAGACTACAAGGTGACTCAAATTTTGGAATTAGTAGATATGTTATTTTGTAAATAACTATTATAAACATTGAAGGATTTAAAGGAAAAGATGTACACAATGATTTTATGGATGGGAAATCTCGGGCATGAAATGAAAACTATAAATAAGAACCAAGTTGAGATTCTAGAACTGAGATATATGGTATCTGAAATGTAAACAGAAGATTAGAAAATGCTAAAATAAAGAAATCCTTAAACTTAAAGATAGAATAGAACAATAGGACTGAGGAACAGAGACAAGAAAAATATTGAAAAAGAATTGAACAAGGCCTCAGTAATCTGTGGGAAATATCAAGCATTTAAATACATGTAACTGTAGTTTCAAATGAAAAGGAGAGACAGAAAATGGGACAGAAAAGTATTAGAAGAAATAATGGCCAAAATTTTTCCAAAATTTGCTGAAAATATCAACCTATACTTCCTGAGAGTGCAGGAAAAAACAAACAGTCTAAATACAAAGAAAAGCTATGCCTAGGGACATTATAAAGAAAAGCTCAAAATCAAATATACACAAGCGCATCTGCTTTTGGAAAGAACGTCTATATTTGTCTATTGTGCAACATCTCATCTTTGCAATCTAAATATAGATGACTGAGACCCATAAAGCCAACCACCAGTGAAACACTGTGCAAACTTCTGGTATTGGAAATGCTGAGAGCAGCGAAAGGTAGAATGAGGACTCATTGATAGCAGCATCAAAAGGAAGTCAAAGAGGGAGAATTAAGGAAAAAGAAACAAAAGAGACAAGGGACTCACCAAGAGGGAGCATATGGCAAACTCTATGGTAGTCAAGATGTAGTCCCAACATTATTGGAAGCATATCACTAATGGGGCTGAAGCTTTGGGGTTGATCTCACTACAGATAGTCTTGTTCTGTTGTATAAGTGCATATATAGGGAGTAGCTGGGATTGGCTAAATAGTGGGAACAGTTGTTACATAACCCCTGTCCTGGACACACCAACAGTAAAAGTGCCTCATTGCTTGGTGATGACCAAAGTCTTCAAATGCTAACAGTATTTAGTTTAGTTAGTTTAATTTAGTTTAGTTTTAGTTAACAGTTTTTTATATAGCATTGAAGGTTGCCAAAGAGAACTCTAGAAGAGGATTGTGGAGTGGAAGACTTTTGGCTGTTTTGTTGCTTTGGGAAAATATTTTAGCATACATAATCACTGAAAAAAAAATAAAATGTTTGCCAATATTTAAAAATCTGGACATTTCACACACATATCCAGATTTCTGGCTTCTCTTTAAAAGACCAAAATTTTTTTTAAAAAAATAAATAAAAATCTGGGAAGTTTTGTGCTTGCATTCCCACATGAAAACAATTTGTTGAGCCTGAATAACTGTTGCTTCATTTAGATGGCATATACACTATAGTTTGCCAATTGCTATTTATTTTAACTCTCATGCTGTTTTTTTTTTTCTTTGTAGAGAGTTAAATGGAATGGAAAAAGTTGCCTTTACTCAAGTCTTTGTTAAAAATGGAAAATTAAAATATAGACCAAAAAAGAATCACATGGCCCATAAAAAAATAAAATAGGATATATAAAATTTCCTTGTGAAAATGTAGAATATTTTCAAATGTTTAACATGCAAAAACTGTGTAATATACCCTTCCAGCTTCACTCAAATGCATCAAATATGTGACCCCCTGCAAACATTTGAATTTCTTCAATGCTCCCAGTAGAAGTAACAACACAGAAAGTGTAAACACTTCTAAATGCCACCTTCTCATTGCCAACCAAGATACTCACTTGTAACAGTTTATATACACATTATGGATTCACTACTTTAAATTCCCATTCCAATGTCACGGTTGATATGCCCACTCATATACCTCTTATGAGCCCTAGGGATAATGACAGTTTCTTGTACAGCTTTAATGATGTCACCTCTCTTGAGACCAGAGAACAGACTGCTGGTTGTTGTCTTAGTTAAACACTTACTTTCTAATAATTTTCTAACATTGCATTTCTAGAACAGCGTAGAAGTGTGTGCTATTAGTGGGTGTGGGTGAGAGGGGTAGGCAATACATCAGTCTGATGTCTTGGGGCAGGGCTGTTTAGTGGGTAAGACCCCAGAGGTTTTCCTTGTGCCGACTTCTCCTGATGCACCTATAATTTTCTGCCCAGAAATCTCTTCAGTGCCTGCAGAGTTTTAGCTCTGGGGGCATTATTCCTCTGAGCAGGCAGCTTCCAAGTGGCACACATGGCACTCCAATCAGGCTAGTCCTTGTTCAGACAATGCAATGAGGGGATATCTTGGCATTGGGTGGCAAAGTACCGCCAGCTCCATAGCTTCAAAATATATCGATGATCCCCATGTTTAACTGACCAAAGTAAATGCTGTTTTGCAAACTGTGATGAGTTTTACATGATGAATTTTCTTAAGAAAGCCAAAATGAGAATTTTAGATTCATGTAGGCGGCAAAGCCAGTGCATTTATTAGCATCAAGGGTGCAAAGTCTCAGAGATTAACTAATCTGTGAATAACTGTGCCATTTGTAACATCATAAACACAGGCTAATGGGGAGATGGTGCAGTGGAATGCAAGTATTTGCAACCTGTCATCATATTAGTACAAGGATCAAATTTGCTACTGAGTTCCTCAGCAAATATTCAGTATCATGTTTGTGCCTTCTTGTTATAATTTGTACTATATTAGTAGCATCTCACCATATTAGTGACATTAAAATGTTTTTAAAATTATATCTCTTGGGTGGATGGAAATGGAATGTTCTGAGGTTGTGTGAGGATTAGTCATATTAAACTTGCCCTGTTAGCAGCTTTCCCTTGAACTGACACTTAAATGAGGTTTTAATATAAACAAAATGTACTTTTGGAAAGTGCTTCCAGCTATAACCAATTTCTCCCTGTCCATTAGCTACTTTGCATCCCTTTTAAGAAACTTGAGATTGTGCTTGTATTGAGGAGCCAAAGTGGTTGCTCAACTCATTAAGTCAAGTCGTGAGAAAGTGAACACAAGGGCTAGGATGTTTCCTGAGTTCCTCTGGGTCCCATGGTTGTGTCATTACCGCCACTGCAACTAAGATAGGCAAGCATCTCATGAGATTTTCCTGCCTGCACCTTCTGTACCACTTCACCCCTTCCCTTTGACTCACGCAAGAGGTTGGTAACTCTACTGTTGTCGCTTTCACATCTTCATGCTCTTTGGATTTTAGCAGTTACAGTTTTCTTGCAGAAAAAGGGGAAAGGAGCACTCAGAGCTTTATGTCAAAGCACTTCATGTCCTTTACACAAGGTTTTATGGTATCAGTGAAGCCAGTTTAGCAATCACCTTAGGAAACAACCTAATCCGGGTATGGTTTGGCTTTGTGAAATGGCTTTTTCTGTTGTTTATAACCAACCACAAGGACATTCTTGTTACGGAGCTTTAGAACCCCATAGAGAGCCATTGTATCCGTTTTCTAGGGCTGCCTTAACAAAGTACCAAAACTGGGTAGCTTAAAACAACAGATATTTGTTGTCTCGCAGTTCTGGAGCTAGAAGTCTGAAATCAAGGTGTCACCAGGCACATCCTCCCTCTGAAGGTTCTAGGGGAGAATCCTTCCTTGCTTCTCCTAGTTTCTGATGTATGCCCCCAATCGTTGGTGTTCCTTGGCTTGTAGATGCCTCACTTCGGTCAGATGGCCGTCTTCTTGCTGTATATCTTTGCATCATTTTCCTTCTGGGCATGTCTGTTTCTGTGTCCAAATTTCCTCTTTTTATAAGGACATCAGTCATATTGGATTAGGGCCCACCCTACTGACTTCATTTTAACTTGATTACCTCTGCAAAGACCCTATTTTGAAATAAGTCACATTCTGAGATGTTGGGCATTAGGATTCCAATGTATCTTTTGAGGGGGATACAATTCAACCCATAATAGCCAGACTTCTCTCTTCTTGTATGTTTCTGCCATATAGTGCCTTAGTCACAGCAGCAGGGGCCCTGCAGTGTAAGTTGCTGCCACCTAGGATGCTTAGCTATCATTGGTCCTTAGGGAACATGAACATTTGTTAGGAAACCCAGGCCTCTGAATTCCAGAGATCTTCAGACCACTTCTTGGGTAGCATCGTGGCGGGAGCAAGGGGTGATCTGAATTCTAAATCATGACATTGTTTACTTTGTTTATAGAAAACAAATATATCTATTGAGAAAAGAATGAGAAGAAATAAGAGGAAGAAATGGGAGCAGGATCAAAATTTAAAAACAGGAATTACATGGTTATGTAATTTTTAGTTTTGTTTACTAAGGATCCATAATGTGTCAGATACTGGAAATATAGAAATAAATAAGACAGAATTCTTGTCTTCAAGGATCTCACAGGCAAGAGGGGTATCATTTTAGTCCACTTTAATATAAAAAATAAAAATGATTAGTTTTATGCTAGGATGAATACTGATGCATACAATTTATTGAGTACATACACTATGCTACGTGACATGCTCATGATTTTACTTTTGTTATCTTGTTAAGCCTCGCTACAGTTCATAATGTGGGAATTGTCTCCCCCATTTTACCACTGTTGTCCAGTGGGGTTCTCTAACACATCCAAGATTGCACAGCTCTTGGAGGTCAGATGTAGGATCAAAACCAACTTCACTGACACCTCTTCCCATCTTTACAGCAACCCCCATGGCCGGAGGCTGCCTATGTTCATTGGGCCAAGCCCAGTTTCACTTGCCCACCCGTGCATCTGGCTCAGCCATGACTGGGTCACGCACACTGAAGGTTGTTCAGAGGAGGTATCCTAAGGGAAGACCAGCATCCGCTCCTAGAAGCAGGGTGGGTGTGGACAGTGGGTAGGCACACTTAAAACAACACACACGCACTTCATATGGAAAGTTCTGCATGAGCAGAACTATACTTTATACTTTGTACTCCTGCATTTCCTCATGCAGCACAAGTGCCAGGCACAGAAGGAAACATTAAGCAACTCAAAGTCTTTCCTTGTCAAAGTCAGGTTGTAAATTCTTGGAGAATGTAGAGATGGTGTCACATCTGTTTCTCTCCTTCTGTATAAAGAAAAATAAAATGCCATAGTGAATAAGCACCTCATAAAGCCTTTTGCATTATGATGGAGAGAGAACCAGGAAGATGAGCGAGAAATATAAACATTGCCAAGTTTAAGAGGGAGACTTCTGGGCTGCTTGATATGTTCAGACTCTTGATCTGGGTGGTGGTCACACAGGTGTGTGTTGTGTGGGAAACTATACTCTTAAGGTTACTGCACTTTTATGGTTGGCACAGGCTGGAAGAAGAGGGGAATGGGGAGTTATTGTTTAATGGGTACAGAGTGTCAGGTCTGCAAGATGAAAAAGTTTTGTGGATGGATGGTGATAATGTTGATATGCCGATAATTCACAACAACGTGAACGTACTTAATGCAGCTGAACTGTACACTTCAAAATGGTTAAAACGGTAAATTTTGTGTTATATATTTTTCCACAATTAAAAAAAATTAGTGTACTTTGTTGTATCAATGTTATTCCTTAATGAAAAAGTAAAACTGAAGTAAATAAAACAAAACATTCCATTTCCATTTAATTTTGGGAGGCACCGGAAGGGTTGCATTGATCTCTGATAATTTCATGCAGAGTGGACAAGCAATTGCAGAAATCCTGATTGCAACATTTCAGCAGACTGTTGAACACTGGTATAAATAGATTGTTTCCCTCCAATGCCATGCCCCTCTTCCTGTAGTTTCTTCTGCCGCCCAAGTCCTCGTAATGAGTAACCTGTCTTTATCCCGGCAAAACTGCCTTCACTATGATTTCAATGCCAAGGAAATGACTCTTTGTATTGAACAAATTTAACAGAGCTTTAGTCCCCAGGAAATGTGTATTTTTCTCCTTCATGTTTGTTATAAAGTTTGCAGATCACTATCCCTCTGGTTATCCAAGCTTTCCGGCCAATTCAGAGACTCTTCAGTGATATCCTGTCTCAATGTCCTCTCATCCTGGTCCATGTTCCTTTGGGGTTCACTCACAATTTCATTTTGTCCAGCTGCATGTCAACATTTTGGAATTGCAAACCACAGGTGTTAGGGTATGTTTTGCATCACTGTTTACGCTGTGTAGTTCAACTCTCTCCATCGCCACCTGGCCCAGGCCACCATTGTTTGTTGCCCAGAGAACTGCAACAAACTCCTAACTGGTCTTCTCACTCTCACTTGGCCTCAACACCACGGTCCTTTTTCAGTGGCCAGGGGCACCTTGGAAATAAGTCATTCCCCAGTTGAATTCTCGGGTGGCTTCTCATTGCTCTTGGAGCAGAACCTAAGCCCCACCCTGTGATGACGAAGGCTCTTTGTTAAACTGATCCTGGCCTCCCTCTCCAACCTCGGTTCTTGCCAGTCGCTGGCTCCAGCCACACTAGCCTTATTAAGGTACAGAACATGGGTATAATTTCCATTCTATTACTAAAGTGTGTGTCCTAAACCTTGGCCAGTATAACACTGGCTGTTCCTTGTGAGGAAACCAAAGGGAGGATGTGCCTGGCTTTAGAGAAATTCATCTCCAAGGCTGGAAAAATAAAAGCACTCATTTTTCACTAATTATGGGAATAGAAGTAGTGCAGCTTTTAAATGGAGGGCAATATTTATGAAGTTATTAATTAATTGTTCATTCATTCAATACATATTGAGCGCTTCACTACACCCAGGTTCTATATCCGAAGCAAGGAGATGGGTAATTAAGTGCTGGCTTTATTATTGTTCATATTTCATAATGATTATGTATTTTAAATATTTCATAATAAATAATTTTAAAAAAATCATACCGGTGACCTTGGCCTCATTCACATGGATGATTTGAGGAATACCTACTGGAGAATCCAGGAATAGGACCGTCCTTATTGATGAACTAAGATATGTCTAACCATCTCCTTGTCAAGGTCAGTCTTTTTGGTGGCCTAAATATCCCTTGAAGGCACTAGACTTTGGGATAATATAGTAGGAATTGCTGGAACTTCTATTGAAGGGAAAGAATCTACTTTTGCCCATGTGGCCAGAGAGATCAGAATTGGACATGAGCAATTTTAAGGGGAAGGAGAAGTGATCAGATTCTTCTCGCCTTATCTGGTTAATAGTGATGGTGGTTACGTGTCTCTAAAGGATGCTGAAGATCTACTCTGGGGTCATCCATTGGTGTCCTAATGCTCTGTGGACTATCTTAGCGGCACACTGGCCTTATGGCAGGATATCGTAGTTTCTACAAAAATGAACACTTCTGGCTCAGAATGGATCTACCTACTCGGGACTTCCATTCTTGCAGAAAATAGCGTTAAATAAAGGCATCGTAAAACCTTGTTAAGTAAAGGTTCCAGCACTGATTAAGTTGGGTTTCTCAAATCATTTTTTACATTCAGTTTAGTGTTTAGTGATTCAGCTTTTTAATGAAGACTTTCACAAAGTTGAAAGTCCAGTGCTGATTGTCCTATATCATCTGGTATTTCACAGTAGTATTCAATTTCTGTAGCAGATTAGAAAACACTTAAACAGATAGGCCACTGGTAGCTTAATCAGTGTTACTTTTAAGCTATTGCTTTGCTATTGATTAATTTTGGTGTTGAGCTGATTATTGATAACTGGATTGATTATTTAAAAATCATTTCTATTTGAGCGTGAGAACAAGGAGCTTTTAATGTATCCACCATAAAAGCAGCTTCTGGCCTACCAGCCAGGTTGCAAATAGGGGAAAAATTGGTTTTGAGTTGAATATTTGAGTATGTTTACTTTGTTATTAAAATGATTTAAAATGGAAGTTTTGAGAGTGGCAGTAAATAGAAGATGTCAGTCTGCTCATTTCAAGGAATAATGTTTGAAGAATTGATTGAATAATCAATTTGGTTATGAGCAGAATTTTAAGCATAAAAATAATTTGCTGACACCCCCTGAGGGGCGGCCCACTGAATGTTATGTTCCGTCTGTTTAACCTCTGGACTTCAGAGTAGAAGAATTGTAGCACCTCCCAAACTTGATTTGTGGGAAACAGCTGTCTCCTGCTTGTGTCACAGTGATAAAATGTTTCACCATCTTGGGTGAATTGCATTCTTTGCAGAGGTGCCACATGTTCAAGCAGGTAGGAGAATGAATGGGTGCAAGCCGAGAAGAGGGAGAGAAAGCACAATTAGGGGAGTCCTTTATTCTAACAGAAGCTGAAGACTAAATGTAAAAAAAAAAAAGAGACATAATAGATACCAATTCCTTGATCTGTTATAAGCTACCAAGTCTAGACTGCGTATGCACCTTTCCACAGTTCAGATGTGTTTCTTTGTTAGCTTTTTTAGAGCTTGTATGATAAATCAGTTCATTAACTCAGATGTGCAATAAATAACTTATTTCATGATTTATCTTGAATCAACTTAATTTTGAATCCAGTCTCTTATCTCACCCGTGAGGCAAAACTTTCACTTACAGCTGTGTCACGGCCCTCCCTTTTCATAGGCATGTGCAAAGGTCCGGGAGTTACAAATTGCAATACCAAGAATGCATTGGGCATGGGTCATAGACCATCAGTTGAGAGTGGTTACCATGGTAACATCTGGTCTCTGATACCCATGGTTTCCTTTGGCATGGTAGCTCAGTTGCTTCTCCATCATCCTTCAGAGTGACAGCTCTGTAGTCAAGCTGGGAAATCTGGCACTTAGAATCCAGCCTGCTTAGGGGCACTGTGCAACCACCTTCTTCTTAGGACCCAGAGATGTCTGCCCCACTTGCAGTCTTCAGAGCTCCTTCTCCCCATCCCATTACCTCTCAAAGGCACTCTCACTCTCCCAGTCACTTTTCAAGTCACCTGTTTTAATCTCTTCTGTGGGCTTCTGAACCAAATGTCATTAACTCAAATACCTACAACACTTAGGCAAGTGAATGAACAAGGTCCACCTGGTGTAATATAATCAAGACACATGGGGACTATAGTGAGCAGGAGAGCATAATTCAAATATAAAGATATTCAGATACAATTAAATAAAACACAACACTCTACTAGTCAAATAGACCACCAATACATATTACTTGACTTAGCCTTTAGCTAAGGAAAGGAAAAAAACATTAATCTCAGATTATGTCTTTGTGTTGCTATGAAAGGGAGTTGGGGGATAGCATACGTGGAGGGAAGAAAGAAAAAATGTGGAGAGAAAAAATATATTCATATTTGAACAACTTATCTTGCTATGCACACCTTGAAGAGGAAAAAGGAAGCGTGAATTTGCATGAATCTATCACCTCTAACTTAAAGAGACCCATCGTTTCCGTTAGTTGATTGCAGTGGAGCCGCTTGTATGAAATAGAGCTCCATGTGATGATTACCTGACTTCAGGGACCGTGTGAGAAGCCAGGGGATTTTGGAGGTGACGATACGTTTCTACAAGTTGGGGGTTCAAAGACCAGAGCACTACTGGTCTCCAGAGCTCACTTGTCCTAAGTGAAATGAGGTTTCTCCCGAATGTAGGATAGATAGGTGCCCTGTAACTCATTGTGGAAAATGAGCATTAAGTGAATATAAAATATAAACACACCATAATATATTCTCTCTCTCCAATCTGTCTGTCTTTCTATCTAATCTATGTACCTATTATGTATCTATTTATTTATGTACCTCTGTATTTATCTATGTATTTATCTATGTATGTATCTATGTATCTAATTTTCCACTAATGTACCAATATCTTAATTCAGATTAGGAAATATTGAAGAAAAAATAAGTATTAGATTTAATTGTTAATGTTCTATATGAACTGTATACCTGAAGTGTAGTGTGTGTGTGTGTGTGTGTGTGTGTGTGTGTTTGTTCTCACATCCCAGATTAGATCAAGAGACATGTACAAAGTTAAATGCCTACAAGGGCCAGGCCCATAAGGCAAATTTGTGAATCCACTTGCCAAGTAATGTCTGATCCCAGGGATAATGGGGAATGGTGGAGACTGTGGAGAATTTGTCATTAGCCCACTGTTATCCTTGTGAAAATGTCACTCACGCTTACACTGCTGGATCATTCAATATTTCCAAAAAAGTTTTCTAAGTTTTCATTATAAATCTCCTGGTTTTTAAATACTGGCAAATAAATTACATTAAAAAGTATTTTGGCCCAGTGAAGTGCATCTTCAGGCTATTTGCTGTCCACCGATTTGAAGCATCTGCATCACACATTCACCTCCCCTGCATTCAAAGTACCTACATGGAGATTGATACAGAGCAGGTGTTCAGGAGAATATCTGTGGAATGAATGAATAAGCACACATGTAAATATTAAAGATATTTCCCACCCAAGTTTTGCTATCAGGAGGAGCATATTTTGTCCTGTGCAAATCTAGAATCAGTGGAGATCATGCATAGAGATGATCTCCATCATCAAAGATAATGAGGAAAATGGATTCCCTATTTTTCTTAACTGTAGTGACAAAGTGTGTCCAGGACTTCTCCCAAGTAGGGTGATCAACCCTTCTGGTTTGCTTGGGGCTGTCCTGGTTTTAGCATTAAAATCCTGCATCCCAGTAAACCGCCTGGCCTCTGTCAAACCAGCACAGTTGGCCACCCTACTCCCGATCTTATTTGCTGTGACGCAGGGGTCTCTAAAATGCCGTAAGCAAATTGGTCAATGTGCATGCATGACTGACGTTTTACCGGTTGGTGGCTGTATGGTTAATTTCTTGCCACTTGGAGGTGGCCAGCTCTGAGGATCTCTCTCCATCACTGTTTGTTTAATGGCATGGCTTGGCATTGGTTCTCCCCAAACTGCTTGGCCATTATGCATCTTGATGGGACTGTCTATGGGTCATTTTAACAGGTACCTTGTCACCTGCTCAGGGCTACAGATGATTCCACAATTTAGCTAACGCATTTTCATTATTTAGGTGACATTTTGCCTTGTGCAGCTTTAGGTAGAAATGTAAATCACCTAGGGGCTCAGTTAGCAGTTTCTCTGTGTGATGTGTAAATATATAACTAATGGTCAAAACTCAGACCCGAAAAAGAGATCGTTTTTTTCTCCTTCTCCCATAATGTACAAGATGTATTTGAATATTAATTCCTCCTTTATCCATATATCAATAATTGAGCACTGCATCAATTAACATGCCGAGCAAATTGCATTCCCCATCCTCTTGTTCACGATGTATTTCAGTAATGGAGATAATTTTCAAGATAAAGTGTACAATTTAAAATGGATTAAAAAGAACAACTAATAAAGGAGAATTGATTCAGGGAAGAAAAAAAATGTGGATAATTTCAGGAAGTCTTAGCTGTACATCCAAGCCTGTGGATTTTTGTAAGGAGAGCCCATCGAAATGATCAAGTTTTATGCACACTGCAAAATTGCCCAGGTCTGCAATTGCAAAGGATGAGGGAGAAGGAAAAAGAAACACATGCACACTCACACACACACGCACTCACAGGCACACACACATCTGGTCTCCTAATGAGGGCATATGTATAATCTCCATCCGTAGGTTAGGAAGGCGAAACATTTGTGCTAGCAAGTCTTTTTGAAGCTTTCCATTTGCTCGGTTTAGTTGGTGGGGTTTGGTTTTGCTTTTGATTTGCTGAATTGGCACAGAAGCCTCAAGAGCCCATCCCCCTTCCCCTCTTACTTCCCGGCACACACACTGGCTGAGAGCCCTGCACGGGGAAGCGGCCGCCCCTGCACGGCGATGGGCAGGCGGCAGCTGCAGCGCAGGCAGCAGGCAGCACTCTGAGCCCGCAATGACACGGCGGAGTCGGTAGATGGCTGTAGACAAGTGTGCTGAGCCGCGCGGTATAAAGAGCAATGCGTCTGGGGAGGCCTTGGCTGACTGGATGCTGCTTTTATCTGAAGTACATTTAAAGAGATAAAGGGGAAGCCGGCTTGCTGCACATGTTCCTTTCTCTGCGGCTGGAGCTTTACTTTGAGTTTTTTTAAAAAAATTCTCAGATGCTGGCCTCTCAGAGTTAGATGTGCCTCAAGAGGATCGGCCGCCTTCTTGTAAATTCCACCAGTGGGGACTTCCGTGAACCTCCCACCGGCCATCAGGAAATGGTGTAGCGCCCGCCTGTTTATGATTACACCATCGCTATTATTACTCATACTACCAGTGTCCACAGTGTTTGTTTCTGCCACTGTTGCTGGCTGCCTAAACTGTCTGGATTTGCTCATTAAGCAGCCACACCAAGAATTTGTTACCTAAGCAGCCTTGACAGGAAAGAGAGGAAAGGCAAGAGTTAGGAAGGAAAAGAAGAGAGAGAGAGAGAGAGAGGCAGCCTGAAGCAAGTCACATCACACACAGTGCCACTGAAGGAATGCTGTCCTCATAAACTCATAAACAAGCACACCAAAACTTGTTGTAAGGAAAGAAGAGGGACTCTAAGGACTTGACAGGAAAAGGCAAGATTTTCTACCCTACTGGTTTCAGTTTTTCTTCCAGATACTCTTGGTGAAGTAAGGAGACTTCTGTTGGCTGACAGAGAGCCCTTGGTTTCTCTTTCAAGATGATGATGTATTTGTGGGTAGGTAGCCTCTCCTCTCTCTCTCTCTTTCTCTCTCTCTCTCTTTCTCTCTGATTAATAAATTGACTTTGGGGATAAAGATTGCAGCCCAGAGTAATCGCATTTTGTGTAAGGTGATTATGCTTGTGGCAGAATAATCTTGCACTGCTACAGAACATGTGCTTGTGTTTCCAGTGGGAGTTTAGGCAGGACCTGGTTCATTAGCATTAAGCTGCAATTTTATTTTCAGTTGCAAAAGGGAAACGAAAAAAAAAAAAACGTGTGAGGGAATGTATGGCTTTCTTTTTTCTTGAAACACTGTGATGGTGAATTCAGAAAAAATAAATAAATGAAAGGTCTGGAAAAGCCCGTGCAGGCATGAAGCAAATCCTGCCTCACTTGTAGCTGTGCGGGATTTCATTTAATTACCAGGAACGAACTGCTTGGAGTCGTGACGGCTTTTTTTGTGTGTTGGCTTTGTTTTGTTCTGTTTTCTCTCACAAGTGACTACTTATTTGTCATTTTGGGGCTGAGTGGGGTCGATGGGAGTAGCGTGTTTTATTTGCTTTAACCAGGTGTGTGGTGTGTGTGTGTATTTTACAAGGTTGCTCTTGCAAAAGGTGGATTTCTACGTACTTGTTCTGCCTTACTGATACATATTATATAGTTATTGGCTGGTTTGTTTTTTTCAGGAGATGGAATTAAAATAAAAGCATCGAAGTGGTAACCTGTAGTTATCAATTATAATATTTAACTGTTGAGGCAATTAAAAAAAATAGTCATCTAGCATGAAAGGCTTAGAAAAATTCCTTAATCATGTTTGTGGTGGGGGGGTGGCAAATATATGTCCTAGTTTAGTTTGTCCACTGAAGGACCTGTATGCATTTATCACCCCAGTAACCATAGACATAGCTCTGTGATTTCGTGTTAAAGATGGAGTGTTCTCTGCTTTTCCAAGGGAGGGAGGCATTTGCGAGGTAAAACTCTACCTGTCTTTTTCATCAGCATCATCATCATTGTTGTTTTGTGTTGTTCAGCATACTTAGAAAAACCTCTCTTTATTCTCCTCCCTCCCATCACTGTTCTAGTTCGACTCAGATCCATGAACTTGTCTTGGCTGTAAAAGAGAAAGCCTCTTTGTTGAATTCTTTGTTAATCACATCAGTTCTTTGACCTCTGCCGGTGTCTCAGTGTGCCTTACCCCTCAGTGAGCTTTGCGATTTAGACTTTTTCTTTTTTCCCCCTTCTTTTCTTTTGACCATTTTCCTTTGTAGTGACTTTAGCTCTGTTTCTACCTGGCTTATTTTTGCACAATTCAGTGCAATGAATTCTGCCAGTTGGGGACAGTCTCTGTTATTATTTTGTTTTCATCTTACAGCAAGTTTCCTCTTTAAACTTGCCTGTCATTAAAGAGGTGTTTGGAAATATAAAATCACTAAACAGCATAAACTTAACAGAGATAGTGTTACCTAAAAACACTGAATTTTCATACCATTTATTTTTGACGGAGGAGTTTGAAACCATTAAAATTTTGACTGTTTACAAATGTTAATTTTTGAGCACTAAGAAAATTTGTCACATGGTATCACAGTCTCACTTATTAAGGAAATAACTATGCTAGTATTTCAGGGAAAGGAGTCTATTTTGGTTTTTATTTTGTGAGTGGATTCTGGTTAATTGTAAACAAATTTCAATTCCTTTAGGCCGCGGTGAGTAACAGTTTATTGGCCACACTTTTTCTCTGACTCGCTAAGCAGTGTTGTTGATTTTATATATGAAGTTTGCTGGCTCTTACACACATACGTGTTTGCAACTCAAAGCAGGCAGAAAAGCATCTCATGTCCCAGGCCCTCTCCCAGGTCCTAAAAGCTTGCTAACCTGATTCCTAGTAATTAGTCCTCGACTTTTAAAAGCTGTGTCCCTCAATTCCAATTTTCCTCTTTCTGACCAATGCTTTTCAGAGCTACATGTTTTTATTAGCTGCATTTATCAAATTGAAAAATGGTTACTGCCTTCCTGCCCCATGCTCAAGTATTCTATTTACATCTTTAATTCAAATTTTTTGTTCTGCATTCAAAATATGGCAGGACTTTAAATGAGAACAGCTGGATCCATGCTGTTTGAGGAGATATGAATTAGCAAGCTAGCATTAATGCTGTGAGGTTGGAGGGTTTTTCCATTCTTTTCTTCTTTTTTAATGCAGAGGCTCTGCTGTTGCCTTCTAGTCTGTAAATAAAGATACTCTAAATGTGGCTGATATCTCTTTTAAGAGCTCGTCTTGCTTTAGGAAAATGAGGCTCAGCTACATCCATGTATGAAAATAGTGTTTGCTGCTCTCTCATGGATATAAAAATGAAAATGAAGAGACATGGAGATACAGTAAAACAGATTCCGTGTTCAGTTTATTCCTTTCTTTGTTTCTTAAATTTGTTAAGTAGGCTCTTTATATGCACCTGCCTGTGTTAATGGCACATGCTTTCAGAGGAGTATATTTTTATTAAGATTGAAAACTTTTTGTTGGGGGGAGGTGTGAGAGCAGGCGGGGTAGAGTCTTTCTTTCCCTCTGTGCCCACTCAGTCATTTCAGGGTATCGAGATTGTCTTCTCAGGCAATGGGATGCTTTGGAATAGGAACAATTAAAAATATGGTGTACTTCCTGTAAGCCAGTCTGATAATATCATTGCAGACGTGCAAGATTAAAATCTTTCAGCCCCATCTAACATTTGTATATTCTTCCCTTAAATTTCTTTAAGAAGTTTTTCCTATAAAAAAAATAAGATTGCTAGTTTTCATGGTAGTTCATTTCCGCTGGCTGAGGACAGGGCGGTGTACGGGGAAAAGACAGTTGAGCTCTCTAGCACTGACTGTTTGTTAACTTCTGGGCAGTTTTGATTCACCCAACTCAGGTACAGTGGAAGACAGAAACAACTTTTCCTGGGGACTTCCAGAAAAAGAAGGGAGTCATTTTTACTTTTACGTGCCCTAGAAAGCTCTTTTGGCCAGCACAGCCTCCAACTCAACTGTGGTTGTTTAATTTCACAAGCATTAGTCTTTCTTGGAATACATTTGAGCTGTGTCTTCCCAGGGCTGGGCAGAACAAGCTGGCAATTGACACTTGCTCATCTAATTCAGAGATAAGATACTATCATCCCTAATCCCTTAGGTCCTGGACCCAATGGTCCCCAACTTAAACTCCACTGCGATGGGTGTTCTTTTTTGACTTTGGAACCTTTTCATTTCTCTTTAGTTCTTATCTCTCTGATAATAGAGAACCATTCTACTTTATTATTTCTACTCAAATTTCTTCATTTATGTACCAAGAGCTCTTCTTCTATTCTTTTTATTTGTAGTTAAAAGACTGCAATTTTTATTTTAGCTTTCTTATCATTTTCTAATTTTCCCCTATCTTGTTATACACAGAGTTTTATACATATATATCTGGGCTTAAAATGGGTGGAGAGGAGCAACAAGTAGAGAATTTCTGAGTGGTGTCGTAAGGACAGGGGAGAGAGAGTTAACCCGGTAGGCAACATTGCTGCTTTTGCCAATGCACTTCAATTACTGTAAGAAAAGGAATAAATAAAAACTCACCATTCTTTCCACAGGATCCTGGGAGTCCTATATCTCCCATTGTGCATTACCTTTGGCAGAAACTCCACCAACCAGAATATTCTATTCTCAGCCTGCTCCTAGCAAACTGAAGAAGTAGCCGAACTTACCTGCAGCCAATCTCCTGCGTTTTTATCCCATCCCGGGTATTTGGGGAACCTCCTCTGAATTCTCCATGTTCTTTCCTGAATGCCTAAAGCTTTTTCTGTCCTATGCTCCACATTCTAGCACTTCGTAATAAACTGATTATAGATCACTTGATTTATAGATTCTGTATAGATCAGAGATGATGCATAAATTACAGATGCAGACTATAGTCGTTTTATATTCTAGGGTCATCATGCCAATTTAATTTAGAGTCCTTTAGGACGGAAGAAACATCTCTTCCTTTTATTTTAACATTTGCCTTCCTCCTTTATTTCAAACAAATAATACGCATGCCCCTTGTAGTAAAATTAGTCAACGAGAAGAAAATAAATAGCGCTAACTCTTCTAGCTCCTCAGATATATACCTAAATATTAACACTAGTTAATTTCTTGTATTTTTCTAACACACACACATATATACACACACATTTATTTTCTCAGTTTGGAAGCAACATTGATTATAAGGATTGTGAGGCCATTGACTTATTAAGAGGGTTTGTTGTTTGTTTCTGCTGTGTGTGTGTGGCAGCCAAAATGCTATCACATTAAAAGGCCATATCAATTGTAAAATATATCTCCAGTTCAGAATCTCCAGTTCATATCTCCAGCTTCAGAAAGCCTCTGAGAGGGAATATTCTGTTTGAAAAAATGAGATCATACAGTTTTACAACTTACTGTTTTGTAACCTGCTTTTATCACTTAACATTTTGTGCCGTGAACTATTTTCCACAACAGCATTTTTAGTGCTTGCATAATGGTGTTCCAGTGTATGAATATTCTATGATTCAACCAATTCTTTAATTGTTGGTTGTTTCTGCTTTTTAAAGTCTTTCCTAGCACCTAGCATGATGTTAATATATTCATTAAGCATACATACATTCAGTTTGTTGATTATTTATTAAGCCTTTTTTGAGCACAAACTGTATGCCCGTCCTTATACTGGTCCCTGGGGAATATACAGTTAAGTAAAAGACATGCTGAGACTTAGGAAGAGCTGAAAATGGAAGTTTTATTGTTAACATTAATCACCTGTTGATTACAATTCACAAATTTGCTAATTATTTGTTCCTGCTTCAGATATTTGCTCCCCTTTGCCAAATCCAACCCTAGGACGTCCTCCTTTTCAGTGTGATTCCTACCTCCACTTTGGTGCACCAGAGGCCTGAGTATGGTCTACTTTTTTCAAGTTAGTTGACCTGTTAATTGAAGGGTTCTTTTTGTGGAAACATGTGCTAGAGATTGCAGGTGGCAACCAAAGAAAATATTTATTTTGTTGTGGGAAGAAAGATTTCAGTGCTTTATCCCAAACTGAGAATTTCTATGTTTTCTACGACTGGACTGCTTTGTAGAAACGCCTCAGGAATACAAAGATGACTCCTTTTCCGCCAAGGAATTCTGATTCGGAAATTCATTTCTATTGACCTGGCAAGTTCATTTAGTACTCATACTGGTCCCTTATATCTTGGTTAGGGGCTGAGATAAACGGACCCAGTGACTCTGATTACTGTGATGAAGATGCACAGCTTTACTCATCTCTTACCTTTCTATTTTTTTTTTCTTTTGTGAGGAAGATCAGCCCTGAGCTAACATCCATGCCAATCCTCCTCTTTTTGCTAAGGAAGACTGGCCCTGGGCTAACATCCATGCCCATCTTCCTCCAGTTTATATGGGACCTGCCACAGCATGGCCAGACAAGTGGTGCGGCGGTGCGCGCCCGGGATCCGAGCCCGGGCCTCCAGCAGCGGAACTCGCGCACTTAACCGCTTCGCCACGGCCGGCCCGATCTCTTACCTTTCTTGACTGTAATTTATGCTGAAATCCCCTCTATTGTCTCTACAGGGGCAGCTCAGAGCCCCAAACACGCTTTGTTCTTTCAAACACTTCAACCAACATTCTCTTACTCCATACCCGGCACCTCCTCTTCTGCGTTCCAACGAGGGAACATCTGTAAGGTTGCTTAAAGATATTTTTAAACATTTGGACAGGACTAGTTTCCCAGCATCTTTAAGTCAGAGGTACCCATTTGTTCAGATACTCTTCAGGTAGAAGAAGGGCGATTGGCCTTCATGAGCAACTCAACCTTCTGGTTGATGAGAGGAAAATTGATGGACTGAAATTTAATGAATGGGAGCTCATTTATGAGTTACATCTTCTCCCCCTCTGGCTTAACCATTCATGGCCTCTACTCTCTGCAGACTCTCTCTGGCAGAGGGAGTAATACGTTATTTTCCGCTTGAGCACCCAGAAGCCATTGATGTAAATTGATTGGTACTTTTTTTGTATTTTTCTGAAATTCTGTTTACATGCACATTCCTTTTTGTCTGTAAAGTGATTTGTATCATAAAGCCCCATCCATTTTTCTTTCCAATCTAATCACAACGCTAAACTCATGGAATTCTTGTGTCTAAAGATTCTCGCAAAAATAATGGTTCAACTATATAGGGCAGCAAATACATAGCATTGCATCAAAGGAAACAAAATAAAAAAATGGGCCAATGCTTTCTCTCAGTAGGAAATTCTAGGCTCTAGGTTTGTATTCCTTCCTGATATATTTCTTTAAGGCAAAATCTGGTGAGTATTAATATAAGTGTTACGGAGGCTTTATGTTTAAGTTTTAAATGTAGACGTTGGCCAACTCTGCAGGTTCTTCAGCTCTGGAGAATTGTAAAAAGCTAACTTAATGGAAAACGTTCCTTCTGTTCTTCATTTTACATTTTGAGTAGTGTTTTGTATACCTTTAGAAAATTACACAAACCTCAGACAAATACTTATCAAACGATGCAGGTTTGAACGACATAAGCAAATTAGTTTCTGTACAAACCGTGTGTCCCCATTCAGAGAAGAACAAATTGAAAAATTGATATTCAATACCAACAAGATAATTTCGGGAAGCAATAGAGCATTGTTTTGACAACTAAGGAACATGAAGCTTTTAGGACAAGTAGAGAGAGAAATGCACATTGCGCTTTCCATTTATTATCTGAAGACATCTTAGGTGGAAATTCAAGAAAACAATTGGGAAGAAGAGGAAGGTATAGGAAGAGGAAGATTAGGAGATGATTGGGAGAAATTTAATGCCATTTCAAGTGGGATTGGATAGAATACACCATGGCAGTCTTTGCCTTCTGAATCTCTTGTTGCGCATAGTTTTATTGCTTAGAGTCAGACTTTCAAATTTTATATGTTGGATTGACACTCCTAGGTACCTTGATGAGGGGATTTCTGTATTGCTTTTGCAGTTTTTATTATTGATATATTGTTCATCCTACTCCAATGTCTTGCCAGTGGATTAGGTGGTATGGCTCAGATGGGAGGTGGCCTTAGATAAGTGCAGAACATAAAAAAGTATGTGTGTGTGTCCATGTGTTGAGAGAGATTGAGACAGAGAGCAAGACAAAGAGAGCTCTCTGCTTACATTTAAATAACTTGCTATGGATAACATTTGGTTTATCTGCTCTCTTTGATAACCCAAAGTTTTACCTGTATCTCTTAATACCTACAGAACAGACTTTGCTTTTCCAGTACATCAAAGACAAATGTTCAGGGCCGGCCCCGTGGCTTAGTGGTTAAGTGTGCACGCTCTGCTACTGGTGGCCCCGGGTTCGGATCCTGGGTGCACACCGACGCACCACTTCTCGGGCCATGCTGAGGCCGCGTTCCACATACAACAACTAGAAGGATGTGCAACTATGACATACAACTATCTATTGGGGCTTTGGGGAAAAAAAAGGAGGAGGATTGGCAACAGATGTTAGCTCAGAGCCGGTCTTCCTCAGCAAAAAGAGGAGGATTGGCATGGATGTTAGCTCAGGGCTGATCTTCCTCACAAAACAAAACAAAAAAAAAGACAAATGTTCGTTGCAGAATAATCTTTTTACTACTAAAGAGTGTCCTGCAATTCTGTTATTTGAAAATCTGTTTTTATTTTATTGACAAAGTTCATAATTTGTTCTGGCTAGAATATTCTGTCTTAATAGAACCCATGACAAAATGAAAATTTGGCTAAATTTTTATCAGTAATGTGGACTTGCTTCCTCTCTTATATTTGGCTGTTTCTTTTCTATGTCTCTGAATTACATTGTGAGTCTTTTCACATGAGGAAGTGCCTGAGGCTTCTCTATCCTTGGATGTCATGATATATACCAGGTGGGTGCTCAAAGTATGTTTATCGATGACGGTCATGTTTACAAGTTCTCAGTGCATCGCCAGACAAATAGAAATTTGTCTTTTAATCCATTTATTTGTTCAAAAATAATTACTGAGAGTTTCCAAATGTGTCAGATGCTGTGTGTGCTGAGTGTTGGGGACTCAGGGAGAATGATCCTCATGGAACCGGTATGTAGTTGAGGAGACAAATAAAACAAAACAAAGCAAAGGGGGTCAAGATGGAGTAAAACCAGTAGATGAAGGGTTTTAGCTAAGACTCATGGTTGCAGGACTAAGTCGAGTTGAGGGGGGATATATGGGCTCACATGTCTGAGAAGCCAAAGATAGACTTTCAAGGCCAGTGGATGCAGGTAGTCAAGACAGGTCGTTGGGACTCTGACTCAGTTTCTCAGATCTACTTTCCTTATGTTCTCCCCACGAGGTGGCTGAGGTGGCCACTTGTGGCTCTGAGCTGATATCCACTATGATGGAAGCCAACTGGATGGACCACACTCATCCAGGAAGCAGCAGGTTCTGAGAAAAGTTCTGAGACCAATTCTGTCGCACCTGCATTGGGTCACCTACCTACCCCAAACCAATTCCTGAGACTGAGCGTGTACATCTTGGTAAAATACTCACTGTTCAGAACCTGAGAGTAGGCTCAGCTCCAAAAACACACAAACTGAGAGGAGAGGAGAGGTGGTTTCCCAGGAAATATTAGCTGTTACCAAAAGGTGAAATGAATGCCGGTTAGGTAAGAACAACAGATGCCTACTATGCAAATCAATACACATTATGATTACAGCTTGAATGAGGTCTAAGACAGAAACAGAAAGAGTGCTTGTTTAATAGAATAATGGGAGAGGTGTTAGGAATGTGACATCAGGCAAGACTTTTCCAAGATGGAGTCTTCTCAGCTGGGACCAGAGGGCTAGGGGGCTGCTATCGGGGAGGAAGCTGCTAGGTACACATGGTAGTGAGGAGGACATTGTGTGCAAGGAAGTTCCAGAAGGCCAGGTTGGCCACAGCTCAGAGTGTGAGGGTTCGTGGCCAGAGAGAGTTCTGAGGTGGGCAGGAACCAGGCCGTGTTGTGAGAGCTGAATTGCACTTCGCCCACTATCAGAGATCCACATCCATCATGCAACACCCCAGAAGTAAAGCAAAGGAGGGAGACCCTACTGAGAGTGGCAGAGAAGGCTAATGGAGTAAGCTTCTTTCTTTCCTATTCTGATTGAGAAGTGTTAGAGAACCAAGTAGTTATTTTCCTCCTAGGATTTTAAGCACCTCTCCATCTGCTACAAATAACCAAATTCCAACCAATTTGACTTTGCTATCATTCATAAAAGGCGAGTACCCATATGTACGAAACCCACTGCCTCTCTGCATCCAGCTCTGATCCATGTTTTCAAAGAAACCTGATGCTCAGACCTCTACAGTGACTCCTTCACATGTGCTGAATCAGCAGCCTTCTCGTGCTTATTCACCAAAAAACTCTGATGAGAGAGGAGGGGAGTAAAGGATAAACTGAAAAAAAGGGAAATTGAAATGTATTGAAACTCCGAGGTCTCCTGCAGAGCTGGAGGGAAAAGGATGGGAAATCCTTGAATAAATCCCAGTGCTTTACACAAGGGCCTGCTCTGTCCAGTCCCTGAGGACTTTTGGTTGGTGATCAGAAATACAAAACAGTTTAATAATAGTGAGGGTTGTTAGGAATTTCAAGTATCTTCAAGGGCATTTGACTTAAATGAGCTCAGTGATGGAGTATTCAAGTAGAGTGTTGTTAATGTGCTAAATTAAAAGGCTAATCAAAGAGGCAAGTGCTACAAAGGAGAACAGAACACAATTAGTTAATGGAGGATTGAGAGTAAAATGGGCGAGAGGGATTTTTTTTCCCCATAGGCGTGATAGCTTTACATTTTCCCTGAAGCCTTCAATGTTTTAAACCAATGAAAGAGAGAAAAACTCTTATGCCGTGCTTTCATTTGTAAAATTAAGCCAAAGGTAGCAACTTTATTAAGAGATACAAACTTCTTGTTATAAAATAAATAAGCCATGGGGATATAATATACAGCATAGGGAATGTAGTCAATAATATTTAACAACTTCATAGGGGGACAGATGGTAACCAGACTTACCATGATGATCATTTTATAATGTTTATAAATATTGAATCACTATGTTGTACACCTGAAACTAACATAATGTGGTATGTCAATAATACTTCAATAAAAAAGTAGCATACTTTATGAAAGAAAAGAAATTTCACATACACACACACTCATGTGGGCATTCTTAAATATATATATGTTAACATTTTTCTTATGAGGATATAGGGCATTATAGACGGTTAAGATCACGGACTTTGTAGTGAGGGAGAAATGTATTCAAAATCAAGCCCTTCCACGATTACCTGCATGTAACCGTCAGTTTCTCCATCTTTAAAATGGGGCTAATACTAGTGCATGAGGTTTCTATTCAGCCGGTATTGGTGAGTGCCACACCAGTTGCTTACAGCCAGCAGCCTTTTTGATTAATTGCTGCTTCCTTCTGGTGGGTCATTGCCCAAACTATATCATTTGTTTAATATTTTGCACAGCACCCTTGCATAGCGTAGCACTTTTCTTAAAACATTGTGGTGAAGATCAAATGATGTATTACAGGAAAGGTACATAGCATCATACATGGCAGGTAGTAGGCGTTTGGTAAAAGTTAATTATAACCACTATTATCATTATTATTATAACAAACAACATCTCCTGCATGTATGTAGGTGAAGGATGAGGGAGGGTATGCCAGTAAAGGGGTGACCCCTCCATCTAGCCGCAGTGGGAGATAGTTCAAAGAGCGAGGGGTTTGGAGCCAGCCAGGCGTAGGTTCAAACTCACTTTGTACCAGGTTCTTACTGGGAGGCCTTGGGCATCTTATTAACCTCTCTTTAAAATGGGGGTAATACATGAAGAGGCATAAGGATGAAGTGACAGGACCGTCTTTAGTCATTTTTTGGTGAGACTCTATGCTCTTTTTTTCCCTATTACTAAATAAAACTCTCAAGTGGAGGAAAAAAAGCTTCAGAGAGGGATGAAAAGAAAAGAAAATAGAAAATGAAAGCAGTTTTTAAATTTGGGCCCTAAAGGAAAGAATTAATGGAGTCCTGGTATCAGCGTTCTGAAAAATGCGTACAAGAAAATGCCCATGAAAAGTGTACTTTTAAAGAGAATAATGATTACTTTTTTTGTGTGAGGAAGATTAGCCTTGAGCTAACAACCGATGCCAATCCTCCTCTTTTTGCTGAGGAGGATTGGCCCTGGGCTAACACCCATGCCCATCTTCCTCTACTTCATATGGGACGCCAGCACAGCATGGCCTGACAAGCGGTGCCTCAGTGTGCGCCCGGGATCCGGACCTTCGAACCCCTGGCTGCTGAAGCGGAGTACGCAAACTTAACCGCTAAGCCACTGGGCCAGCCCCATGATTACTTTCTTTATGAAAATAAAAATAATATTTTGAAATTATAAAAAATTGGAAATATGAATAAGAACATTAATCCTCCCAACCTATCACTCACTGTTAATATTTTAATATATTTCTCCATCTTTTAAAATATCAATATATCTGAATTTTCTTGGGTATCCTTTCCCCTCCAAAACTGGCATCATACTGGAAATATATTTTCATACAGATAACTTTAGAAATATTTTCTGATGTTACTACATTTTTTTGAAAACATGAGTTTCTAAAGTTGGTATCACTTTTTAGCATTTGAATGTACCATCATTTTGTTACCCATTTCCTTATTGTTGGACATGAGGTTTTATTATTTTTTAATTTTTACATAGCTCATGGTAAATATTAATGAAATGAACAACAATAACTTAAAAATGTACAAAGTGGGCAGAAGAGAGTGAACAGATAATTCAGACGGAAAAAATAAAATGGACATAAATATAGGACATTATGTTCATACTCCCCAATGTCAAATAAGTGCAAACTAAAACAAATGTTTTGTCAAATGGAGACCAATTTTTAAAAGGATAATATACTAAGTGCTTGCCGGAGTTTGGAAATACTGATTCTCGTACAATTTTGGTAGAAATCTAAGCTGCTAAACATTTTTTGAGGCTAGTTTGCAAGTATAAAGATTTTTGAAAAGAGAGAGGCTGTAATTGATGACCTGACAAAGGATTATTTCCCAAGGAAATAATCATTGACACACAAAAAAAATATTATGGACAAGGGTATCTGATACTAAGTATTTAAATATATGAAATATTTTCTCAAGTTTTCGTTTGGAAGAGAATAAAAGCCAATAACCTCATGATACAGTATTTTTTAGAGAATAAATGATGACTTCAGTGTGTCTCCAGTATTAAGATGGTGTATAAAGACATTCCTCGGCCCATGTAGGACCCATTCCCGTGGCTAGGCATTTGTTCTTTCTGCACCAGCATGACACAGATAGAAACTAAGCCAGCGCTGCGCCAGCTCTTCTTTAGCCTGGAGAAATTTATGATGTACCATTGTGCATGAAGAATGTACTATTCATGAAGGTAGGAGGGAATTCAGGAAAAAATTAATACTCCTATGCGATGGCAAGAAATTGCTGAGTTACATTCCCGAGTAGTGGTAATAGTAATCATAGAATATAGCAGTGCATATATATATGAGTGACATCAGAGAATTTTAGATGGAGAAAGGGGTTCAGAGAGAGAAATGATGTACCCAAGTTTGTACAGTCTAAAGCAGGTGTGGAAAGGAAGCAGATTGCATATTGAAAAGTGACAGTTTTTGAAAAGATCATATGACAGTTGTTAAGATTAAGATGAAAGTTGATTGTAAGGTTATTAGAAGATGCATCTTGTGAGAGCAACACTTTAAGCTATATAGAGTAGGCATTGTGTATGACATATATTTTTAAATGAATTTGCTTCTCACCAAAGACAAATGCAGATTTTGCTCCCAAGCCTGTCCCTGTCCCCAGCCCTCCTTGATGTCAGAACTTGGCTAATGCCCAGCAATCAAGGGGTTGAAATTTCTGACTTCTAAACCAGTACTGTTTGGCTCTAGTCTGTCTGCATCCCAGGTGCAGGGATTGTACAGTTGAGACAAGGGTGAAACCCAGTCTTTGCTCTGCTCGCCAACCCATGAGCCATAGTTGCAAGCTGCATCCACCTAGAGGCAAAGTTGCCTCTTTCACAAAGACTATATAAGCTGCCCATTCTTGCACTCTGGGTTGGGCCTGCTCAGAATAGTGTGCCTTTTTTTGTGTGTGAGGAAGATCAGCCCTGAGCTAACATCCATGCTAATCCTCCTCTTTTTGCTGAGGAAGACCGGCTCTGAGCTAACATCTATTGCCAATCCTCCTCCTTTTTTTTCCCCAAAGCCCCAGTAGATAGTTGTATGTCATAGTTGCACCTCCTTCTAGTTGCTGTATGTGGGACGCGGCCTCAGCATGGCCAGAGAAGTGGTGCCTCGGTGCGCGCCCGGGATCCGAACCAGGGCCGCCAGTAGTGGAATGCGCGCACTTAACCGCTAAGCCACAGGCCCGGCCCAGTGTGACTTTTTTAAAACTCACAACAAAACAGTGTAGGCAGGCAAAGGCCTGCCAGAGTCTACTCTTTCCCTCCTCAAAAAGAAACACTCCTCTCACTGTTGGCCGTTGGATCCCAGTTCAGCTGCTTTCCCCTGAAAATTCAAATTTGAGCAGGGAGATGAAAATATCTACCTTGATTCTAACTTTGTGGAGGAATTCTATTCTGTATATTTCCATAGACTATTGGATTCCTTTAGCCTAAATGTGAAGAGGGATCCAATGTTGAGCCTAAATCTTACTGAAAGCCTTAGAATTGTCTTTAGTGAAGTGTTAAATAGTGGTCTTCACGCATTCACTTTTTTAGGTGTCTTCACAGGATTTAAAGGAAGAATAAAACATGCCAAGATATTTATGAATCATGAGATTTAATAGAGACCAAAGTAGATCTTATTATTGATGTGCTTACTGCTTCATTAAATTCCCCTTAAGGTTTGCAGCATGGATATGGATCATTTGCAATAATAATTATGCAGTGATCGATTGATTGGGTCTGACATTGCACTTGTCACCTTGAAATGCAAAATCCATCTATTTTCAACAGTGTGAACATTCCTCGCTAATCTTGCACACCAGCATGCAATAGTTTATTTTATGGAGAAAGTACAATTTATAAAGTTTAGAGACTTAACATTAACCTTTTGCTAAAAAATGAAGTATCACTTGTCATTTCACAAAGAAATGAAAATCATCCAACCAGCAATTTTTTTGAGATTAGAAAACACATTCTAATTTCAAAAGAACTTTTCAAACCAAAATGTGCATATACTTCAGTTGAGTGCTACAAGTATATAGTGAGTATTGGAGTTGACTGAGCCTTCACATGGAGCACAGATGATACAATTGCAAATTTGAGCCTAACTCTGCTTGTCTGTACACACACACACACACACACACACACACACACCTATTTATCTATCTATCTACTTAGTTATTTATTTTCACGTCTAATTCTCTAATTCTCTCTGCACCTGAAAAAATAATGCAAAACTGTTTTTGAAAAGTGTGGGTGTTTTCCAAGCCTTCTGCACAAGATATCACTGCATTTTATACCATTTGAGGATTCACCCATTTCTTTCTAAGTTGTGATTTCTAAAGAGAGGGTGGACAACCAACGACCTCATTCTCCTGCATTTGTATAAACTTTGGTTTCCGGAGCTTGAACTGTCTTGAGTTTATGACACGCCCAGTCGCAAGTTAGTTTAGCAGTGAAGAATCATTTATAGAGTTGCTTGTTAAGGGCCAGGCATTGGGCCTGATGCTGGAGATAAAACAGCAAATGAAACTGACGTGGCCCTTTACCACATGGAACTTAGATTCTAACAAGGAGGCAGTAGCTTGTCTTCAGTCCTACTGAATTTAGAAATGCAGTATAATAATTAGTGTGAAAGATATTCACAACATTTGGTAAGTTAATAAATAGTGGATTAAAAAAGTACAATAAGGTCCTATTTGAAATATATTAAAAATAATATCAGTGTGAAAGAAGGTGTGATTATTATCCCCACAATGCGTGTTATAACACTGAGGACTCCAGAGGTTAAAGTTCCTAAAATTTGTAAGTTAATAAGTGGCAGAGAGCCAGGGTTTGAACCCAGAACGTCAGTCTTCAGAGGCTATGTTTTGCAAAAATTCATTTCTAAAGTGTGTATAAATACAAAGATGGTAACAGTGGTTGGCATAGCTGATTGCTCCTTTCTTCTTTCTGCCTCTCTGCAGTTTCTAATTTTATCTATTGTGTATTTGTGGTAGTTACATAATAAAAGTAATTTAAAGAAATATAACTAAATAAACAAATATGCCCCATACAGGACATACTAACTAGCAAGCATGATAGTATCAGAATTCATATAAAAAGACCTCCAAGGTGCTGAAGAATGCTTTAGGAGTCTCCAGTCCTGTGACCTAGAATGCATTTAACTCTAAGCCATGAGAAACGACCAGTACCTAATGACATCATTTGCAAAAGCTCTTCACAAGTGTGAGAACACTCAAACAGCTGTTTCTATTTGCTGACCTGTGTCTCTCTTTCAGACATGTGTGGATGCTTAGAATCTGCCAACCATCTGCTGGTTAGGAAAACTTTGCCCCCTATTATATAATAACAACAAGAGGAAAAACAGAATTTAACCTTTTCTTTTGTGTTTTTCACATAAAATCTAAAATCATTTGTTAAACAAAGCAATCCCATATGTTGACAGAATAGCAATTTTAGGATGTCTATATATATATATATATATACTAAATTTGTATATAAATAAAGCCCAAGTTAAATAATCAAAACAGCATTCATATATTGATTGTCAGGTGCTATATTGCAGGCTTCGCATTATTAACCTCTAAACTCTGTCCCCATCTCCCTCCCACACCCTCCAACAGAATTAAGGGTATAACACAGTACCAATAATTACTATGGCTTCTCATGGGAGAGAAGCAGTGTAGTTTGAAAAAGCTTCTAAATGAATCTGGCAGCTTGCCTCATCCCCATCAGGAGATTTTGCCCCTCTGATTACGATAGACTGTTCTAATCCTGAGATGGAGGGAAAGTGTACCTAAGTCATAGACGAGGAAAGTGAGCTTTAGAAAAGTAAAATAACTTGCCCAAGGTCTGGTTTGCCTGGATTTAAAATTAATGGTAAAAGGAGGATGAGAATTTTGGGCTTCTATAGTCAAGTCAGGAACTCTTTCTACTAGATTGCTGACTCCTTAGTGTGGATATTTAAACTAGGACACCAAAGACAAGTGTTTTTCACATTGGTTACTTGTTCATGGTTAATGGAGATAAGAACAATAAACCAAGGAAATCTAATATTCACTTTTTCCAACCACTTGCTCTTTTATTGAGTACCTCTCTGCCTTCTTTCAGTTGTGAGTGGCAGGAATAACCAACTCAAATAGGCTTAGGCAAAAGCACACATAAATGGGGAATCTACTGGGATACAAAATGGAAAAGTCCAAGAGGTAGATCTCAGACACACCTGCACCCAGAAATTCAGAAAATATTCTCAGAAATCTCTCTCTCTTTCTCAGCTCTATTTTCTTTGATGTGGGCTTCAGTCACAGACACGCCCGTCTTCCAGGTGGCCACTAGCAGCTCCAAGCTAATGTTCTTCTAGGTGAAAGAGAGCATTGTTGTCCCCAAAGTCTTTACGTGAAAGTCACAGGACTGCCTCTCATTGGTTCAGCTTAGGGTATATGCCCATCCATTAGCCAATCACCTTGGTCTGACAGTATACGGTGATTGGCCAGGTCTGAGTCTCATGACCACCCATGGAGGCCAGAGCTTCCATCTTCTCCTCTACAGTCATGGAAGAGATGTGGTTCCACTCAAGACAAGTGAATGTGGGCAATTGATGCTTGGCAAGGCATGTCTTTGCCTTTGCTAGTGACAGCTCTCTGAAATGACTCTGCCTGGTAGGATTTCTTACTACACAAATCCCTAGTATTCAAGGGACTAACAGAAAGTTCAAGAATATTTAGAACTATTTAGTATCCCCCTGTTGAATTCCTCCTCACTCCATGAACTCCTTTGCTGAGGAGCTAGTGCACATGAGGTGGTCGGAGAACAAGGTGGCGGCCTTCCTTCAGGGACTGAAAGACCTTCCAAGTGCAGACAGATAGGATGTATAAAAGCTTAGCACATTCTGGAGATATTAGCTCAGAAAGAGTTGGGAAGGCGGCCACTCCAGGGTAAGAGCTACGCCTCACCTTAGAACTTCTCGGTTCTTGTACATTATCCTCCTTCTTCAGGAGAGCTATTATTTTTTAAAACAGTTTTATTGAGAAATAATTAACATATCATAGACTGCACATATTTAATGTGTGCACTTTGGTAAGTTTTGATGTATGACACACCCGTGAAGCAATCACTACAATCCAGACAGCGAATGTCTCCACCCCCAGAAAGTTCCCTCCCACCGCTTTGCCGTCTCTCCCTCCATCTCTTCTCTTGCCTTCCCCAAGGCAACTGCCGATCTGCTTTCTGTCCATATACGTTAGTTTGTCTTTTCTAGAGTTTTATATAAATGGAATCATAGAGTAGGTGGGGTTACTTTTTATAGCCGTTAAGCCCACACAGAATTCGAGTCTTCTAATCTTTTTTCCATATGTCTTTTGTGTCTGAAAAGGATCTTAAGAGTCATTTAAGAATAATCTCTGTTTCTATAGTTAAGTCCAGCACATGTGTTTGCTTGACTTTGAAGAGTTGAGGGATTTTCTAGCTTGAAAGTGTGGAGTTTACCTCCCCTTTTCTTCTCTTCTGTATTATTTTGGAATATACAGTTGACCTAGAAAAGATAAAGGGGGATGAAAATGACAAAAGATCAGGAAAGTGGGGGCAGAGTGATGAAGAGGCAAAACAAAGGAAGACGCTGTTTAATCATTCTGATCCCAGAAACAAGATGTGAGGATGACCAATTTGCAGCTAATTAGAATGAAATATAAAACACATTTCACTAAAGTTGTGCTGGACATAATTTAATCTCTGATGATTCAGAACAGCCCCGGGGTCATCGGGAACATCAACTCTGGAATCAGAATCATGGGGAAGAGGGATTAACAGATAACTCACGTTTAGGGACCACGAGTGTGTGTGCTTACACAGATATGCTCACAGTCTCCTCTAGTAACCGTAAAGAGCTCTGTATTCATATCTTATTTGTATACAATTGTTCTTTGCTTGCTTCCCAAAGAATTTGAAAGCACTCACAAGTTGCAGAGCAATGTAATATATGACTTTTAGATGTTAAACTATACATAGGCCGGGTATAAAATATATTTATCCATCCATTTATCTAGTAAACACTTAGTAAGCACCTATTATCTCCAAGATATTTTTCTAGGTATTGGGTATCTGGTGGTGAACAAGATAATTTCTTCATTCTATGTATTTTCCTGTATATGTTTGTGTGTTGAGCAGTGTTCACTGGGAGTTGCTAAATATAATATTAATGAAGTATAAAATATGAAAGCCGACCCTGTGCATAGGATAGGAGTTTACGTTAATACAACAGTTTGGCAACAGCCATTGCAATTACAAAAAGCTCGTACTCTTTGATCGTCTAATTGCACTGGTAGAAATTTATCTTAGAGATATACTCACCCATGTGTACAAAGATACATGTATAATGAGGCTCATGTCACCTTGTTTGTTTTTTCTAAATGCCCATCAAGGTAGGACTGGTTAAGCAAGTCATGATACATGCTTATGATGGAATACTATGTATTTATGAAAAGAATGAGGTTGATTCATCTGTGCTGACGTTGAACAAACTCAGACAAATGGGTAAGTGGGAAAAAAGCAAGAAGCACAATAGCTTGTGTGGTAGGCTTCCATTTGTCAATAGGATGGAAAAGGGGCAGTATATGTGCTGTGTAAAGAAACACAAGACACTGTTAACTTTTGAAAAGTTGCTGCTGATCAGGGGAGCTAGGATGGGCAAAGAGTGACCTCTTTGAATTATTTTAAATATAAAAAAAAGTCCATGCATTGGATTTTCAGTTTTTTAAAAGTAGACAAATAGACAAAATAAGTAAAGGATACACATAGGTTTTCTAATATTTAGCTTGGGGCATCTTATAATTATTTTATGCAAAATTCTCCTCAGGTTGCTATTCTGTCTCGCTTCCCTCTTTACCATGCCCTGAAACAAGCAAACAGAAGGGAGTGTCCCTGGAAACAAACCCTCCCATCAGATTTCTCTACTGCCAATGAAGTTAATGGTTCACTAACTGCTTCTCAGAACCCTAAAGCAATGTGGAACCCTGAAGGAAGGTGGTGCCTGCAGGTAGATACACTCCACCCGGAAGGTGATGCTCCTTGGGCCTCTGAGGGTGGGCATCTGTGCACCAGGTGTGGGACGGGGTGACTCAGTTCAGAAGAGGAGGGTCTCTGTGATTAGAGGCTGGAAGAGGGTGGAACTTTGCACAACTCAGAGATCTCCAGCCCAGACTTAGGAGAAAAGACTTTAAGAATAGAGACAGCCATATAGGGGCAGAACTTCCTCCTCTCTTTCATAATGCTAGCAGGTTCAAGGAACGAAGGGTCTTTAGGTAGAAAAAAGAAGAGGGGGTGATTCCAAACAGAAAAAATTGAGATAAGCCCCTTGGGCAATTTCATTCATTCATTCATTCATTCATTCATTTAACACATATGAATGGATATCTTCTTTGGACAAACACTTTCTTGGCTACATGCTGGGCATGTCATGGGGGAACATTAAGACCAAGCCACTGCCTTCACTGAATCTTCCATTTCATGCTAGGGAGAGAGCCATGTGTCAAATAATCTCACAGACAAATATATAATTATAAATTGTCATAGGGATTATTGAGGAATCTTGGAGAGTGAAAGATATGGCCCTGATCATGTCACAAGATCAGAGGAATTCTCATTAACCTGTTTATTTAGAAGCCTGCTAATATTAATATTTAATGCATCATACTAACTTTACAGCTGAGGACATTGAGGGAGAGAGAAATGAAGCTGCTTGCCCATCACAGCAAGTATGGGTGGAGTTAAGATTTGAACAAATTAACACAGGGCTCGGGCTTAAAGAGAGGCTGAGTATGGCCACTTGGCTATTTTAACTATAAAATCCAAGACCTTCACATGTTCAGTGGTTAATAGTGAGCACAGATCTCTAGGCAAGAAGATTAGTCTAGTTGCTTTGGTGACATTTGGAGTGTTAATTTGAGACATGAAGGACACTAGACCATGTCTTCTCCCCATAGTTAAATGAGGCAGATGCCCAATGAAATAGATACTGGCGTTAATAGTCTAGACACAAGACTCAAGATTTTTTTTTTGTCATTATAATAATAAGGTAACAAAATGATAGTGTCACAGGAGAAAAATTAGTGACTAAAGACTGAAATATCTGTCTGTATTTATTCTAGCCCCCAAAGCAGTAATGGTTGGTAAAGAATGTGTGTTTTTCCCTGGGGGCACTGGTGATATAAAATTAGGTTTATTGACCTTTGATTGCGGATGGACATGAGGGTATTGATGTACCCTTGAGATGGGGTAGTGAACAATATTCCTGGGGGAAAGTCTTCATTCCCTTCTTATTCTTCTAAAAAGGAATGGTACAACAACAACAAAAAAAGGTTAAGAAAAACTGCTCTTCTCAAAAAGCCAAGGAACTGTAGTTCCCTATCTTGAGACATTTGGCAAATCTCATTTTCCTACAGATGTTGTTGGACATAAATTGATGATTTCAAGAAGAAAATAGAATATTCTGCAATGCTCAGTATTAAGGAGTTCAACGTGATCAGATGGGGCTTTGTCAAATTGAAGTATTTGAATTAACTTACACTGTAAAAGTGAAAGTGTATGGCTTTGCTTTTTTTCCAAGCTAATCAATGAAGATTAATATTCTACGGGAACCTGATTTTGCAGATGGAGCTGAGCTGCACTATTTCCCTACCATTTTTTTCCTCATAGTAAATAAATCATTTTTATTATACTGTATGAATTTACTTAGCTCTTTTAATAGCCTTTGTAAGAATAATGCTTCCTTTGATTATATTACATTTTTAAATGTGTGCAGTGTGTAATACAATTCTGCTGTTGGGGGGAGGGGTAGTGAGGGATGGGAGAGTTGCTGAATAGATCAGCTTTGCTGGCTTATCCCCTGTGTTTTAAACCAGGTGAAGAATTGTCTGGGTATCCTGGGAGTTTTAGGAGTAAATTACTAAGTATTTGCTTGGATAAAAATGGTTCATACCTGTGCCTCGTATAAAACTTCTTCTGTTGGGGGAGATTAGATTAATGTGAAAGGACTTGGTCTTTAGAAAACTCTTCTGGTTGTTTTTTTGTTCCTTTTTTATCTTCAAGGTGCTGGCAAATTTATTTGATTTTTTTTTTTTTTTTTTTTTTTGTCCCTGAAGGAGGGAAATAAACTTTATAATTTCAGGGCTCATAGCCACATGTAGAAATTGATCAGCTGAATTAAAAACCTGCTAATGGGTTGCCTTAGCATGTCCTGCAAGTAGTCTCATTCACAATTGGTAAGCTGACTTCTCACCCTGCACTCTTGGAGGTTTAACCCTTGAAGGACAGATACAGCTTGACCTGTACAAATTGTACTTCACACGAGACAAGAGAAGAGAGAAAGGCAGGGAGTGAGGGAGGGAGAGAGAGGCCAAAAAAAAAAAAAAAAAAAGAGAGAGAGAGAGATTTCATTAGAGGTAAAAACACAGTATGATTTTATGCATTAGACGAAATCTTAAATTGTTAAAGTTTCTGATGAGAATAAATCAGAACCACCCAAACTTTACCTTGTCTTTATGTGCCATTTATCTTCGACAGTCAAAAAATTCATCTTCTTAACGTGTTTTGTCCATCAGTTCACTTTCATGTTCAGAACCTTTAATAGCTCCACACACAGTTATGGGATTAAAGAAAATGCTGGAGTCTGATCACTTCAGGTTCTCTTATATCTAGCCTCAATACATAAACTCTGTGCGTGTGTGTATGTACATGTGTCAAATGAGCTCATGAGACTTTGATTCAGAAGACCCAGGTTTGAGCTCTGTTTCTGCAATTTGTTAGCTGTGTCACAAAGATTGCTCATCTTTTCTAGGTCTCTATTTTATTATTTTTATTACAGGAATAATAGTAATAATAGCGATAATAGTGATGATAGCAATTCTAACACCACTTAATTGATTTAACTGATGTTTTTTGGGAAAGAATCTAATCAGAGACCGTATCTACTAGTGATTCCACCCTCTAAGGGGTTGCCAATGTTGTTGGTTGTCATTACATGAATCAAACTAATCTAACCCAGTAAAGAGTAGGCTTGGAGAGCCTGACAGGATGGATGAGTAAATGTCTCTACTGCTTGTGGCACATGCCAGACCACAGTCAATGCAAAATTGAGCTCTCTGAGGAGACCTCGGGTCCTGATATTCTATGGAGTTGATTGGAATGGAGATCCAAGAGCATAGCTTCCAATCTTTTTGGATAAGAGTAACATTCCATAGCCCCCTACCTTTTTTGGACTTTGGTGGCTTCTTTTATCACATAGTTAAGTGGAAAAGACCGTGGTAAAATATCTAAATAGTAAGGATGCTTACAAAGCAAATGGTAAAAGTCCTTCTTTCCTCACCCCCAACTCCTTTCCATTCCTGTTGACAGTGTACCACCAATACACTATCTAGATATGTATTAGCTATCTATCAATATCTATCTAGATATATATTAGGTGTGACGATATGTCATCACTGATATTTGACCATTCAGAACTATAAAAACAGCTAAGTGTTATGCTTCAACTGAATACACACCCACATTATGAATGTATAAATGCATATTGCTTTAGCCTAGAAGAACATCCTATACATCTTTTCTGACTCAACATCCTTCCACTTAAGGAATCCATTCTGGAGATCTTTGCATTTCAAAATGTGTAGATCTTTTTTGTTCTTTTTAAGGCTACATTCTCCTCCATGTTATGGATGTGTCCTTGTTTATTTGCATATTTATTCCCTTATTGATGAATATTAAGTTTTTCTCCCCCCAAATGTTCACTGTTATCAGCAATGCTATGTGACCATCTAAGGACATGCACCTCTGTGTGCACGGTTGAATTCTTTATAGGATATATTCCTAGAAGTAGAGCCTTGAGCCTTTTAAAAAAATCACCCATTATGCCTTTTGCATGATGAGAGCTTAATAAATTTGTAATTATATGACCAATAATGAATGTACTCTGAGCTTTATGAGCAAAAAACTCTCACCTCAATTTTGGCAAAATGGTCTCTGCCCTCAGACTTGGGCTACCTTAAGAAAAAAAAAAGGAAAATCCTTTGAGTTTTAAACTCTTAATTATACTTAAGAAATTAGTTTTTAGAGGCAAAGCATTCCTTTTTGGGCATTCAAAGAGTTGCAAAATTGGGAAAGTGATGTGTGTGCATATATGCATACACACATTTTGGATATTTTATGTCCAAGTCATTGTGAAAAAATATGAATGCTCTGGGGAGCTGCCATTTTGCTATTGAGGTCCAAGGTCATATATCTAACAGCTCTAAATTTCTACCCATGGTAAGGAAGTATATGCTCACTGTCCCCTTTAATAAAGGCGTAGAAATGGATCATGCAGTCTGCATCAAAGCATGAGTGAGTGCCATTCATTTTAAGAAGCACTCAAGCACATGAAAATTAGCACTGGAACATGGTTCCAAATGCAAGCGACGCTGTGAGCCTAACAAGAAGCTGAATACCATATATTCATCTCCTCTAGCCCAAGATCTTTCTCTTCTGTCGTTTGAATGGTTCTGAAACGCCTTCTCCTCCTGGGCACAGTCTCTTCAAGGCTGAGATGCATCTCTCACTTCCTTCTCCTGCCTGGCTGGAAATGAGAGCCCCAGTAGCTTTTTCCTTTCCACTCTCCACCCCAATTTGGGGTTTAGCTACATGGAACGCCCTGATATTTGCTTCCTTTCTGTTTATGGGCCCATTTCTATCTTTCTTTACTGTTGTCTTTAGTTTTTTTTGTATTAAATATTGCGGTTTGCAAAGAGACAATGCTGACTGATGAATACACCCAGTTTGTTCGTTGGTTTGCTTTTGAGCAAACCCAAATTTGGCAAATTGTCTGGGTAGAAAAATGTCACTTGGCCATGAAGCTAATGCTGTTAGGAACTGGAGAAGGGGTTTGAGGTTGCAAACAGGATGAGGGTTTGAAGACTGGACCAAAGCATTCACTTAAAAACCATGTGTTACATAATGTTCCTCAAATAAGGCTCCAACAGAAATTTTCTTTTTAGCATTTGGGGCCATGCCTTCCATAAAGAAAACTGGTATTCTTCCTTTACATTACTGATGGAAAGCTCCAGATGAGGGCTGGGCATTCCCATGTTAATGAATCTTTAGAATGGCCCCCAATCCTTCATGGAAGAATATTTTTTGAACACTTGCTATGTGCCAGGAAGCTTGATAGATGTTAGATATATGGCGGTGAATAAAATGGAAAAACGTCCTACTCATGAAGCTTTCGTTCTAATGGAAAATAAAAGCTAATACTAGTCTAATAGTTATCTATTGCTGCATAACAAAGTACACTAAAACTTAGGGGCTAGAAACAGCCCACATTATTAACTCATAGTTTCTGTGGGTTAGGAATATGGGAGTGCCTTGAGTAGTTTTGGTAGACATTGGCTGGGGCAAAAATCGTGTCAACGCTCTACTAGGGGAAGATCCCCCTCTGAGCTGTCTCAGGTGGCTGTTGGTGGGCCTCAGAAGGTCTGCTGCCCAACTCACTGACATGGAACTTTCTAGAAGGCTGCCTCATAGAAGGTTTCCGGTTCCCCCAGAGTGAGCAATTCAAGGGAGAGTCAGAGAACACCAAGATGGAAAACAGTCGTTTTATTACATCATCGTGGAAATGACATCCCATCACTCCTGCTTTATTCTCTTCATTAGAAATGTGTCAATTAATCTAGCCCACCCTCATCGGGAGGAAGTCATACAAGGACGAGGATAACTGGAGACCATCTTAGAGGCTTCCTACCACATTTGTTAAATGTCTACCCTGGGAAACACTGAGAAAAGCATAAAACAACAATGATGGTAATAATGGCCAAGGACATTTATTGAGAACTTAATATTGTAATAGCTTTGTGTTAAGGATAATGATAATAAAAACTCACATTTATTGAGCAACCACTGAGTGCCACACACAGTGCTAAGTGCTTCATGTGCCTCTTTTCGTTTGATCCTCACAACGACCCTCAGTCCGTGGGTACTATTATATGCCCATTTTACAGACGAAGATACTGAGGCACAGGCAGCAAATCTAAAATTCCCTTATCCGTGTGATACACCATAGGTCCACATTTTTGTCCCATTCACCAACTACATATTAGGTCTAAATTCATTTTCACCCCTTTGAATATCTGGACAGAGAGAAAACTCAGACAGCCAAGCAATGGAGTCCTCACTATCCCCACTGCTCTCTCTGCCTCTGAAAGCCTAGGGGTAAGGGATAATTGCCCCGAGCAGGTCACGAGGAGTCATCCAAAGTGCTTTTGAAGCAAAGATATTATATTTCGTGGACATGGGTCACATGCACCAATGTCTCTGCTTGCCCCAACCTCTCCTCCCAAGCACTTTACAAGCAAATAAATAGTCAATAAATAGTCAAGCCCTGGATTTGTTGCTGCTCTCGCCCACTGTAAAATTCCATTCAATGAGTCCATTAATGCTTAAAAGTTAACCTTTTAGAAAAGAAAATGAAAACCCACAACACCAGTCAAGGGCTGTGGGAATTAGAAATGCAATTCATGTGACTTGGTGGAATGCCAGTGAAGCTGCTGTTGGAGGATTCATTAAGCAGCACTACTCGCTTTTAAGGAAAATGGAGACCAGAGAGGGCTCCAGAGATGCCCAGGGTGCATTTGGCTGGTGGTTATGACCTCCTCCTATGTACCAGGCACTGTGCTAGGCATTGACATATGATGGCACACAGGACATAGACCATCTCCTCAAGGCTTTTACAGTCTGCTGGGAGTAGTCGACAGATGATTTAAATAACATGTGGTATGTGTTAGGCAGAGGAAGTTTAGGATTCCATGGGAACACATAGTCTTGAGAGGAGTAAAGCAGAGAAGGCTTCCTGGAGGAGAGATTGTCTAACCTGAGAGCTGTAGGCCAAAAAAGTATTAGATAAGTGAGGGCAAAGGAGAGGACAGTTGGCCAAACATTAAGTAAAACTACCCAAAGTCAATTGAAATCATGATACAACTGCAAGTAGTTCAGTATATTGAAGGAAAGACAGCAAAGTGAGGGCTTGAAAGAGAAGACAGAGAGGTGACAGGTTGGAAAAGTAGCCAGGGTTCAGATCATGATGGGGCTTTTACGCCTCACTAAGTATTTTGGGTTTGTAGCAAGTGCATTGATGTATTTTAAACCAGTGGGATAAAGCTATCCTCTTAACAGCCTAGCCCTTTTTTTTTCCTTTTTTTTTATTAGAGAGTTTGGGGAATAATTTGAACCAATGGTAATGAGTTAACGGCCCTAATATTCTTTGTTTCCATAAGCCGTGGGGACATGGAGGGAGGCAGTATGACGCGGTTTCTGGAATCAGGGATATATAAGTTGGAATTCTAGCTCAATCCTTTGCTTAATGTATAGGTTTGTGAAAATTGCTTAGCCTCTACGAATCTCCATTATCCCATCTGAAAAATGGGGATAATAATAATACTTACCTTGTAGAGCTTTTGTAAGGATTGTATTCATTTTCTATGCTGCATAACAAATTACCACAACTTAGAGGCTTAGAACAACACACATTGATTATCCCACAGTTTCTGTGGGTCAGGAATTTGGACATAGCTGAGTTGGGTCCTCTGCTCAGAATCTCACAGATTGCAGTCAGGGTATCAGCCAGGACTGGGTTCTCATCAGAGGCTTGCCTGGAGCAGGATCTCTTCCAAACTCCCTTAGGTGGTTGGCAGAATTCATTTCCTAGTGGCTGTAGAATTCATGGCAGCTCGCTTCTTCAAAGCCAGAAATGGAAAGAATGATGTACAGAGAGAAAGAATGAAAGAGTTGAGCCTGAGGCCTGGTACACAGAAAACTGACTCATATCTATTAACTTTTGTTATAGTTACCATATGATGTGAGGACGATGTGATGGACTGTTTCTGTGTCTTGGATAACAAACAGGTATTGGATGTACTAGATTGTTCGGGTCCTGTTGGCCAAATACCAGTGAGAGAGAGGTCAAGGTTACCTTTCTCAGGTGGGGCATTTTGTGGATGAATAAAACCCACTTTCTGTAAGAGTAAGCCACACCAGGAAGATAGCTTATACATCATTATACTCTGGCTCTGAGGATATAGTGGTAAAATGTATACTAGAAAATGAAGAGTAAAGCAGATGGAATAAAGCAAACAGAAAGAAGGAAGTACTAAATATAAAAACATAAATCAGTGAAACTTAAAATGGAAGAGTGGTAGAGAAAATTGATCTAACAGTAAACCAATTCTTTCAAAGTATAAAAAATTGGTAAATCTCTAGTAAGATTGATAAAAATATGAGATGACAAAAATTATAAACGTTACAATATTAATAAGATAATAAGGAAATACTACAAATAATCTATGTATTTATCTGACAACTTAGAACAGACTAATCCACTAAAAATCATTATCAAAACTAACCCTAGAAGAACTAGATAGCCTACATAGTCCAAAAGCTTTTAAAGAAATTTAATTTACTTAAAATATCCCTTTAAAACAGAAATTTATAGATTCAGATGGTATTGCTCGCTATTCTAACAAACATTGAATGTTGAAAAAACACCACCTATACATGATTTCTTCTAAAAATAGAAAAGGAGGTGGGCCAGCCCGTGGCAGAGTGCTTAAGTGCACATGCTCTGCTGCGGTGGCCCGGGATTCGGTTCCTGATTGGAAACCAACGCACTAAGCCATGCTGTGGCGGTGTCCCATATAAAGGGGAGGAAGATGGGCATGGATGTTAGCCCAGGGCCAGTCTTCCTCAGCAAAAAGAGGAGGATTGGTGACAGATGTTAGCTCAGGGCTAATCTTCCTCACACACACACACAAAAAAAAAAAAAAATAGAAAAGGAGGGAATACATTCCAACTCATCTTATGAAGCCAGCACTAACCTGATACCAAAAACAGGCAAAGGACATATAAGAAAAAGAAACTATCCTTCACAAAGACAGACAAAAAAATCCCCAACAAAATTTAATAAATCAAGTCCAGCAATATATAAAAAGAATAATATAGCACAACCAAGTGGAGTTTACCCCAGGAATGCAATTTTAATATTGTTTATATTAAATATTAAAATGCTGGTTTAATATTTGAAAAATAAATGTAATTAACCATATTAACATAATAAAGAAGAAAAATAACACATGACTCTATAAACTAGTGCTAAAAAAATATTTGAAGAAAATGGGGCCGGCCCCAAGACATAATGGTTAAATTTGCATTCTCTGCTTTGGTGGCCTGTGGTTCACTGGTTCGGATCCTGGGCACGAACCTATGCACCGCACATAAAGCCATGCTGTGGCAGCATCCCACGTACAAAGTAGAGGAAGATTTGCACAGATGTTAGCTCAGAGACAATCTTCCTCAAGCAAAAATACAAAGATGGGCAACAGATGCTAGCTCAGGGCCAATCTTCCTCACCAAAAAAAATATATATATTTGAAGAAAGTGAATATACAGTGACGGCAAAAAATCTCAACTAACTGTGGATAGAAGGAAATTTCCTCAACCTGGTAAAGGTCATCTATAAGAAACCCTACGGGTAACATCATACCTAATGGTGAAAGACTGAATGTTTTCTCCCTTAGAGCAGGAACATGAAAATGAGCTTCACCCTCACCACTCCTCTGCAACACTGTCCTGGAAATCTTACTCACTGCAATAAAGTGAGAAAAAGAAATAAAGGGTATACTGATTAGAACAGAAGAAATAAAAGTGTACGCATTCGCAGACAATATGATTATCTATTTAGAGAATCCCAAGAAAGCCCTAAAACCATCTTAGAACTAATAAGTGAGTTTAGTAGGTTTGTAGGATACAAGGTCAAAACACAAACATCAATCATATATCTGTATATTAGCAGAGAACATTCGGAATCCAAAACTTAAAAACAAATTGGTTACAATAGTTTCAAAAAAATGAAATGCTTGAGCATAAATCAACAAACATGTAAAGGATCTTTCTGCTGAAAACTATAAACTGTTCATGATATTAATTAAAGCAGATCTAAATAAATAGAGAGACATACCGTGTTCTTGAATTAGAAGCCTCAACATAGTAAAAATATTCTCTGCAAACTGACCTAACAGTTTAACACAACACAAAACAAAATCCCAGGAGTTGGTTTTTTTTTTTTTTTTTTGGTGAGGAAGATCAGCCCTGAGCTAACATCCAATGCCAATCCTCCTCTTTTTGCTGAGGAAGACTGGCCCTGGGCTAACATCCGTGCCCATCTTCCTCTACTTTATATGTGGGATGCCGCCACAGCATGGCTTGATGAGCAGTGTGTAGGTCTGCGCCTGGGATCCAAACCTGTGAAACCTAGGCCACAGAAGCAGAGTGTGCGCACTTAACCACTACGCCACCAGACCGGACCCCAGGAGATTTTCTGCAGGTATAAACATAAGGATTCTAAAACTTATATGGAAAGACAAAGGAAGTAGAATATCCAAAATAAAGAAGAATAAAGTTAGGTGAATATTTTATATATATATATATATAATTTTATATAAATATATATATTTTATATAAATATTTTATTTAATATAATCTTAGAGCAAACAAGGTAGTGTGGTATTGGCAAAGGATAGACATGTGGATCAATGGAACAGTATAGAGAATCTAGAAATAGACTCAGACCAGTATAGTTAATGGAATCTTGAAAAAAGTGCAAAATCAAGGGAGAAATGATTTTCTTTTCAACAAATGTTATTGGAACAATTGGAAATCTATATGCAAAATGTATCAACCTCACCCTAGATCTCATACCTTATGTAAAAATTAATTCAATATGGATTATAGAATGTAGAACTATAAAATTTTAGGAAAAAACACAGGGGAAAATATTGATGTCCTAGGGAGTTAAAAAAGTGTTTTTAGACATGACACCAAAAGCACAACTGAAAAAAAAGGATCAATTTAACTTAATAATTTTTTTAAAATAACTTATCTGCAAAAGATCTGTTAAAAGAAGGAAAAGACAAGGGAGAAATTGGGAGGAAATATTTGCAAATCACCTTTCTGACAAAGGAATGGTATCTAGAATATATAATGAACTCTCAAAACTCAAAAGTAAGAAAAGAAACAACCCGATTAAAAAAATAGGGAAAAATTTTAAATGAACAATTCACCAAAGAAGATATTCATAAGACAAATAAGTTCATGAAAAGATAGTTGATATTAAAAGCTATTTGGAAAATGAAAATTAAAACTGGGATGGGATACCACTAAAACATCTAATAGAGTGCATAAAATTAAAAATACTGACAATATCTAGTGCTGGCAAGGATTTGGAAAAATTGGATTTGTCATATATTGCTGGTAGGGTTGTAAAATGGTACAGTCACTTTGGGAACACTTGGCAGTTTATTATAAAGTTAAACATGCACTTATCATGTAGCCTAGCAATCTATATCCTGAGTTTTTACCTAGAGAAAAGAAAAATTCCGTTCATACAAAAACCTTTAAATGACTGTTTATAGCAGCTCCATTAATAATAGTCAAAAGGTGGAAACAACCCAGATGTATTCAAATAAGTGAATGGGTAAACAAAACATGGCACATCCATATAATGGAATATTACTCAGCAATGAAAAGGAACAAACTATTGGTACGTATAACAAGATGAATCTATTTCAAAGGCAATATGCTGAGTGAAAGAAGCCAGTCTCAAAAGATTACATACTACACAAATTCATCAAATGACATCTTGAAAAAACAAAACTGTAGGGACAGAGAACAGATCAGTGGTTGCCAGGGGTTAGGGGTGGTGGAGAGTGACTACAAAGAATTAGCACAAGGGAGTTTTTTGGGTGATGGAATTGCAGCCATGCACTGCATAACAACGTTTCGGTCAACGACAGGCTACATATACAATTGCGTTCCATAAGATTAGTACCATATAGCTTAGGTGTGTGGTAGGCTATACCACCTAGATTTGTGTAAGTACACTCTTATGATGTTCACACAATGACAAAATTGCCTAACGATGCATTTCTCAGAACATATCCACGCCGTTAAGTGACACATGACTGTATTCTGTTTCCTAATTGTGGTAGCAATTACAAAAATCTATATGTTGTGTCCAAATTTACAGAACTGTACACTAAAATGTTGTTTATATTAACTTAAACAATAATGTAAATATAAGCCCCCAATCAATAAACTATATGAGAATAGAGTCTTTATGTGTTTTTTATTGTTGTATCACCAGCCCCTAGCATAGTTCCTGGCAAAAATTACACACTTAAAAATACACATGGATTGAATAAATGAAAGAATGAAGAATTATTATTATTATTATTTTTAGGAAGATTAGCCCTGAGCTAAAATGCATTGCTAATCCTCCTCCTTTTCTCTTCCCTTATGGGACCCTGCCACAGCATGGGGGGTCCGCACAGATAAGCGGTGCCTAGGTCTGTGCCTGGGATCTGAACCTGCGAACCCTGGGCCACCGAATTGGAGTGCACGAACTTAACTTCTCGCCCCATAAAAAATTATTTTTAAAAAGCCGTATGTTAGGAGGTAGTCTGGGGAAATAGAGTGCCTACTTGGGCATATATATTTATATTTATGTAATATTACTTTGCAGCAATAGAGTGCTTATCGTTAAGAAGGTGCGCTGTTTTATATTTAGAATTTGCAATATAAGGAGGCCACTGATGGGTTTTACACAGGGGCAGTGGGGTGGTCACTTGGTGCGGTCTCTGTTTAAGATTGCATAGCCTGCAGTGGAGAATGCAAAGGAGAGGGGCAAGAATGGAAGCTACATGTTTTAATCAATGCTACATCAGTGAATATTCTTCTACATACATCTTCGTGCATATGTTATGTGTCTATCGCTCAATCTAATTCTAAAAATGGAATTACTAGGTGAAAAGACATGCATAGTTAGAAATGTTATACATACAACCACATGACCCTTCAAAATGGCTATAATGTTTTATACTTTTACCAAGTATCAAGAGATTTTTTTATTAGACTTGTAGACATGTTGTTACAACATCTGTAATTTGAAATATGACTGTATACTTCCGTATTGCTTCTTTCTTTCTTTCTTGTAATAATAATAACTTGTGGATTTTTAAAGACTTCTAATAATGTCTTCTCCAACAGGGTAGAATATTATATCCCTGACTTCCCAGCACCCCATCCCAAAAGCTTAACATCAAAATGATCCAAAAGCCCCCATAAGAAACAAACAAACAAACTCCCTTCTGCATAAAGAGACGGCAGCTGGCTTTAGTGCAAAGGTTGCCAATGGGGAAGCTGCATTTTCCAATAAAAATAGCCAGTGTAGAAACAGTCCGTACCCCATTTCTACTGTATGTCTCTGATTCATAAATTACTAAAGGGTATTCCTGAGAAATAAATATTTCACCAGCCAGTGACAGACTTATGAGCTAATTAAAATCTGAGCCCTGGAAGAAGTGGTGCCATTAGCTCGATTCACAGGACTGGAAAGTGTGCGGCTGCTCCTTGCCTCAGAGGTAGATGTTTACATATGGAAAGGAGGGGGCTGGATTATTAAGAACAACATTTGGTTTTGGATGAAGGGAGCTCTCCGTTGAAGCTGAGATGTTTAAAGGAAACCAGAAGTGACAACACCAAGGTTTTCTGCTCATGGGAAGAAGGACGCATAACTGCATAGTGGTTAAGTGCATGGGCTTGGAGGTCAGATTGCCTGTGTTCAAATCCCAGCTCTGCCACTTAACAGATGTAGGAATTTGGGCTAGTTGCTCAGCTTTCCTAAACCTTAGCATCCTCATCCATACAATGAGCATAGAAATACCATCTTCCTCATAGGGGCGTGAGTATTGACTAAGATAATGTATTTAGATCATTAGCAGTGTGCCAAGCAAATAGTTGCTCAATAAATTTTGGATTACTGTCACCAACTGTTTTATTCATGAGAAGTCATGTTTAAATGTTCAGTTTTCTGTTAAAAATTCACAACCCCTTGGATCATAAGCACTTTTCCAGTACAAAGTGTTTCGTTCTCTTGGAAAGTAACACAGTTTTGAGTACTTATGATGTGCCAAGTTGGGGATGGTTCTAAGCACTTTATGTGCACTCTCTCATTCACTCCTCACAATGGAAATCATTAATTCCACTTTACAGAGGAAACAGACGTAGAATGGTGATAGATTATTTGCTCCAACGTTCAACCTAAGTTGGTCTTTTAAAATTTTTATTTATTACAGTTCCAGACTCAAACAATTATAAGAAGTGGCCTTGGATTTTAATTCCTAATTCCTGGGAGAGAGAATCTGATTGTTCCTTCCTGGACTCCTTTGGTTTAAATAGTTATAAGCAAGGAGAGTGGTTCATGTGGTCATATATGGTGACCAGTGTCCCACCCCTCTAAGTGGGATTGCAATTTCAGAGAATGAAAATCTCTGTGAACTGGGGACAGATGTCTCCCAAAAGCATAAAATCATTATTCAGCATTTTCCACATTTTCTTTTATTCATGGTGTTGTCAGCAATATGTAATATTCTCTATAGTACATATCACACTGTGCTTGTTTGGTTGCAAGAAAGGAGATAGGGTTAAAAATAACAGTAACAACAGTAATATTAAGAGTAGCTCATACTGTTTCCTGGATGTCAGGTTCAGTTTTAAGCATTTTATGAATAATATCTTATTTGATACTTACTGTATGGGATTCAATACTATTATCATCCCCATTTTATAGATACAGTAATACCAAGGTATGGAAAAGTAAATATTTTCTTATTAAGAAATAAACAGAGCAGTTTTTGATGACAGGGTTTTATTTACCAGTATTCTAGGGTATAGTATATACTGGTGTGTGTGTGTGTGTGTCTATGTGTGTGTCTTGGGGATGGACGAATCAGCACTTGACCAGAGTTTGGATAAGGTGAGGTGAGAGTCGGGAATGAGTGAAATGACAATTCTGGTGTGCTGATGGTTTCAGGTAGGTGCATAACTAAGGAATGTATGACCTTTTTTTTCAGTGGACTTTGGGTTGTATACTCTTCATGAATGGGTCCTGGTCTTATATATTCTTCTTTGTAGCCCCACGGAGACTAGCTAAAGCCTCAACGCATCTTGTTAAGATGACCTGACTTAAAAGAAAGGTAGTTTGCAAGAATATAAGGACTTTATTAAGCAGCATGTTAATCAGGACACTTTTGGTTGCAAGTGACAGAATCACAACTCAAACAGGCTTAAGCAGAAGAGAGAATTCATTGGCTTACATATCTGCAAAGACCAGGAAGAGACTGGGTTCAGGTGTACAAATATATCACCTAAAATCTGTATCTTTTCTGTTATTTTGCTCAGCTTTTCTCTGTTGACATTATTCGTGGGGGCTCAAGAAGTACAGTAGTTCCAGGCTTCTTTTCCACCAAATAGGTAGCACTAGTGGAAAACAAATGCTTACTTCCTAAAGATTCTCACTAAAAAAATGAGAATTTTCTTTGAAAGAAATATAGCATCTATTAAAGGCCAGTCAGTTTTCTAAGCACTTTATATATAACTGTATTACCACCTTTAGTCTTCACAACAATCCTGTAAACTAGGCACTCTTATTAACCCCATTTTAAGATGATAAAATTAGGTTGTGTCAGTTTGTTATCATTGTGTAACAAACTAGCCCCAAACTCAGTGGCTTTAAAAGGTGACCACTTGTTGTTTCTCATGAGTTTTCAAATGGTAGTTCTGGTCCCAGCTCTGCTTGCTCATGAGTCTGCAGCTGTCAGGGCAAGTGGGACCTGGATCCTCTAGTGTGCCCTTGGCTGAGATGGCTCAGTTCTGCTCCACGTGTGTCTCACATGCCCTCGGCAGGTTAGCCGGGTTCTCATAGTAGGTATAGAAGCCACAGTGAGCTAGCACAATTGTACAAGAAAAAAGGGCAGAAGTGCTCAAGGCTCCCCCCACGAGCTTGATTGAGATCTAATTGACATATAACATTGTGTAAGTTTAAGGTGTACATCATGATGATTTGATGCATGTATGTATTATGAAATGATTACCACAATAAGTTTAGTTAACACATCCATCACCTGACATGACTACTATTTGTGTGAGTGTGAGAGAGAGAACATTTAAGATCTACTCTCTTAGAAATGTTCAACTATGTAATACAGTACTGTTAACTATATTTACCATGCTGTATATTAGATCCTTAGAACTTATTCACCTTGTAACTGGAAGTTTGTACCCTTTGAACAACATCTTCCCATTCAATAATGAATAATGCTTCAATAAACATTGAGGTGCACGAATCTCTTTGAGATAGTGATTTCATTTCCTTTGGATGTACACCTAGAACTGAGATTGCTAGCTCATATGGTAGTTCTATTTTTAATTTTTGAGGAAACCTCCATGCTGTTTTCCATAGTGGCTGTACCAATTTACATTCCCATCAAGGGTGCACAAGGGTTCCCTTTTCTCCACATCTTCACCAACACTTGTTATCTCTTGCCTTTTTGATAATAGCCATTTTAACAGCTGTGAGATGATATCACATTGTGGTTTTAATTTTCATTTTCCTTATGATTAGTGATATTCAGCATCTCCTCCTGCACCTGTTGGCCATTTGTATGTCTTTTTTGGAAAAACATCTATTCAGTTCCTCTGCCTATTTTTAAATTGGATTATTAATCTTTTTGCTATTGAGTTGTATGAGTTCTTTATATAATTTAGGTACTAATCCCTATCTGATATATGGTTTTCAAATATTTTCTCCCATTCTGTATGGTGCATCTTCATTTTGTTGATTATTCCTTTTGCTGTGCAGAAGCTTTTTAGTTTGCGGTAGTCCCACTTGTTTATTTTGGCTTTTGTTGCTTGTGCTTTGGTGTCATATCCAAAAAATCATTGCCAAGACCAATATCAAGGAGATTTCTCCTTATGTTTTCTTCTAGGAGTTTTACAGTTTCAGATCTTACACTTAAGCCTTTAATCCATTTCAAGTTAATTTTTGTGAGTAGTGTAATATAGGAGTCCAATTTCATTCTTTTGCATGTGGATATCCAGTTTTCCCACCACCATTTATTGAAAGGACTATCCTTTCCCAACTAAGTATTCTTGGCTCCCTTGTAAAATATTAGTTGACTATATATGCATGGGTTTATTTCTGGGCTCTTGATTCTGTTCCATTGGTCTTTGTGTTTGTCTTTATGCCAGTACTGTACTTTTTTGATTACTGTAGCTTTGTAGTATAGTATGAAATCAGGAAGTGTGATGCCTACAGCTTTGTGTTTCTTTTTCAAGATTGCTTGGGTATTTGGGGTCTTTTGTGGTTCCACATCAACTTTAAGATTGTTTTTTTCTATTTCTATTAAAAATGCCCTTAGAATTTTGATAGAGATTGCATTGAATCCATAGATGGCTTTGGGTGGTATAGACAATTTAACAATATCAATTCTTCTAATCCATGAACATAGATTGTCTTTCCATTTATTTGTTTCTTCAATTTCTTCATTATCTTATAGTTTTCAGTGTTCAGATCTTTCTCCTCCTTGTTCAGTTTATTCCTAATTATTTTATTGTTTTTGATGATATTGTAAATATCTTATTGTTATACTTATTTCTTTTTCAGATAGTTTGTTTTTAGTATAGAAATGCAACCTATTTTTGTATGTTGGTTTTGTATCCATCAACTTTACTGCATTTGTTTATTAGTTCTAAGGGTTTTTCTTGGTGGAATCTTTAGGGCTTTCTCTACATAAGATCATGTCATCTGCAAACAGAGACAGTTTCACTTCTTCCTTTCCTGCGTGGATGCCTTTTTTATTTCTTTTTCTTGCCTAATTGTTCAAGTCCTTTTGAGGCTTATGCTTGGAACTGAAACACTGTCACTTCTGCCACATTTCTTTTTTTTTTTTTTTTTTTTGCCAGAGTAAGCCACAAGTCCAGTCCAGATTCAAAGAGTGGGAAAATAGATTATCACTCCATGGGAGGATATTGATAGTCATATAGAAAAATGGCATTGATAGATAATAGGGTGAAGAATTGGAGTCGTTTCTGTAATCAGTCTATCATAGCGATTATGAAACATGCCCAAAGTTACACCTCTAGAAGGAATCAAACCAAGTTTGTCTGGCTCCAGAGTCCATGTTCTTAACTATTACAATGTTCTTTATTTTTATATTGTTTTGATTGACTTAGCTTTGGATAATGGCCCCACAGCTGAACCAATCATTTTGGCCAAGACAGTGAAATATTCTCATCGATTAGGTGTGGGTCCCGTCTGCACCCCTGAGGTGAGGGGGAGAAGTCGACCACACCTGAACCACAGGTACTAGAAGTAGGAAAGGGCAGTTGCTTAATGGAAAATCATCTTCAGAAGGAGAAATGGATAGAGGTCAGGACACAAAAATAATGACCCCCACAGAGAGGGATGTGATAGTTGCTACTAGGGGTAAAGTTTGAGGGGAAAGTCATGACTTAAATTATAAGTGGAGATGACTCTTAGATTATAAGTGGAGAGATGTTGCATTTGCTCTATTTACTAGGGGAAAAGATTGAGGAGTTTCAGTGAACTTTAAGTTTATGCATCTCGTGGATAGCTGAATGAAGATAAGGATGATATGGGAATTAGGAAGAGATGTTTTGCAGGAATGGGGTAGAAATACCAAATTTCAAGTGTCTTGAAGAGTCCAAATGGAGTTGTCTGCACTGCTTTTGAATTCCCAAGGGCTAACACAACTCCTGGCTTAAAAGAGATACTTACCGTGCTTTGAAAAAAGGGGTGGATGGTTAGATGGATAATGGATGTATAGATTAATGGCTAGATGGTAGATAGCTAGATGGATGGATGGTTGGATGAATGGATAGATGATAGACAACAGATGAATAAATCAGCAATGAATGAATCTCTAGATGATAAGTTGAACCCTATATTGCTTTCCACTTTTTGCCTAGAATTCTGTTTGTCATAAATACCAAATTGGATATACATTCCTTTACTTCCACCTATACCCGGCCTCTATGCCTTAGCCCATATGGTTCCTTCTGTATGGAATCTGTACTTTGCATGGTCTAATCTTCTCATTTTTCGAAGGGTCATAATTTTGAAGCTAGCTGAATGGGTTAGGTGCCTTTCCCTTGTGCTCCTGTAATTTTCTGAGTATATTTATATTACTACACAATACTTTTTATGATAATTATCTTTGAAAGCACTTATGAGCGCCTCAAAGTCTGCATCGTTGTCTTAATCATTGCCACACCCCAGTGCCTAACATAGAGGCTGACCAGAGAGAATGCATAGTAAGCGTATTTTGCATGATTAATGAAAGGATTGTTAGTCAATGTACAAATAATGTGCACTGATAAGAATATGTAGGACCTAGGATAGATATGTAGATTTTTATGGTCAATGACATTTCCTGTGCTCTTTTCCTTGATAAATATAAGACTGATTTAAAAGCAAAAAAAAAAAAAGCAATATTCTGGAAGCCCATCCTCATCAAAATTCTCCCCTTTGAATATTGTGCTCAAATATTGTCAGTGCATCTAAAAAGAGTAGGAGAAAGCTAGAGTGGAGACCAAGAACAATGCCAGTCTTCTCGCCTTACTAATCACCTGTCAGAAATTCTGCGAGGTCATCAGGAAGAGATTGTTAGAGGACAGTGGTACAGCAATGACTGTCTTCAGTTTTAGGATCGGTCCTCTATGGGGAAGACACATTGCCTATAAATGGGAGTGATCAATTCTTTTATTTCTAATCAGATGGATATTTTAAAGGTTAGAAATTCATGACTTTAAATTGTCTTTTTTTATCATAAGAATAATAGCTTCTGCTTAGACAGTGTCTACTTATGTGTCAAGTACTGCTGGCTACTTTCTGTTTATCACTTCTGCTCAGGTAGGTTTTATAATATCCCTTTTATAGCTGAGGAAGCTGATGTGGAGAAGGTTGAAGAAACTCACTGGAAGTCACATGACTGGCAAGTGATTGGAGCTGAGATTGGAACCCAGGTTCACTTGACTCTGAATGCTGCAATCTTCCCTGTGTACCGTACCACCAGCAGAGAGCTGGGCCCAGTTGAGATGGGCAGAGCATCCTTCAGATCAGATCAGTCTTTTCTTTCTGGCAGGAAGTAAGCCAGGCAGTCCCTCCTACATCTGACCCGAGGATCTTGTACAAATCAGCTACTCAGCCTCTTGGAAGGAGTTTTATTTGGGGTCTGTTAATGGTCCTGTGAATGTTGGGATACACAAAATTTAAATAATCCCTATTTCTAAGCTTCCAAATGGCATAACTTTCCCAGGGCCACATCTTACTACTAGGGGTGAGGGGCTTCCTATATCTTAGAACAGTAGTTCTTAACCCTACCTGCCTATGAGTCACCTGAGGGTCTTTAAAAATACTAATACCCAGCATGCCTGTATTCATTGCAGCATTATTCACAATAGCTAAAAGGAGGAAGCAGCCTAAGTGAGCGTGGATAGATGAATGGATAAAGCAAACGTGGTATACACATACAATGGAATATTATTTGGCCTTAAAAAAAGAAAGATATTCTATTATATGCTACAACATGGATAAATCTTGAGGACATTATGCTAAGTGAAATAAGCCAGTCACAAAAAGACAAATATGACATGATTCCACTTATAGGAGGCACTTAGAATAGTCAAACTCATAGAAACAGAAAGTAGAAGGGTGGTTGTCAGGGGCCAGGGGAGGGGGAAATGAGGAGTTATTGTTTAATAGGTGTAGAGTTTCAGATTTGTAAGAAGAAAAAGTACTAGAGATATGTTGCACAACAATGTCCATATAGTTAACACTACTGTACTGTACACTTAAAAATGATTAAGATGGTAAATTTTATGTTTTGTGTTTTTTACCACAGTAAAAAAATACTGGTGCCAGGCCCCTCACCAGACCAATTAAATGAAAATCCTTCGATATGGTACCTGGACTCACCCCATTAGTAAAAGGTCTGTTAATGAAATAAGCATCCTGAGCTAAGAACCACCACCTTAGAGCAGTTCTCCATTAGATCAGCTGATCCTCAGAATCTCTTGGGTGCATACAAAACATTTGGATTCCTGAACTCCACTTAATCTTGGGGTGAGTCCTGGAATCTCCATTTTTAACAAGAGACTTTTATTCCTTTCTGATTCTGATGAATTTGCAGACTAGAGTCAGAAAATAAACCATTTAGTTCTCACGTGCCCTGGCATTTTCTCGGCTCTCGGGAGAGACCTCATTATTGCAAAACTAGGTTTTGATATTACGATTTGTATGCAGGAAGTAGGCAGATTTTAATACCAGAATTTATGACCTAGAAGAGGGTTTAGTATCATATTCCCAAGGTATGGGGGATAGAGGGCAAGAAAGAACATATAATTAAAAAATCATATTCAATATCATGAAAGAAATGTATATTTTGGTCAAAATATTATTTTATGTATAAGCCATGGAGGGTAAACTTGACAAGTTTTGCATGTTGGGATGTTCAGCCCAACATGTAAATCTGTAAATTTCAATGTGGGAAGAGACTGCTGGGTAAAGATCGTTGCAATACTCATGGTTTTCAAAAGAGAAGTGGTTAAAATGCTTGAGTGCTATTGGAATGAAAGCAAGATTGTTAAAGGAAATTCAGTAATTTTGGTAGCTTTTGTTGCAATAAGCAAAGATTCACTGACAGGAGAGGGAGAAGAGAGAAAACAACTCTTGTCTTAATTTAAACCCAGAAGAGATACACATGATTAATGCCAAAGAAACCTTCCATTTTACTCACGGAATAAAAATATAATTTTAAAAATTATTTACATTGGCGGAAGGCAAAAGGCAAAAATAAACTGTTTCTTTTAAAAATGACATTTTCCTGAGTTGTGCTCACATTTTCATTACACCTGTAATAGCACATCATTAAGAAAAGTAATAATTGATCTGCCGTGAAAGAAAAATAATGACCAACACAGCTTCTCTGCTGTCAGTCCTCTTGTACTCCGAAACATAATGTTCATTTTGAAATATCAGAGCTAATCCAAAAAAAATACAGCTAAACAGAAAAACAACATCAGTTCCAAATGTGAATACATGATCTGCTACTTAATATGTCAGTGTATTTGTCAGGTTGATAACATTAGGCTCCGCGGCATTCAATTCTAAGCCTTGCAATATTTGAAGTCTGATATTGTGCTTCACTAAATTTAATACATGGGCCTCAGTAATGGAGGGAATCGCGTTAGCACTTGGCAGTTTGTTATGCTGTATAAAATTGACTGCCCTGCAAATACAATAGCGATCATACAAACAGTGGTCAGCAGAGGGGGTGTAATGCATTTTTGAGGCTTCAGTAAAGGTCCAGATGAAATTTATTGAGATTTTTGCCATTTGGGTGATGATCAATAGAGCTGTGCTAATAATTTGTTGTGAGGGTGTTCTCCGGGGATGTGACATTTTGCTGTGAAACTTTGGAAATTCAGAAAGTAGACTAAATGATGATACTGCCCCAGTATATATAACCGTCAAAGACTTGAACATCACTCTGAGAGAGGATTCACAGTGACGGTGATTACTTCTCCGGGCGTGGAGGATGCGATGCGCTCAATTATTGATACATTCTCATGCATTTCCCAGTTTGAACTCACAATCATTTGATTGCATTGCTGTTTCAGCCCCGGCTTTTGTGGTAGGTTTGCTTTTAATTTCATTCACAGTTTCCAAATTGCTAGCCTATTTTCTTAATTATGTCATTGATTTCCACCCCCCTCTTCTTCCTGGCCAGAAAATGATCTTCTTTGAAGAAAAGAATTCCAGTTAGCTAGCTTCATTGACATCAACAGAGCCTACTTAGAAATCCCGTGTATTAAAACGACTTTTCTTGCCGTGTTGCGATGACTGGCATACACGGCTCGTATGCTGGGCTAAATTTGCAAATGGGGCTTCTGAGTTAAACGGAATACGTGACATGCAGGTAGTGTTTGTGATCATTACAGTTTTAATGCACGTATGTCAGGGGACCTGTTAAATCACCATGAGGCAGCATTCTCTTGCTTTACGGTGGTTGCGTTGGGTTTATCTTTTTTTCCATTTTGATTAGCTGCGTTCCAAGAGAGATGAATGATCTGATCTTTATCAGGTTAGATTCCTCTGCTGACGATGCAGAGATATCATTCTGAGAAAAAAAAAATAAAAATAAAGATTTTAAAGGTTTGCATTTGTAATATAGGCTTCCTCTATGCCCGTTTTAATGTCTGTACAGTGAGTATGTTAGAAAAAGAAGTTTCAGTTTGAGGTTTTGTTTATTTCCCTAACTGCCACATTGTTCTATTTCCTTATGGTATTTCATTAACCTGACCAATTAGGTTTCAGCCGGTTCTCCTAAGGAATTTTGTCATTGTTGCTCTTGGATTAACATGATAAAGTAACTCACCGCTTACATAGGTTTACAGACACGCCGATTGCTTGCAGAGAAGTGGAAATTTGTCAGCACTTGGTGGAATGAACACTAAGACTAGGCGCAGCAGAAGAATTTATTTTCAATGAGCATGCACAAAGTAAGATTTATGACTTTGCATCATCGATGACATTTCTCACATTGTTACTGAGCTACAGCAAATTAAAGGGATCTGTGAATACTAAGGGGTGTGTTTTTGTAATGAGAGAAAGGAGACAGAGCAATAAGAAGATAATTAAGGTAACAACTTGTGAAAAATTAAAGCATTTCTCTCTTTCATTTTTGAATCTCTGAGCATAAACTTTGTAGTTGTTAATGTAATTGCTGCTGTTCGCTGCATCCCTAAAGAATATTGAGGATTAATCATCTGGTTCATTCCAACAAGAGATAAGCCCTAAGTGAATTGAAATTTTACCAATTTAACCCTGTCTTCCTCCTAATATGACATGATTAACATTTTTCAATTAACAACGTGTAATTATTCTGAAGGCCTCATTCCCCTTATTTCAGTCTTTTTGACTGTAAATTTGCCTTTTCAGGTAAAAGGCAGGTACGGACCTAGAGGAACGCAAAGAAAGCTCTGTTTGTTCTGTTTGGTATCTGGCACACATATCCATCTGCATTAGGGCTTTAGAATTGCCTTTTGATCTAGAAATAAGCATCCATAACAGTTGCATGCATTTTTGCTTATGTGCACTTTCTGTAAATTGTAGTGCTGCCCATTTGAAGCCCGGAGAAGTAACACGATATTGTTGGAGCAATATTTGTGACTGAGTGAGTGAGTGACTGAATGCCTTCAAGGTGAGAGTTTCAAAGGTAGAGGCTGGCTGAAGATGGTTTTCCATAGCAGGTGGAAAGACCTCAGGATTCGGGAGAGCTTGGCTTTTTCAAGGAACAGAATAAAGTCTAGCTGTGCTGAGCTGGCCAGGGTGGTAGCTATTTACATCTAAATTAATTAAAATTAAATAAACTTTAAAATTCAGTTTCTCAGTAACACTAGCCACATTTCAATGGCCGCATGTGACCAGTGGCTGCCATATTGGACAGTGCAGATGTAGAGCATTTCCATCCTCACAGAAAGTTCTGTTGGACAGCACTGGACAAGAGGATAGCCATCAAGTGGGTGAGTGGTTAGTATTAGTCAGGATGTACTACATTCTGAAACGGCAACAGCAGTCCCTGGACTACATGGTTAGCGCTGCAAAGGTTTATTTCTCTCTCACACAAAGTCCACTGGGGCCCTGGACAGCAGGAGAAGAGGCAGCAGAAGGGCCCAGCTATGGTCCTTTTTGCTTCTTCTCATGGTCCATTGGCCAGAACTGGTCACAACAGCCCCACTCCCTGCCAAAGGGCTTATATTATAATTCAGTCTTCTGTGTGCAACTGGCCACTGACTTACAATTTTTACTTCCACAGGCTATTATTATCCCTATTTTTACAAATGAGAAGCTGAGGCCCACAGAGGTTAAGTAATGTGTCCAAGATTGATGAGTGATGGAGCAGGATTCCAGGCACATCTGAGTCCAGCTGCAAAGTCTCATCTTTACTCAGCTATGCTGACTCCTCTGGTGTGTACTGGGAAGTCATCAGAGGGTTTCTGGCTTTGGAAAGCCTATTCTGACCACCACAAAGAACCTGGAGGAAGCTCAGGGACAGGCTGCTTGGCTAAAAGCTTGATATATGAGAACAGTGTCTTAACCCAAAGGGATAACAGTAGGAAACTAAGACAGGTAACATGGTAGACAGTATCCTGCAAGGACCTTAAAGAGTTAGGATCTATTTCGTCTTCACATTAATGTGCACAGGCTCAAAAGATATTTTGGATAGGCAACACTGGCTAATTTTTATTGAGCATCTATTATTTTCCAGATCATGTTCTAAATTTTAGCTTTCTACGTATTGGCTATTTTAATGCTCAAAACGTCTCAATGAGATAGCTTCTCTTTTCGTGGTTTTAAAGATGAGGAAATGGAAGCAGGGAGAGGTTAAGTAACTTGCCCAAGGTCACACAGTGGGAGAGCTGGGATTTTAATCAGGTAGTCAGTCTCCAAAGCCAACAGTCTTCCTCAAGAAGAAAGCAGTGTTTGGAGAGAGGGATGACTCAGAAGTTTGAAGTACAGCCTCCAACGGAAGAAGCACTATTCACTCAAACAGGGTAACCAGATAATGTACTTCGAAAGATTAGGATGTAAGGATCAGACTTGGCAAGGAGGATCGAGAAATGGACACCCGAAGTCATGAGACATAGTAAGATTGCTAAGAGACAGAGAGAACACAAATGGAAAAAAAATAAGAGGTTGTCCATGGGGTCTTTGGCAATGTGACTTAGCAAGTGAGGTCAAGGGTTTTGCTGTTAGACAATCTTCTTTACCTCTTGGTTTTGCCACTTTGTGGCATGGGCAAGTCAGGTCACCTTTCTAGGACAACATTCTCTTATTGGTGACCTGCAGGCAAGGATGCCAACAGCACAGGATGCTGTAAGGATTAAAGGAGAGAATGCACGTGTGCATCCATGCCCACAAACTCAATTGTGCAAGAAGGAGCTCATTTCTGTATTATTTTAAAACCAGGTTAATTTTATCCTCATTCCCAATTCCACTTCATGGGTGGGAAGTATAACCCCCATTATGCAAACGATCCAGACTCTCACCTGGTGCCTAGATTGCTGAGGGGCAGAGGGAGAACATCGCCTGACCATCACCTTGGTTGTCTCCCAGATACATAGGCTGCATTTCTTCAGGCAGTAAGCTTGAGGCTCGAATGTTTGGTGGAAGCTAGGGCCACATACCCATTTCTCTTTGGAGGTTTCCGCTGCTTGTGAAACCTGTAAACTGTGATCCTGATACCAGTGTCTGAGAATCTCTGTTATAATCTGGATGAACTCTCTCTCTCTCCCTCCCTCTTTCCCTCTCCCTCCCTCTCTCTCTCCTCCTCTCTCCATCTGCCTCTCTAAATCTCAGTCTCTGTCTCTCTCTCTCCCCTTCCCTCCTTCCCTTTTCTCTTTCTCTTCCTATCTTTCTGTTTCCATCAGAGGTACCCCTCAGTCTCCATGCAGAACCTTCAGCATAAGCACCCCGAAAGGCTTTTGGAAAGCAAAAGGTTCTTACAGGCAGCATTGCCTTTCTGCCACGGTTGGGTCCATCCCTCCTCTGACTCCTTCCCTTTCCCCTCATTTCCTCATCTTGAGACCAGAGACAAAGAGTGTCCTTCCTACCTGAGTGATGAAAGTCAGAGGAGAAAATACAGGGAGAAAAATCCTAAACAGCTCCAAATAGTTTGCAGCCAGATTCATAAAATACTCAACACAGCGCCCGGCATGTTGTAGGGACTGAATAAAGAGTAAGAGTAACTTCTACTGCCTCTGTTTTTATCGGCAGTTGAGTTTGGGTTGCTGACTAGATACCCAAGTGGAGATGGCAATGGGGCACAGAATAAGATGCCTGCCTGATGGAATAAAATGACTGCCAGATGGAATAAGATAACTGCCTGATGGAATAAGATAACTGCCTGGACATTAGGGGATTGGAAATGTTAGCCAGAGGAAGCTCTTCCCTGCCTTAGTCTTTCCTCATGCCCTTCCCTCTGCCTAGAACTCTCTATCTCTCTCTGCTTCTCTCTCTCTCATTCACTGAATGGTAGGTTCCTTCTCATTTTTATAACTTAGTTTAAATGCCATCTCCTCTCCACCTTGTCTTAGTCATCTTTCCTGACCATCTAATCAAGTGCTTACCACCCCCCAACTGTGTTTTAGGACCCTCATCATTTTCTATATGCCACTTACTGCAATTTGCAGTTATATGTTATTGCTCTATCGTCTATCTTCCCAACTAGATAGTTTTGTGAGGAGAGGGCCCTTGTCTGTTTAATTCATTGATGAATACTGGACCAGGCACATAGTATGAATTTAATAAATTTTTTTTTAATGTATGAATCGATAGATCAGTGAATTTGGGGACATCTTTCTATTTTTTAATGAATGAATGAATTTTGTGGCGTCTTTCTATGTAGTCTTTTGTAGATATCTGGATCAATAGTTCTCCTCCAAAAACTTTAGAGCAGAATTTCTCACAGTGGTACTCCATGCAATAGTTATTAAAATTAGGAGTGGACAACGGAGACCCGGACCACAGATATTTATGGGAAAAGTAGCATTGAACTCGCCGGCATGTTTCCTTTGTGCGTTCATAATGGAGTCCTTTTGTGAAATGCTCTCCTAAGGAACTGGCATTTCCAAAAAGTGTTTGAGTATGGTTTCTAAGTGTCTCAAAGCCTAAGGTGGAAGTGGGAGAGAGGAGGGATCGAGGATGAACTCCAGTTGGAAGGAACTGCTTCTGCTTTGTAGAGCTCCGCAGGAAGTCACCCTAAGCAAACCCTGGAAACTCTCAATGATTATCTGTGGTGGTTCCATGAGTCATTGTGTTCACTGTGGCTCTGGCTTTATGGGAATGGTGTGTCTAGACTTGCAGTCGGCTGGAGAGGGAGTGGGAAGATCCGTGTGAGGGGACTGGGAAACAGTCGGTGGATGTTAGTACTGGGCTTAGATTGCTTCCTGTCCTTCATCTTCTGGCCACTCAGAGAGTTAATTTCAGGGCATCTCTTCACATCCAATATTTATTCGTTTCACTGAGCCCACGGGATGCCAGATACAGTGCTTGGTTTTGGGAATATAATGCTGACCAAGACAGATATGAGCCCTGCTCTGATGGACCTCAGAATACAGCTTGGGAGACAGCTGGTATACCTTATCAGATGATTATTTTATGAAAGTTGCGAGAAACGATGTAAGGGAGAAGTATGCAGGCTTCAATGCAAACATAAAGCATGGAAATATGATTTTGTTAGAGGAAGTCAAGGATCATTTTTTGGGGGAGGGGAGATTTGTGACTTCCTGATTTGATAAAGGACCACATCTTAATAAACATATTAAGGCCACTTTGGATGAGTTAAACTGATCTAACTAGCGTTTCCAAGTGTTTAAAAGAGATGGGCTACTATAGTCTTCCTGGATCCCTCCTTCTCCTTTAACTTGACATCCAATTCACCAGCAAGTCCTAAGGCAGCTTCCCCTCTCCATCCTCACTGTCACCAGCCTAGTCAGAGCCACCATCAACTCTCACCTGGAGGACTGTGCTAGCCACCTGACTAGACACTTTGCTTCCACTCTTGTTCCCTCCTTGCTATTCTTCACGCAGCAGCCAGAGTGACCTTTTAAAGTAATAAATCCCATTGTGTCATCTCCCACCCCATCCTTAAAATGCTTCAATGGATTTCCATTTCTCTTAGGAAAAAAATCCAGACTTGTCACCATGACGGCGAGGCAGGATCCAGCTCCTGGACTCCTCTTTGACTCATTTCCTGTGTCTCTTCCACCAGCTCCCATACTCCACTCTTGCTTTCTGACAGTTCCTGGAACTTGGCAAGATTTTTTCTACCTCCATGTATTTGTGCTTGTTCTTCCCAATGCTATTCTCCGTGTGCTGGCTCTTTCGTAGCCTTGGTCTCTACATCAATATGATTTCCTCATTGGGACATTCCTACATCTGATCACCTTCTCTACTATCAATAAAAACGCATTGATTCCTAAACCATAATCAGCTATTTTCTTGTTTACGTATGTGTGTCTTATTATCTGTCTCCCTCACTTACGCTATTGCATTTGGGCAGCGACCACCTCTATTCTTTTATATGTTGTATGCCAACAACTAATACCATTTGGAGCACACAGGGTTGCTTTAAAAAGTGTTTAATGAATGAATGAGTGAAAGAAAATGGTCAGCCCTGAGTAATTTTCTTTTATTTTTCTTCTCTCTTCCTTAAAATCATCTCTTGACACGTTTGGAGAGTATTTTTTCGATGAGAATCCATCTCTACTATGGATATAGCTGGTTTCTGACCCTTGAGATAAAACTCCAAAATTGGAACTGGGTGGCAGAGAGTGCTTTAGGAGAGGTAAAATTTGTCATTAGTATTATTGTTTATGTGTCCAGTGTCCTTCATATTTTTCCTTTTATATAGCATTTGACATTTGCAAAATGTTTTCCATTTATTTTTATGTAGGGGAAAGAAAAAAGCTCTTTTTTTTTTAAGTGAACATAAAGGCAAGGCATCTGATTCAGGGTACTATTTGTATTTTGATGGGGGCAAATTAAAAGAAAGAGAGACAGACAGAAAGAGAGATGGAGACAGAGAGAAACAATGACCAAGAGAAAGAGAGAGAGAGAGATGATAATGCCTCAAGGTGCCTTTCAACCCCCATCCCACCTGACCAAGCTCTCAGGGAAAGAAGTGAGCCACTGTAGAAGGGTGGGGACATTAAACAACCAAAGAAAATGTGAAATGGTGTGGGGTGTGAGATTTCTTTATTAGTCAGTTTAAAATAAAATGTAGCTCAGTAATTTAGAGTGTGTCTGGAGTCAAGCAGAAAATTAGCCATATTCTCATATGCTCTCCCCTCCCCTGAAGGCATTAGAAGCACCAATAAAAGTAAAAATAACAATACCTTGTATTTATGGGGTAGCTTTCTCCCAGTACTTCTTCTCACTCACCCTTTTATCTCTTCTGTGCCCTTGGAGGCGAGAAAGGACCTGGACCCTGGGAATACAGCTCTGCAAATATTATCCTGATCATTAAAACTTCTTAGAAGACCTTCATTTGACCATTCATTCATTCATTCATTCATTTATTCATTCATTTATATTATTCAACAGGGTTTATTGAGCATCTGTTGTGTATCGGCACTGTGATAAGTCTGGGGAGATGGTGTGTAACATGTGAACCATTTAGTAATAGCACCTTGCCTCTAGGATCTTACAGAATAATGTTTTTTTTTGTAAACTTTAGAACAATTTTGTTAGGTCTTCCTAAAAATCACTCGTGACTTCCTTTAAAGCATGATATTATCTTCAGAACGTTCCTTTGTATTTTGGTTCCTGTGTGCCCTTGAATGGCTTTCAAGTCTGAGTTCAGGGTTGATATATCTGTAAAGTTTCTCCTTTGGGGGAAAAAATCTGCCCCTCTGGAGATAGCGCATGAATGTCTCTCTAATTTGCTAAGATAATTGTTTTAAGAAGGGCGAGGATAGACTCCTTTCCCGATCTTGAAGATATCCTCATTTTGGGAGTGTTAGAATCTAACGAAAGTGAATAAACTTTTCCCCAGAGAAGTGGATATGTGCATAAACGCAGCATTTTGCACCATTAGTTAGTGTTCTCAAGTGCTGATGCCCATCCTTGATCCACAGTTACCAGGTTAAAAGCTCCTGATATAGAGGAATGGAGACGTATTTGGAAATTCCACATGTAGGCATTTAGAGGTGCAATGGAGAGCCCTTCCCTTGAGTGCCCCTTAAATGACGGCGCCACTCTGCTCAGCAGCCTCACCCCACTTTCCTCTGATAAACTCCCTCCCACTTACATCTGAGAAAATAAAATGTTTTTCTGCATCACTATGTAAAAGAGGCTTAAATCAATTGCAAATCAAGCCACAAAATAAAAGAGTCTTTATGGCCCGAGAAGGTGATTTCTGAAGGTTGTCATTTAGCAGCATTGGGTTTGTGTCTCCCTGGGGGTCTCCAGCAGTGCAACGTCTCTGATCTGAGGTGCCTTTGCCTACACAAAAGTCACCCACTTCCTACCTCCCCCAGTGGAGGGCAAGGAGATAAGCTTTCTGGATGGCTCAGCTGGCATCTTCTCCTTTAAGTTTTTCTTCTCGGCAAACCCTGGGTCAGATCAGGCTTGTTAGTTCATTTGACAGTGATCCCTTTCCAAATGTGAGTGTGTGCAGGTCTCAGAAGGATTTTCCTATAGCCAGGGACTCTGCTCCCTGCACCCCAATTCCCCTTCTGCCGTGTACCTTTTTTTTTTTTGCACTTAAAGGGTGTTCAGATCCTCATCTTATGACCTGTAAGAAACTGTCATGTTTCAATTTTCCTGGGTTATGTTAGGGAGAATATTTAGGAGCCATGTTCATTTTGTGGATACTTCATTGCTAAGTGTGGCTTCATGTAGATGCTCGTGCAGATCTTGGAATAAACAAGCAAAAACGTGTCTTCAAGCTTGACGTATCCCAGTGGCGTGGCCCCATACTGGGAAGACATAGGAGCATGTCTGCATCTCTCTCTCTATCTTTCTCTCTCCATCCCCACCAATGCCTCTCCATAGCTTATGCATATGGCCAGTCTTCTTCATTCACATATAGCTGGGTTCTCGGAGGTGCCTGTCTCCTCAGGTCTACAACCCCCATGTGGAGCAGCGGCAGTGGCCACGTGCTCGCCTCCATCGCTATTTGGCAGCCACTTCTTTCTTCATTCCTCCTATGCAACCACCCACCCCATCTGTTCTGCTGCTGTTTGATTACCTGGCTGGGGGCTAAGTGTGCTGTGATTAAAACTGCTAGCTCCTCTATTATTCTGATGGTTCCAAAGGGGGTAAAAATGAGTTTTAAAATGAGACTTGAATGTTTAAGCATATCTAGATTGGGGAGAGGAATGGCATAGCGTATGTACCTGAAAAGATGAACTGCTGGTCCTAGTTCAAGGTCCTTCTCCATTTCCCCTGTGACTGTGCCTAAGACCCCTTGTAGTAACTGCAAATGTCATGTATTGAAATTCCAAGTTTCTCTGGCACTAAAAATGATAGCTCTGCTTGCTTGTAATATATCGTGCCTTTGAAAACGTACTTGCAGTAATGGTCTTTCCCAGGCAAAGGCAGAGAGGGAATTGCAGTGTCCACATACCTAGCTGAACCAGCTGAACCTCTCGCCTACCCACCACCTCTTTCACCCCCACAAAGGCTGACTTGCTAGTGATTATGAGCAAAAGTGGTCCTCAGCTCTCTGAAACTAGAGAAGGCTACACTACATAGGCCATTGGGGTTAACTTTTGTATTTCTTTCAGCTCTTCTTGAGCTCCTCGTGGAAACAAAGCAAGAGCAACATGCCTGTGACACAAAGCTTGTTCCCCAGTGCTCCAGAAACTCTGAAACTGGCAGAGAGCATAAAGGGAACAATGCCTTCATTCCACAGTTGGTTCTAGTGTATATTTGCATTCTACTTTCTCCTGGATCTTCACTTTATTTGAAAGCCTGCCCTGAGATTTCCACTGTGGTGGGTGTGATGTTTATCATATACAACCCATTATTCTATTAATTCACCAGCCAAGAGCCATAAAGTTGAAGCCAAAGTGCTCCCGCTCTTTGCCTTAGGTTTTACTCTTTATTCATCTCATTGCCTCTACTTTGCCATTGATGCCGTTGCTGTGGGTGGTTACATAGTTTGTTCCTCAGGAGAAATCTGATCAAATAGCATGTTGAGTTTGACAGCCAACAAGAAGGACCATGCAGTCAGTGACTTGTTATAGGACATCCATGGAAGCCATTATTGGAATAAGGCTGAAGTGTGACCAGGAGCACAAACAATGCGGATATTTTTCTGAGTGGCTTTCCCAGGAATGATTTCCTATCCGGCACCTCTAGTCATGTGGGAGGTTTACAAAGATAAAAACTGTCCCTATAAGATCAGAGGCCAAGTGAAAAGGTTGCTCTTTAGCAGATGGCCAAAGATGGATGGGCAAACCTGATCACAGCCAGTCTCAAGGAAACAAGTCACAATCAACTTAGAGAAATCAAAAATTGCTACTTCTCAGCCCTAACTCATAGGATCCAGATCTTTAGAGCTTGCAGTGCCTGGGCTCTGTCAGACCAACAGTTATGATGACAAGAAAATGTTACTAGAAATGGATGAGATTTAAAGGCACCAGGGATATTGTCTATAGAGGAATTTCCCCTTTAATGCTCATTACAGATAAACCCCAAGAAGCTGGATTTCAGCAACTATACAAGCTATTACAGGATGAATTGCTTGCATTCACTTATACCGTCCCCTTCTTTTATTTTCATCTTGTCTCAAGTTCTTCCTTTCTATATTTTCACACCTGTTTTGCTATATGCATCTCTATCTCAGATCCTTTTCACACACCAAGAGGAGGCTGTGTATATTTAATGTTTTAAGGCTGCAGTGCCTAGTCTCCAGAGCAGAAAACAGCTGTTTGATCGAGAGTGGAGATTTTCCAAGTTTGATTTTCTAAGGACTCATCCTTCCCTTCGTTCTTGTGATAAATTCCAGTTGTATAGTTTAAATGGTCATTGAATAGATGTGCTGCTCTGCTGTCTACAGTTTTAACATGCTTGAATGATCTCAAAATGAGGCAATCGTTTGAGCAGAAACCCAAAGCCTGGGAGGCAGAGCCTGCCTGAGACTGATCCTGAATTCTGCAGCCCCAGGCACTTGCCTGCAGACAGGCTCTGAGTATGTTTGTAGCAGAGTGACCCACAGGTCACAGTTTTCATTCCCCCTCCTGCTCACTCTACTCAGCCAGATGACTCTGCATGTGCCTAAAATCTGTTCAGCCTGATGCCTTTTTGTTGGAGGAGGCATCAAGAAGTAATACCTGGAGCCACCAGTTGTGTTACTTTCCTTGTTTGTAAATTTCTTCAAGGTAAGAGGCCTTCTGGTCTACCTACCCTACACTTGTTCTTGATCTTTCTTTCTAAAAGATTCCCTTCCTCACAGTGGGAGATGGTCTCTGAAGACCCAGGTTTATAGAGATGGAAGAGAGAAACCCAAGTATTAGAAATTATCTCCTGCAGCCTACTTTTCCCAAGTCTCTACTTTTCTATTTTTGAGTCAGAGCCAAGGTTGCTGGACTTCCTGGTGCTGTTTCAATCCGGTGGCAGTAGCAGTTGCAATATGGCCTGTTAAGGAGTTGGCAGTAGTAACATCACTTAAGACACAGGGTAAAGAGTCTAGTTTCTTGGTTTTACCTCCCAGTGATCCCAAAAATACATCCATTGATTCCCCGTGTGTTCTCACTGCTGAGTCTTTGGTTAAGACCACTGTCATCCCTTTCATGGATTGGCACAAACTCCCTGTGGTTCTTTTCACCCCTCACCACACCTCCTCTCCACTCCATCTGCCAACTGCAGCCCTAGTGACCTCTTCATAAGTAAAGTCTCACTACATCACTTCCTACTGAAGACTCCTCAAAGGCTGCCCATCACTCTCAGAAGAAAGCACCTATTCCTTAACCAAGCCCCTCTCATCTGGTCCCTACTCACTATCTCATCTATACGCCAACAGCATCAGGTGCCTTGTTGTTCCAAGAATATTCCCTGTGTTTCTCCCACCCAGACCTGGGACCCTTCTCCACCTCGGTTCTGCCTCACCACTTTTTTTTGTCATTATAGAATCCAGCAGAGATTTTAAATCTCGTGGGAAGCTGTCTGTGAACCTCCTGCCCCAGGCTGGGATGCCTGCCCTTCTCCGCATCTTCCCATGTGTTTATTCTAATCATAGGGCTTTTATAATCTATTGATGTTTCCTATCCGCTAGCCTCCTTCTGTTAGAACACGCACACCTTAAAGACAAGGAGTATGCTTCATTTACCTAGTGGCTGGCACCGAGACACCCTAACCTGTTTATGCAACCTTGACTATGTCCCTTACTCTTTCTGGATCTCTTGTTTTTTGTCTTCTTTATCATATACTTATTAGATTAGGCCCACCCTGTGTTAATGCCCTATGATTGGAGGAGATTATTTATGAACATCATAAACCTAAATTTGTCCCTGGGCTACATTTGAGAATTGCTGATTCACACTCTACTGTATAAAGTAACAGCCATAACAACTTCTACCATTCCTAGCACTTAATGATAATAACAATTCCATAACTGATTACACCATGAAGAAAGTAAGGAATGAGGCTGTTGTTTGATCAACTCCTAAAGACGGTCTCTCTATTAGCTTACATTGCTCACTTCTAGGATGTTTCTGTCTCTGTTCAGGACTTACTTCTTTACAACTGTCATCTCCTCCAGAAAGAATTATTTAAAAGTACAGTAATGTGGTGAAAGAGATAAATCAAAAATTGTTTGGATATCAGCTGTTAACTTTTTGCTTCTTACTTGAGAAAAAAAATAGAGCCAGCAGTGTGCATTGGAGCATGTGTGGGTTATTAATAATTTACTCAATCTATTGATGCTCGTTAATTGCAGTAGCTGAGAAAAGTTAGTTAATGATGTGCCTGCTTGCACCACATTATAATTATGATGGTAGTTCCCCTATTATTAGGGCTGAGTAGGTGTTCCCATTAGAAACCTTAATTTTCGAGCTGATTGTCTTAGCCATTTTAAATTACATCAGGTCACATCTTGGCAGACACTTGCTGAAAGCAGATGCACTTCTTTCCAAAATTATTTTTATGGTGGCACAGGAGTTCTCTCCCTCAAATGAAAGAGGCTGTAAAGTGTGTTGTTCCATTTTCAGGAACTATTTTGTTAAGCCCTAACCAGCGTTCCAGCATTGTCATGTATGAAGTTGTCTAGAGGAAAGAAAGATTTTTGTTGACTCAGAAGTCACCTTGGCCCAAATCAGACCTCTTTGGGAAAGTGAATTTTTAAAGTTCAGCCACAGAGTGGGAGGTGGGTCACACTTTTCCTGCCTTCACTTGGATCATCAGAGCATTTTTTAATTGCAAATACCAAAAACCAAATTCCATTAATCTTTTTTTTTTTTTTGAACAATGAGATGTATTGGCTCATGAAATTAGGAATCCAAAATATATGATGTATTCAGGGAGGGCTGAGTCCAGGGGTTCAAATAATGGCACTAATGTTGTATCTCTTCTCCATCTTTTGACTTTCTTCTGAGTGTTGGCTTCATTCTTGATCAGTTTTTCTTCATGTGGCCAGTTGTAGCCTTGATGCTATATTCTTAACAACTCATGTTTTGAATCAAAACAAGATCCTCTCTCTTCTAGCTTTCATATATAAAATAAGAGAGGCACCAACTCTACTTGGGTCTCATCCTCATCACTGAACTGATCCCTGAGGCTAGAAGGAGAGATAATTCTTTTTTTTTTTTTTATTTTTAATTTTTTGTTTATTTCTGATTTCCAATCTAGACCATGTAGCAACAGCAATAGCACAGGTGAGGTGTGCACAGCTTTACTAAACCCACCATATGGAAAACTTTCTATTAGTGGAAAGAGAAGTGTTGCTACTAGAAGAAATGGAGAAGAGACGGTGAATTAGAAACAAAATATGGATTTACTACTCCGTAGGTGTATCCACTACCTCATCCCACCCCATGGCTGAACTGTTAGGCAAAGAATGTTGCCACTACCTTTTGAAACCCATCACAGTTCAAAGCCCTGTTAAAGCTTTGATTTCAATTTGAACCCTAGCTTCTTTAAAAATCGTGCCCATAAGGTCTGGTAATACCAAACAGCTGGTTATGCAGTCTTTGTAAAGATGTGCAGTAAGGTATTTGGATTCCATTTACATCATTGCCAGTGGTCTCTCTATTGTGTCAGTGTCATGGAAAAGACATGAGTCTGGTATACGTCTATGTCAAGGAGAAGGAATTAATTTCGCTTTGGAAATGCAGCGTGAAAAAAATAAATTGTGTCCTGGTTAGTTCAGCTTCTGCAAAAAATAATTTAGATGAGTCCTTTATGGGCTATGGACATGAGACTTTATATCCAAACATGGTGGACCATTTTTCCTCCCTAGAAGATGCAATAGGCAGTGAGTGACACAGAACCTGGCATGAAGGAACTTAAGTTTTTGGAAGACTCAAGAGGACGTAAGAGTACAATAGACAGAGATGGTTTCTGAGAACAAATGTTTGGGCAAGGAGTAAACCAAGGAGTGGCCATTGTCTCTGCATGAGGCATATTTATTCTTATGATCCAGAGTGTGTCCATTTATGATTCTGATGTATATATATTTTTTGGTTATCATTAGGCTAATTACGTAGAACCATGACATAATTTAATATTTTGTATAAGACCTTCTTTTAATGTTATCTATCTGGGGAAAAAAGGAAAAGGAGCTGAATTTCCTCCTTCCCTCCTGTTATGAATATATCTGTGTCACTTGGTGGACACAAACATTTTGTATTCTGTAATAACTCAACTTTGGGGCTGGGTAGAATCCTCTCTCAAATGCATACCTGGAGGCATGGGTCAAAATCTCCTGAACTTTTCCACGTATATTGATTGAAACAAATCAATAAACATGATCTGATTTAGTCTCTATGGCCAAACTATAAATGCAATCTTTTATTTTAGTCTTTCCTCCCCGTCCCACCTTCCAGGAAAATTTTGTCTTCAGGAAGGAGGACATTTATTGGATGGAATGAGCGTCTACTTTCTTGTTGTGCTTGCTATCAACTAGTCATTGTAGGGGGAAAAATACCATGAGGAAGGTTCCCAAGAGAAGGCAGCCATCAGATGTTTTTGCTCTTGATACCAGGGAGAAGGAGATAGATGTAAATTATTCTAGTTGGGCATTAAAGCTGATAAAAATATCCCTTCTCAAGTAAGGGAAATGAAAATACAGAGATGAAAACATTCTATTCACATCTCTGTGGATTTACTTTTCAATTTACACATCATTGCCATCATTGTTGCTGCTTCTGTTATTAATATTTTAACAGCAGATTTGTTTAAATATTCTGTCAGGATATTTAATAGTCCAGAATTTGTAGGGAAAACTTTGTAGATAGAAAAGCACTTGGGATTGTTTTGCAGGATTTATTTTATCATCCAAAAGTCATTCACTGAGCACCAACTCTGTGCCGAGTGTGGTGAGATGAAGAAATAAATACGATCAAGTCACTGCCCTCAAGGATTTCCAGTCAGAGGAAGACATGCTATAAATACATAGTTACATGCTCTTGTGCCGTAAGGGAGGCAGGTAAAAGATACTATAGCTGGACGAAGAATCAGGCATCTCTCTCCACCTGGGAGATTAGAAAACCTACACTGAAGTGTACGACAGGCGTTTCATGTGAATGTGGGAAGGAGCCTGAAAGATAGCCCCATCTCAGAGAGACCCTGGGATCTTTCTTATGACTCATCCCACAAGAGCTCCTTTGCTTGAATGCCCTCCGTGGTGGGACCGTCTCACAAGGCAGCCACTTTTCCCTGGCTTTAATTGCCAGAAGTTCTTCCTCATGTTAGATTGAGCTGAACAACTACTCTTCTTAGACTTGAAGAAGTCATTTAGAAAATGTTGGAGATAAAGGGACAATTGTAAGAAAATGGTAATGGAGAGTCATAAAACTTAGTTTGGTAAATGCCAGACCTTCTGCCTTCAACTGTGTGTGTGTGTGTGTGTGTGTTTATATATACTATATATACATATTAATTGAACGTTACTATTGGATAGACATTTTATCAAATGCTTTATTTGCATTATTTCATTTAATATTTTCAATAACCTTATAAGGTATGTATTGTCATCAAACCCACTTTATAGATAGAGAAACTAGGAATAGAGTTTGATAACTTGGTCCAATTTACATAGTGAGTGGTAGAGAAGAGACTTTAATGCTGCTTTAAATAACTTTAGTCTCAAAATAACATATTGTCTTGAATAGGTGGATCCTTATAATATTAATTACTATAGAGCTGGAATATTGTCTGTGTGTATATGTTCCTTTATGATACTAATGCAAACTTCCCAAAGCCTCTTGTTTTAGAGGGATCAGCAGTTGTTCTCAGCATGCACATTTGTGAAGAGGCTGAGTATCATCATGACATATATTTTTAACAAAATCAGAGCTAAAACAAAGTTTTGGGATTTTTTTCCTGTGGATTCTGAAAAAGTGAACTTAAACAACTTTGTTGAGGTGGAATTTATATACAGAGAATTGCATATATTTAACAGGTACAATTTGTTGAGTTTGGACACATGCATCCACCCGTGGTAACATCACTGCAATCAAGGAAATAGACATATTCAACACCTTTCAGAGTGTCCTTCTGTCCCTTCACTCTGTGTGTGTGTGTGTGTGTGTGTGTGTGTGTGTGTGTAAGAACCCTTAACATGAGATCTACCCTCTTAACAAATTTTTAAGTGCACAATACAGTTTTGTTAACTATAGGCACTATGTTGTAGGGCAGATCTCTAGAACTTGTTCATCTAGTATAACTGAAATTGCATACCCTTTGAAGAACTGCTTCCTATTTCCCCCATTCCACAGTCACCTTTAGACCTCCTTAGAGTAGCAGATCTTGAGAAAGGAATCAAGAGTTATGGAGTCAGAGAAGTAGAAATATTCCCAGGAATTGGTCCATGAAAGATTTACTAGCCACTCGCGGAAAAGAAAAAGAAGAAAAGAAAAAAATTCTAGCCATCCACCTAGTGGTCTAATATTTATAAATAAATGTGCCATATGTAATAATTCCATACTGGATATATAGCATTAACTTATTATTTTTAATAGCTTCATAGTATTCCATTTCATAAATAAAACAATATTTAATAGATTATTAATGCACACAAATGGTTTAGTTTAGAATTTTGTTTTACTATTGCAGACACTGTGTCTATTTATCTCCATGTGTGTGCATGTATATTTATAGGATAACTTCTTAGTTCTGCAAGGATTGGGTCAATTTACTTTTCATAGATATTGCTAAAATTTGCCCTCCAAAAAAGTTTTGATTCATTTACATTCCTACAATGTAGGTGATAACCTGTTTTCTTCACACACACACAAAAAAGGTGCCTTTTAAACAACATTTTCCTTATAATAAACACACAATCTGCTGTCAGATGGTGAAAGGCTAAGGAAATTTGCAAGGATCTCTCCCATTCTGCCCCTATTATACTTGATTATGCTACTAAATATTCAGCAACTTCCATGCTATTGACTGTGGGAGAATGCAATAATATTCTCACAGGAGCAAGTTAATGGAAGCAAACTCACCAGAGCATCTTTTCAGCTTTAGAATTACAGGCTGAAAAGCTCCTCCTTGTGTGTATGTAATGCCTGGCAGTTGGCTGCTGTGAACGCTACCTAGGTTCTTGAAATGGGAAGACAGACCGTACGCTTCATTATTAAATGAATTCACAGGACAAACTATCACAGAAAACATGTGTAGTACAACATACCATTTCAATTTGGAAATGAATGTAGGGTAAATGGAAGGTTGCAGCCCACGCAAAATGCAGTTAGGATATAGTGTTGCCATGGAATCAAAGGAAATGTTATGCCAGCAGTTAGATGCAATTCTGCTTTGGAATGTTGGTACTTTGGGATTGGTTGGGGGCTGATGGAACCCTCCAGAATCAGAGTCAACACCAGCTTACGGGGGTTTGGGGTTTGAGCACAAGTCAATATCAGAACTGTGTCTAGCAACTCTGAATTTCTGGCATTATTCGTCAGCTGATATGAACTGGATTATGATGGTGGAGATGACAATATCTCTACACTCCAAAGTATTTCCATGTATCACCTCATTTTGTGGTCACTGCAGCCTATGTTAAGAGAGTGGAAATATTTTTATGAAAATGAGAATCTAGGCAAGAAATTTGATTTATTATATTTTTTCCCTTTGGTTTTGAAAGCAAATATGGATAAAAACCTGATGATCTACTTCAAGGAAGACAAATAGATTTCAACTTATGTGCTCACTTTGAGCCACTGGTAGACTTCCAAGGGGCCTCCTTTTATTAGTTATTTTATTGAGATCATAATGGTTTATAACATTGTGTAATTTCAGGTGTACATTATTATTTATCAATTTCTGAATAGGTTTCTTCTATTCACTTCATTTAGACTATCACCAGTAGTCTAATTCTTGTCAGTCACCATACATATGTGCCCCTTTACCCCTTTCGCCCACCCCCAACCCCCTTCTCCTCTGGTAACCTCTAATCTGTATCCATGTATTTGTTTATCTTCCACATATGAGCGAAATCATGTAGTATTTGTCTTTCTCTGTCTGGCTTATTTTGCTTAACATCATATCCTCAAGGACTATCCATGTTGTGGCTTTTTTTTTTTTAACTAAACTTTTTATTTTGAGATGATTGTAGATTGGCGGATTCACATGAAACTTACAAAATAATACAGAGACATCTTGTGTACCCTTTACTCCCTTTATTCCTCCAAGGGTAACATCTTGAAAAACTACAATAGCATATCACAACCAGCGTTGATCTTATTAATGCAATAGGATCTGCTGCTCTTATCTACTGATGCAATCTACTGATCTTATTCAGATTTTCCCAATTTTCTTTGTACGCCTGTGTGTGTGTGTATTTAGTTCTATGCACTTTTATCACCTATATAGGTTCATGTGTCCACACCACAGTCAAGATACAGAGAAGTTCCATCACCATGAGGATCCCTTATACTGCATATTGCCCCCCTTCCTCCCACCTTTACCCCCATCCCTAATCTCTGGCAACCACTAATCTGTTCTCCATTTCTTAAATTTTATATAATTTAAGAATGTTATATAAATGGAATGTACAGAATGTAACATTTGAGATTGGCTTCTTTCACTCAGCATAGTGCCCCAGAGAGTCATCCAACTTGTAGCATATATCAATAGTTTGTTTCCTCTTCTCACTGAGTAGTATTCCATGATATGGATCTACCACCCAAGTAGCGAGTGCCGTTATCACCAGTAATGTCTGTCACAAAAACAGGGATGGACAGTGTCAGCAAGGATGTGTCACGAACTTGCCTGGCTTAGATGTATGTGCTGATATTTGAAAGGGAATCAGGAAGGAGAGAGAATTAGCATCTATCTCATGCTGAAGAACAGAATTCAGAAGCCTCATGAGGACTATCACTAATGGAGCTGGTTATAGATTGGAACTCCTGTTCCGTGAGCTAGATCTGGAGCCCCGGTGGAGGGAAGGATTTGAACAGGTGTCTCCAGCTGCTTGTTCAGAGCTTTCTCGACTCCATTCTCTCTGTTGTTTTCTCCCACTTCTTTTTGCTGGAGAGTGCACAATTTGCAGGAGATGGTTTTGCTCAGATCTGCCAACTACAGATTTGGCTACCTGGTCTGTTGGGGAGCCTGATAAACCCCTGAAATTCCTGCCTTTCCTCTCTCTCATCCAAGAGTTGGACTCCTCCAGTGCATACCTCCCATCTGTACCAACAGAATGTTGGTAGTTTGCACAATTGGAATGGAAAAATAATCTTTGTCTTGGCTTTGATCATATATACTAATTATTGCTAATATAGATACCAGATGATTGCATGTTATTATATCTTTGTTTTTCATTAAATGTTTGAATTGCTTCCTTGGGGGAAGTTGTCATACTAATTAATTGTTTTGTGTTTTTCTTGACATATCTCAGCACTATCTGTGCAACTGTAGCCACGTGTCTGTTGTTCTAAACATTTAAGGCATTTATAACAATAACAGAACTGATTTCTCCCCACAACTAAAATATTATCCTTTTTTAATTTTTCATTTCTGTCAAAGGAATTCTGGTGCTTCTAGGTTTCCAAACCTCATGTAACGTTTGAATTTTTTGTCAATTTTGTTCACACTATAAAATCACTTCCTAAGTCTCATTATTGTGTCTTTGGTCAGATTATCTCTCTCTTTTTTTTTGTGTGTGTGTGTGTGTGTGAGGAAGATCAGCCCTGAGCTAACATCCATGCCAATCCTCCACTTTTTGCTGAGGAAGACTGGCCCTGAGCTAACATCCATGCCCATCTTCCTCCACTTTATGTGGGACGCCGCCACAGCATGGCCTGACAAGCAGTGCATCGGTGCGCGCCCAGGATCCAAACCTGGGTGGCCAGGAGCGGAGTGCGTGCACTTAACCGCTAGGCCGTGGGGCCGGCCCTCTCTCTCTTTTTTTTTTTTTTTCAAGTTTAACACATTCTTTTATTGCACATTTGGATTGCTGTAATGTCATCCTCACTTGCTTTCCTTTTGAGAACTTTTTTTTAAATGAACCTTTCAGTTCATGCTAAACCTAGAGCTAACTTCACTTGCCTACCCTCACCCCTACTCTGACATCCAAGAATGGGCTCAACATCTGATCAAGGTTCCCAAAAGTGATTGGTTTAGAGATGGACCATATTCCAGACTGGGCTTCTAGAATATTTTTATGGTTTCTTTGTCTTTTTCAACGAAAAAATAGTTCACCAATCCCCACATCTAACCAATTACCAAGTCCTGTTGATTTTCTCCCCTTAATGAACTACCAGATCCTTCCAAAATTTCCCCATCTGCACCAGTACCACCACCTTTGTCCAAGCTGCCATCTTCTCCCACTTGGTTTACTGAAACAGTATCCTCACTGGTCTTCCTGTTTCCAGCATGCATCCCCACAGTCAATTTTGCTGACAACAACCAGTGGATCTTTTCAAATGGAGATGTGATCATGACTCTCTCCTGCTTAAACTGTTAGTGGCTTCCTGTTTTTCCCGAATCCATAATCTGGTCTATAAGAATTACTATGCCCTGCCTCCTGCCGTCTTACACAGCCTCATCTTCCATAGTCTTCCATAGTCTCTCTCTCTCTCCTCTCCAGCCACAGTGGCTTTCATTTCTTTCCTTAAATAAACCACCATCTCTAAAATTGCACACTCTACCCTAACATTCTCTGCTCCCTTCCCTGGACTACTTTTCTCCTTTATAATGATCACCACTTAACATATTACGTTACTTTTAAAATTTATCTTTTTCATCACATGTCTTTTTCCTCCACTAGAATGGAAGCTTCCTTTGGGCTGGAATTCATTTATGGTTTCTTTACTGCATCTTCCCATGTAGCTATAACTGTAACATAGTTGGCCATAAAGATATATTTATTGAATGAATGAATGAATACTTGCACCCATCAATGAACAGAGGGCCTAGAAGAATGCATTTACACGTAGTATATTCTCAGTAATTGTAGATTAGGATTGCTTAATTATTGCCAGCTGGTCAACCCATTTTTTGGTGGTTGTTGGTGTATTGGTGAAGCCACATGTTAGTGGAAGGGTTGCTTGCAGGCGTAATATCAAGCCAAAGGGAGTCAAGTGACTGTAGTTTTTTGTCACATATCATGTGATAGTCCTGCCCACATATGCTCTAAAGAGAGGGGGGTATTCATAGTGACTGGCCTTGCTTCTCCTCCTTGATTGTTGCACTGGCAATGTGCCTGCTCTTGGGCTCTACTTTTTTTAGATAAAGAACAGCAAAGAGGTAAAAACTATGTGCTTTGGTGGCAGATGGGGCTGTTTTCTTCCTGACTTTGATGCCTGATAGGCAAGTTACTTCACTCTCCCGAGCTTCAATTGCCTTATGTGTAACATGGCAATAAAAAATAAAATAAAATAAAACAAGCAAGAAACCTTTGTTTCTTCTTCTCTCTCTTTTTCATCTTCTCCTTCATCTTCTCTCTCACTTTTCCCTCTTTCATCTTTTGTAAGATTGTATAAAGTAATGTATGTTAAATACATAACATACAGCCTGGAATATGTTTATGGTAAAATATATTACTTGTTATATATTTTTTATAGTTGTCATTAATTTGTTATGTTGTTATTGATTCCACAAAGATTTCCTTCTTATGTTAGCTGGAAAGTCACGATACAAATAATTATCTTACTGCTTTCTGATGTATGATTCACATAGTTCAGCCAACCCTTTTTGAGGTATAATCCTCATCTTAATTTTATTGAAGGGCTTCCTGTAACTCCTGTGCTACATTTTCAGGCAGTTTCTTGGCATAAATAGCTGAGCCAATCTTTTTTTTTTAATTTTTTAAATTGATGAGTACTGCAGGTTTCATCCTTGGAAGCTCTGTTTCATTCCCCCATTCAACTCTGAATTCTTTAGCCTGTCTTTTACTTCTCCCTAGCCAATATCACATTTTGTCAGTCCAAAAGCTTCAATGCTTAGGAAAAAAGAAGCAAGCTCTTTCCTTTCCTCTACAGATATTATGCTACTGCTTGCTATGGTTTTGGCTCAAGTTGTTCCCAGCTACTCAAATGCCTACCTTCATCATGTTTGCAGACGTTTATTTATTACTTCTATCAAGAACCACGTCTGGGATTATAAAATGGTTTTATGTCGCTTTCTATCTCTGAGTGATTGGTAGTCTCTGTCTACAGCAGGACTGTGTAGAGGATTATGGGGTCATAAACAGGTTCATGGGGGAGAGAGTGCCATGATCAATTAATGATATCTGCCATGGTCATGGGATGGGAAAATATAGTACGTGTAGGGTGTATTTGCTTAGCTTCAGCAGCAAAACACTCATTCTTGACTCGAATGCTGATCCCTCCCTTATTTTGTATTCCCTTAGCACTTCACGTGCTCACCTAATTCCCCCACCTTTCAAGAGGGTGGTTTTGCAATAAACAGCAAAGGAGAGTGGAATCTGGCATGAACAGAGGAGTGCAGCACATGTCTACGGTGTCCTGACCCTGCTATCCATGGAGCTTGGAACATAAGTGTTCATCTTCCTCCTCTTGCAGAAAGGAGCTTCTGGAGGCTTGAGGAGGTAGTCTTAGCGTAATGATTAGGGACTTTATATCTGCTCTAAACCTTCTCTATCCCATTTCTCCATAGCTCATCAAGAGCTAGAAATAATTAAAGTACCACATTCTCCTACTGTGTTGGACTTAAACATAACTATTTTAAATGGATATGCTTTTTAAATGTTTTTGTGTTGCTTTAGAATGGATAACAAAATTCATTACAGATTTGCTAAAGATGCCATTACCCTTACTACTATTAATAGGGATATTTATTGCCAAGTGTGAGGCACTTGATAAACTCTTCCAATCATTATTTCTTTGGGTCATTGTAAGAGTTAGAGAGTATTATTATCACCATTGTACAGATACAGCAACTGAGGCACATGGCAGTAAAGTCACTTGCTAAGGTTATACACCCAGCAAGTATCAAAACCAGTGTTTGAACATGGGTAACCTAATTCTGGAGATCTCTATACTGAGGTACTAAAGAAGACAAGGTTTACAAATGCAGAAATAAGTGAATGTTTCCAGGGAGGGTTTCTTTTCTTCGTTTGAGCGGCCACTCATGAGAATCATCTTTCTAGATACTTGAAAGAATACACGCCAGCATTTATAGAGGTGATGTCAGCATGAGTACTGGATGTTGAGAAGTTTCTAGTCAGTCCTAAAGTGGGAAGATGGGACATATTCAATGGACTTCCGTTTGGAGCATCCAGAATGAGAAAGGCGATGCTCACCCTCCCTTGTAAACAGGCTCGAAGGTTTGGGGGCTACCCAAGTTGAGTTTTGCAGGCACTGAACCACTAAAAACATATTTGTTCCCAGAACACAGCCAGCTAGGAAGGTTTTCCCACTGGTGCTGACATTTACTGTAACAAGAGTCTGTTTCCTTCTCTCAGAGTGGCAGCCAGCTCCTCACAGGGGAGTTGGTGTCTTGCCAGAGAAACCCCTCCAAGCTCTAGCAGCCGTGCCAGGGAAGCCAGCACTTTTCTCTTTAGCTGAAATGTGCCAATAATGGAGGAATGATGTCTAGTTTTTAAAATAACAAATTAAAACATTATCTATGGATCATCTATCTATCTGGCTGTCCATCTGTCCATTGTATCTATCTATCTATCTATCTATCTATCTATCTATCTATCTATCCATCCATCCATCCATCCATCCATCCATCCATCCATCCATATACGTGATTCTGTGATGGTAAAATGAATGTGTGCCTTTATTTTAGTATCACAGTAATTCTATAAATATAACTGAGCAAGTTTCATTATGCCCCACTGTGAAAAACTGATACAAGAATCCGGATTTTTCTTGATTCCTAGATAAACAAAAGGCGAAGGTAAATCCAAAACAGCTCTCTTCTTCCTCCTTCTTCCTCTTCTTCTTTTGCTGTTAAAGAATCATAGACTTAAAAGCTGGAGGAATAATGTATGGTATTCTTTGGTCCATCCCCTCAAAAGGCATGTTGAAGTCAAGGCAATTGGGTTTTAACTCCCATTTTGGCCACCACCTGGCACTACGATCTTGGACAAGTGACATAGCGTCTTTACTACTTTGTTACATTGAATGTAAATGCAGACTTTTCTATACTATGTCTAAGATCACAGAGCAGGAATTACGTCCATCTTATTTATCTACCAAGCACACTGATGCACATATAAATAATTCGTAAACTCGTGAAAGCATCTTCAGCTCAAGACTCAGATCTTATTTTTCTTATTTTAATATCAGCCAACTGAGATTCGAAAAGGTTTTGACTTTCCTGAGTTGAAGCATGGGGAGTCTAGTGGCCAATTTCCTTTGAGTATTACCTTATTTGATTTGGACAACAGGGCAGGGAATTGTATAAATGTCACTGCAGAAAGCCCTTGTCCCCTGGTAATTAGTAACCTTATCAATTCAGAGCAAAGAGACATGTTTAGAGATTTTGCTTTGGAAAATGGCACACGGATGAGGGAATTTTATGACTATGTATGAAGTGCCTGGTCTGGTGATGTTTTGCTTTTGCAAGTGGGTGACTGACTTCCTTCACCATCTGATCTGTCGATTTTGTTGCTGGTTCTCCTCTTCCCTTTATTACTCTCTAGAATCTCAGTCTCTCTTCCCCTCCCCTACTCAGAGTCTCCATAAACTTCCTCATGATCTCAGTTTGTAAACAGCAAAATAGTTTGAGGACACTTTTTTTCAAGTTTGATTTTTAATTTTTTTTACATGACAGAAATAATACACGTCTGTTGCAAAAATCTAAAACAGAAAGCATAAGAGCACATGAAATATATGAAAGTTTCCCTTTAAATCTCACACTCTGGAGATAACTGCTTTTAATGGTTTACAATTTCTTCTCTGTGCATACACACACACACACACACACACATATGTGCAAGCACTTTATCATCTTACTAAGCACACCATGTTTCTATTCAATTTTTTTTCCCACCTGATGGCTGTATAGAAATCTTTTGTTAGGGTTGTTGCATAATTTAACTCAAAATTCCCCTTCTGATAGACTACTAAGTTCTCAATTTTTTGCTCTTAAAAACATCGCTGCTATACCTCTTTGCAGACATTTTCAAGTAACTGTAAGAGGGGCAAGAAATCTTAAGTGGGCTGTAAAACAACTGGTCTGCTTCTTGAACTAACCCTAAATAATAAACTGTAATAAGAGACCAGGGATGGCAAGCATATCACAGTAACCCTGCCTGAGGTTGAGGCTCCGAAGAACAAGTTGTAAGAGTTTCAATTATTTCAAAAGGACTCCAGACCATAGGAGCAGAGCTACCATTTCAAATCCCCATCTTTGTCTTTGTCTGCCAAGGATACAATCCTACCAGTATTCACCCATTTCACAGGTACTCGTTGAGCACTAACTAGTGTCAGTTATCTGTGTCATGCATTGAGGATTCGGAGGGGTACAAGTTCTGTTTGGTGCCTGCCAGGATTGTTGCATACAGTTGTGTGGTTTGTATACTGCTCCAAGGCACCCAGCTGCTGGGGGAGACAGAAGGGACAAGGGAGAAGGTGCTCTGCTCACAAGCCATATACGCTGGTGAGGGCTGAGTCCAGCCAGTGGGCAAAGTTGCCTTAAAATCTACCAAAGACCCTGGCCCCCACTCCTCTGGAACTCTCAGTTTTGACTTTGTTTCCTCCAACTTTCAGATCTATGATTCTGAATGGAGTGGGGGTGTCAATTTTGGTTTGTCTTCTTCTAGGCCAAGAATCAAGAGCGTGCTATTGCTCCTTTTACTGTGTTTGTTCTTGAATGGATATATAGTAGGAGATGCTCTCTCTCTATCTCACACACATGCACACACACACTCACCAGATTTCCTCTGAACGAGTGAATAATCAATATTTAAGAGAAAAACCTAAGTCAGCAAACAACTTGTGAGGTTGAAGGTAGGGTTCTGAGAGCATGGGTTTAAATAAAGAAAGCTGGAGAGAGGTCCATGAATGACTGCAATTCAGAGGGGAGGGGGATGGGGAAGAGATTGAGCATGGATAGTCAGGAAGATCAAAGGTTGGAGATTATGGGGCAGCGTAACCTGAGAGAAGCCCAGGGTTGGGGTAGCCAGAGGACGGTTAAGAACAGCCTGATAATCAGTCATAAGTTGTTTGCATTAAGGTGGCAATGGGCACCCCCTCCTTCTGATACACCTTCTGATACTCCTGAATAGTCAGGTGAGAAAGGGGAGGAGTACCTGCCCTGTGCCCCGGTATCCTCTTGGCCGATGTGCTGGGATAGCTCCAACCAGGAGTTCCAGGCAGACACCAGCAACCATGTCAGTGGCACATAGTGCAAATACGAGGAGCAACTGAAAAGTGTGCTTAGGACAGACAACCCACAGAACATCGCTCACAAACGCATGACAACATTCCTCGGGGTGTGGGACATGTCATGGTGGTACAGGACCTAAGCTTAGGCAATGTGTAGACACAGCATCCAGCAGCATTGCTCTTTTGAATTTTCTTTCTGTCCTGATGACATCAAGGAGAAAGTCCCAGACTGATGCATCTGCGTCTTGAACTCCTCTCCAGCACTTGCCAATCCCCACTTTTATCAAGGAGAGGGCATGTTTCAGGCTTAGTGGGTAACTATTACAACAGCGTCCCATTTTCATTGTAGTTGTAGTTGTTTTTCCCTTTGCCTTCTGTTTCAAGCTCTGAAACAGAAAGGAGAGCACTTCTAGACCAGATCTATTGGATTGAAGAGTGTCTCCTCCAAATTTCTGTCCACATGGAATCTCAGAATGTGACCATATTTGGAAATAGAGTGTTTGCATATATAGTTAAGAAGCGCTTCGTGAAATCATCCTGGAATCAGAGTGAGCCCTAAATCCAAGGACCGGTGTCTTTATAAGAGAAAGACACAGAGATTTGGACACACAGAGACACAGAGGAGAAGGCCATGTGAAGGTAGAAACAGATTGGAGTGAAGCTGCCACCAGCCAGGGAACGCCAGAGCCTCCAGAAGCTGGGAGGGGTAAGGAAGATTTCTCCCCTAATGCCTTCAGAAGGTGCATGACCCTGCTGACACCTTGATTTTAGACTTCTACCTCCAGAACTGTGAGAGAAAAAAATTTCTGTTGCTTTAAGCCACCAAGTTTATAGTCATTTGATACTACAGCCCTAGAAAACTGATTCACCAGGGGTCTTCAAAGTCTGAGGGCCAAATCCAGCCTGCTGCCTGTTTTTGTAAATATTACTTATTTACAAAAACACAGTATTGCTCATTCGTTTGCATATTGTCTATGGTGGCTTTCACGCTACAGTGTCAGAGTTGAGTAGTTGCAACAGAGGCCCTATAGCCCGCAAAGCCTAAAATATTTACTATCTGGCCCTTCATAGAAAAAGTGTGCCGACCCCTCTTCTAGGGAAGTGTTTAATTTGTGTACTTCTCTAGGGATGTTGCAGGATCGTAAGAGACTGTCCTTAACAGTGTAGAACCACACAAGGTATGGGTTTTTTTTTTTTTCTTTTAACTTAGATTTCAATTTTTCATGAAGCAGATTTTTTCCTCCCCAGAGGAAAACCATGCAATGCTCTGGAGTAGTTTACGGCATTAGCTATGTTTATGGGATTCAGTGAAGCAAAATGGTCTCCTCTCTGTTGAATCAATCAGCATTCAAGTTCATTTACCAATGACAGCTTTTATATGAGCGGCAGCTTTGTGTTAATATTGCTAACGGGGGCGTGGTTCTCCCAGCAAGCTGAGGTTTGATCTAGAAGGTTTAGAGAGCATGAGTGAGTTTCTTCACACTGAACAGGAAATGGACCAAGGTCTGACCTGCAACTGACTGGTGAGTGAAGGAGGAAAGGTTTTGTCTAATATGTGCTAGGGAGTAAAACTGAGCGAGCAAAGCCGGGCAGAGATGGGGAAGAGTGAACACTAACCCTTAGTGGTCAAATCAGTAAAATGAAAAGGCAATCTATGGAATGGCATAAATATTTGCAAACCACATACCCAATAAGGGGTTAATATCCAAAATATGTAAAGAACTCATAAACTCAGTAACAATAAACTAACAATCTGATTTTAAAATGGGCAAAGGACCTGAATAGACGTTTTTCCAAAGAAGACATTCAAATGGCCAACAGGTACATGAAAAGGTGCCCAACACCACTCATCATCCGGGAGATGAAAATCAAAACCACAATGAGATATCACCTCACACCTCGTAGAATGGCTATTCTCAAGAAGACAAGAGGTAACAAGTGTTGGGAAGGATGTGGAGAAAAGGGAACCACATTCCCTCTGTTGCTGGGAACAAAAATTGGGGCAGCCACTATGGAAACAGTATGGAGGTTCCTCAAAAAATTAAAAAATAGAAATACCATATAATCCAGCAATCTCACTTCTGGGTGTATATCCAAAAGAAATGAAAACAAGATATTGAAGAGATATCTGCACTCCCATATTTATTGCAGCATTATTCACAATAGCCAAGATATGGAAACAACCTGAGTCCATCACAGATGAATTGATAAAGAAGGTATGGTAACTATATACAATGGAATCTTATTCAGCCATGAGAAAGAAGGAAATCCTGAAATTTGTGACAGCATGGATGGACCTTGAGGGCGTTATGCTAAGTGAGATAATTCAGACAAAGAAAGACAAATATTGTATTATATCACTTATATGTGGAATCTATAAAAGCTAAACTTGTAGAAACAGAGAGTAGAATGGTGGTTACCAGTGTCTGGGGGCTGGGGGAATTGGGGAGATGTTGGTCAAAGGGTACCAACTTGCAGTTAGAAGATGAATAAGTTCTGAGGATCTAATACACAGTGTTGTGATTATAGTCAACAATACTGTATTATATACTTCAAAGTCGTTAAGAGACTAGATCTTACGTGTTCTCACCACAAAAAAGAAATGGTAATTATGTGACGTGATAGAGGTGTTATCTAACACTGGTGCGGTGTAACCGTGTAATTAGCAGTGGTAATCATATTGCAATATATAAATGTATCAAATCAACACATTGTACACCTTAAACTTACACGATATTATATGTCAATTATATTTCAATAGTGAAAAATAAAGCTTGATGGTGAGATTGTGAACCCCATTGGCCATCTCAGGAAGGTAGCTGTAGGAAACCCGACTAATTTCATTCATACTGGTACAGAAAGCCTTCAGTTAAGTAAGTTGAATAGAAACAGCCACAAACACACACACAAGAGCAAAACAATTGGAAGGCTTTTACTTGTTCTACTTTACATCTCGGTTGAGGCAATTTTTATGTCCTTCGCATATTTCACTGAGAAGCCTCAACCACTTCTAGCCATAACTTCCTTTCCTTCCTGTGACGTATTTTCTTCCTAGATTTACTCTTCAGTCCCTGAAAATATCTGTCCCACATTATTTATTCACTCCATAATGCATACCATCCAAAGCCAACAATTTTGCCAATAAACTGTTATTCCAATGAATAATTCATGCAGCCTTCATTCTCCTGACATGAACAAATATATTTTCAAATGGGAAGAATGTGGTTCTATTTTAGTCTTAACTCTATTTTTTAACATAATATTTTTTAAAGGTTTTGTGATGTCCTTCCTTGGGTGAACTCCATGGGGAATAATTCTAATACTCTAATTAAAAGAAATAAACCCTGGCACAGAATCATAACTGAATTTATATATAGTGTTTGTTACGCTGACAATAAGGTGTTTGGATGGGGAGGAAAAGGGAGGCAAATAAGCCAGTATTTAAGGGCAGGGGAAGCATGGAGTTCTCTCCTAATAAGAAGGCAACACCAATCATTGTTTCAAATTCTGCCAAAATCCATGGCCATAGTTTCCTCATATTTACATGGACAAGGTGTAATATGGTGGTGATGATGAAAATGACAATTGGAATAACAATTATTATTGTTATTGGTATCATTTTTGAGTTCATGTGAAATGCTAGGGCTAAAGTGCTAAGGGCTTTCCGTGTATTAGGGTTTCTCAAACTTGGCACTTTTGATATTTTAGGTCAGATAATTCTTTTTTGGGAAGGGGGATGTCCTGTACATTTGTAGGATGTTTAGCAGCATCCCTGACCTCTACCCTAGATCCAGGAGCAACACCACTTCCAAGTTGTGACAACCAGAAATGTCTCCAGACATGGCCAAATGCCTCCTGGAGGACATAATCCCCAGTTGAGAACCACTGATAAGCATGATAATTGCATCTTCATAATATTCTTACACAGCAAGTGCATTATTAGCCCCACTTACGAATGAATCAACAAAAGCTCAGAGTAAGTGACAGAACCAAAATTTGGTGTAAGTTTTCCCACCACGCTGATGTTAAGGCTGTTTTGTTGCATGTGACGATTCAGAGCATCAATTTATCTGCCTTCTCCTCTTACACGGATGATATTTTCAGATTAAAAAAATACATAATTGATATAATTAATATTTTGGCATATGTGCACTGAATAATTAATATTATTTTGTGTTTGGCACACAGATATATTCAAATTCCTGAGATCCTTTGTATGGGAAGTATAGATGACATGATTACAAAATTAATTATTGTTGTAACAATAGTAACAATGATAGCAGTTCCTGTGTGCCCTCTCCACCACTATTTATTGAGCACTTTCTATGTGAGGCTAACGAATTAGCCTGGATCACCTGTTTCATTCCCATATCTGGGAGGTACCTATGTTGGTTAGCCTTTAACCGAAGGCAGTGTGATTAAGCTTTGTTTTGTTCTCTGTTGTGTATCCTGAGCATTTAAAACAGTGCCTTGCACGCAGTAAGGGCTTCATACTTGTTGGTTGAATGAGTGACTTATGAGGAGATAGAATCTTAGAGAAAGTATAAAGACGGCTAAGATGGTGATGAAGCTTCAACTCAAAGACTCAGCTGATCTAATCCCAGAGTCCCCACTGCTACCCACCGTGGCCCTGTTCAGTGGTTTCGTCTAAGCTGGCCCTGCTTAGCCCCCACTGAAATGCTGGGTCTGTCTTTCATCACTCTACTTTCAGGTCAAGTTTCTCTCAGTTTTCCGTTGCTGGTGATGGCAATGAGCACGCTCTGCCGTCTTGCTCCAATGCCTTGTTCAGTCTCTGTCTTCCACTTAGAATGTCTCCTTCATTTCTATTTGTCTAAATCATTTCTTTTTCGAGGCCCAGATCAATCCCAACCTTCTTCTGGAACATTCTCTCTATATCCTTGAACTCTCAGGGCCTCCCAGGAAGCTTGCTGCCATTGCTAGCCAACAATTGGTGGAGAGCTATGCAAAACAGATACATCCAGGATTTAATCCCAGATCTATCCCTCCAAGAAGTATGATCTTGGGCAAGCAACTTAAACTCTTTGAAGTCTCAACTTCCCCCACTGTATAATGAGAACAATATTATTACTATACATCTCAGTTTCCTGAGGATTCAATGAGAAAATGTTTAGCATAGCCCATGACACATAGTATGTGTTCTTATAAATTACTGTTATCATTAATGTCACTTTCACACTATATTGTATATTCTATGATTGATCTATATATGTGTGTCTAATCTCCCCAAATAGAATGTGGAATTGTAGAAAGAAATTTCTTTCAGAGTGGATCTTTAATGTGCTATGGAATTCAGCACAACAAGTAAAACTGTGGCCAGGAGGATGCCTCAATGTTCAAAACATAATTTTCTCTCTTTGAGTTCTTAGCTCTGGTGTCTTTATCAATAACATGGAAAAGGCCATTTCCATTTACTCCGCCACACCAGAAGGGCCATTGCAAGTGGGTTTATTTATATGGTAAGCAATCAGCAGTGTTTTCTGAGCATATAAGCCTCGGAACTGTAATAACGCGTTATCAGTCTGTCTCGGTGCTTCATTGAAGTTCCCGAGTCCTTTGAATGTTGGCTTTGCCGATGCCTTTTTTCATCTGTAAAATTTTGCTTAACACAGAGCTTAAAGTGGGGTGATTACTGAGACCTATCTCCAGTGATAAGTGCCACTTACAGGTGGATATGTCCTCAAGCAGAGCAATTTCCAGAAAGGAGATGTGGACTCAGGTCCCAGATCCTGCCTTGGAGACTGTGTGGTGCAGTGAAAAGAGTACAGTATTCACAAAGAGGCTGTTCTCTGGTTCCAGTTTTCTCAAGATTCACATGATTTTGGGCAACTCAGAAAAATCTTTGTGTGCCTTAATGCTCTTATCTGTAAAACAAAGCGTCCAAATCAGATAAGTCATGAATTACCTTTCATTTCTATAATTCTGCATCCCAGAAATAAGTTCATTGGTATGAGCCAATAATTCCATATTTTTCCTATTTTACCTAAAATCCACATACCCCATAATACATTTACCACAATAGGGCTTTCAAATCCCATTAAAAAATCTTCTCCCCTCACAAACACACTCTCTTTTTTTTATTCCCCAAGGCCCCACACATTTTCCTAATAAAGTGTATAATAAAACTACATCTTTTCATTGGTGTGTTTATAATGTGGAAGACATTGTTATTCCCGCCATGGCAGTAGTGAATAAAAAGTACATACTCTTCTCTCTCCTGAAACCACCCTTTGATCCTCAGCCTTTTATCAGCAAATCAGAAGTGCTGCCTTCTGCAAATTAGCACCACCTCTTGAGAAATTGTGCCAAGTTCCATTAAATGTAATTAGCATTCCTGTTGTTTCCGTCACATTGCAAATAACAAAAAAAATAATAATAATTCTCTTTCTGAGTTACCGTGAACACACGTCATCCCAAGTTATACCAACAGTGTTGGCATGAGGCTGGAAGCAGGAGACAGAAGAAGATCTTGACACACAACTAGGAGTTCAGCTTCACGAGGGCAGAAGTGGCAGAATAAAAATCTTCCTTTTTGGCTTTTCAAAGTGAGCGTTGTCTTCCCAACATGAGTTAAACAGCTGGCGCATTGCCTTCTGGAGGGAAGGTTTGGGGAACATGGGGAGATAATTATCTCCCTCAACTGAAAACTGACCTGCCGTGGGGTTCTGAAGCAGAAGACTCAAATATCCTAGAGCAACACATTTCAAAACTAAATTTGGGGACCCCCTCCTGTGTGGTTTCCATATAAAAGAATTGCAAACAAAACAAACAGAAACAAAAAATCAATTTTCCCTAGAATTTCATGATAGAAAGGACATTTTAATACCCAACAAGAAGAAAGAATATGAGCTCAGAACAAAGAACAGTGCTTAATAGTGGACACGTTTTACTAATAATAATTATTGATAAATAGAAATATTTTATTTATTTCCTTATAGTAAAAATTACAGAATTATTTTAGCATTAATATAAAAATAAAAGAAAAACAATCGCTACTTTGCCCCTCCTCTTTTATTTCAAATTTCACCATAGGCTATGGAAACTTAGTCAAAGCAAACCTGCATTTAGAATTCACGATTGTAAGGGACTTTTAGCTAAAGCACAGTGCTACTGCCAAAAACATATGTCCCTCCAAACCCCATTCCCTTTAATGCTATAAAACAGAATCCAGAAACAATGAGATATATGTACATATCCATGCTGAAGGGTTCAGAAAGGAGGATGCTAGTTTCAAATGTGTTGTGTGAAATTGAGTTCAATTTGACTGGCAATTTTTTTTTTTCCTCTCGGAAGCCATCCTGTCTCTTTACTTCCTGCTCCCTTCCTTGTATTTCAGCATTTGTCATTTCAATTACAGTACTGCATACTATTTTTACACTTCGAATGCAATTTTCAGAAACACTAGGGAAAGAGCAGTAAAGATATTAGGAGGTGGTAGTTAAGATTGAGAATGGCTCCAAGAGGGTGGAACAAATTTAGGACGTTTTTTATTTTAATCACCTATAAAGAAAATAATTCTGTAGACTCGTCTACAGTTAAGTCCCACTTACAGCACACAGCATCATAAAATTGAATAAAGCAATATTCTCTAGCACAGTGTCATAACTATTATATTATACAAGTTAAGTAACTTAGTATGCCCATTTGCTTCTCTGAGAGTTGAGGGTGAGAAGCAAACCTTTCTCACCCTGGGTCACACCGAGAAAAAAAAAATGAAAGACAAATCCTTTGGTCTTCTCCCAAGACAGAGTTCAGTCAACCACAGTGAACTGGTTGATGGAGGTTTATTCATTCAACAAATATTTATTGAGCGTTTGCTTTGTGTTGTATGCTGGACAGTGAATGAAGCGCATGTAGCACTTATTCGTATGGAACTTACTATCCTTTCCCATGCGAAGTCAGTTTAGCTCTCTTTATAATTGAATTAATCTTAACTCTTTCTATTATTAATGAGAGAAACTCCACTTGGACCATATGATCAAAAAGGGCAGGAGATAATTGGAACCAAGTAATGATACCGCAACTGGTCTACTGCCCTCCACCTCTCAAGTATCGCCATATTGGCTTCATTCCCTTCCAGTGAAGATGGGCTTTTCCTACAAGGCAGGTGGAAAAACATAGGCGGCTCTAGGATTTTATTCTCATAGCACTATTGTGAACCCAGTTGGTTGTTCCTCTAGATTCCATAACTTTCTTCCTAGCAGAGTACAGATTTTGCTCACGTATTCACAAGGATACACACATATCCATCTCTCTCCATCAAGTTCATGTGACAATGGAGAATCTGACTGCATCCTCATTTGCAGTTAAAGTGGGACAGAGACTTAATTGGTCTAAGCTAGTCATAATAATCCCACTCCTCTTGTCAATATTTTATTCTGGAAGCCAAATTTCAGGCTATCATTGGACAATGACCCAAGTGGCTGGTAGTTGGGCATTTGACCTAACAAGGCCCAAATAGAGTGAAAGCAAGTATGTCTAATGTTAACTTTTGAATTACTGTGATGCACTATACTTAATTCCTTTATTGTTTAAGCTAGTTGGAGCCTGGATTTTTGTTGTTTGCAGCCAAAAGCGTTCCAATTGATAAACACCGCAAGACAACAGAGAAAACAGATCTCTTCTTGGTTGACTCCACTTAGAAAAATCCTGAAGAATAACATTGGTTGTGCTTGTGTCCTGTGCAAGGAAATAGAGTATTATATTTTCCAGGCTTGAGTCACATAAGCCCACCTTTGTGTCTATGATTCGTAGCTTTTACCAAAACCCCTGTATAGAGTGAACCTTGGCACAAGACTTAACCCAATTGCAGGGATGCACTGAAAGAGGGAAATCATGCAATGAGATTTTTAGTTGTTTACAGCTTATTGAGATATAATTTCATATCACAAAATTCATCCATTATAAATGTGCAATTCAATTTTAAGTAAACTTAGGGGTATGCAAGCAAAATCACAATTCTGATTTAGAACAATTCCATCACCCCCATGAGTTGCCCTGTACCAGCTTGTAATCAATTCCACTTGCACCTTCAGTGTGAGACAACCATTCATCTGCTTTCTGTCTCTATAGATTTGTCTTTTCTGCACATATCATATTAATAAAATTATAGAATGTACGGTCTTTGGAATCTGGCTCTTTAACTTAGCAGAGCGTTTTTGAGGTTCATCTGTATTGATGCAGGTATCAGTAGTTTGTTTCTTTTTTGTGTGTGAGGAAGACTGGCCCTGAGCTAACATCCAATGCCAATCTTCCTCTTTTTACTGAGGAAGACTGGCCCTGGGCTAACATCCGTGCCCATCTTCCTCCACTTTACATGGGACACCGCCACAGCATGGCTTGACAAGCAGTGCATCCGTGCGTGCCTGGGATCCGAACCTGCGAACCCAGGGCCGCCAAATCTGAGTGCGTGCACTTCACTGCTGTACGACTGGGCGGGCCCCAGTTTGTTTCTTTTTATTGTTGAGTAATAGTCTACTGTAGGGCTATACCACATTTTGTTTATCTTTTCACCAATTGAAGGATACTTGGATTGTTTCCAGATTTTTGATATTAATGTATAATGCTGCTATGAATATTTGTTTCCATGTTTTTGTGTGGACATATGTTTTCACTTCTCTTGGGTGGATACTTGGAATTGCTGGGTTGTATGGTAAGTTTAAGTTGAAGTTAAACTACCAAACTGTTTTCCCAAGTGACTCCACTATTTTATATTCCTACCAGCAATATACAGGGATCCTAGTCAGGCCACATCTTTGCCAACTCTTGGTATTATCTGTCTTTTGAATTATAGCCATTCTAGTGGATATGTAGTCGTATCTCATTGTGGCTTTAACTTACATTTCCCTAATGTTTAATAATGTTGAGTATCTTTTCATGTGCCTGATCTTTTAATGAAATAATCCTTGTTCACCTGTGAAATGCAACTCAATGACTCTTGAGGAGTCTTACATCTCTATCAATAATTCTTTTTCTCTTGTGATTAAGTCAGCAAAGGAATAGGTAGAGAGGCTGAAGTGGGGGAAAGAATTCTCTCCCTTTTATGCAGAAATGTAGGACAGGGAACTGAACCATTCCCTGCCCTGTTATAGTCATAGCTGATAGGCTAGTTGTGGCGACATGGCGTGGGTGGCGGCACTGACCTCTTATGCAAATGATCCCATTTGTGGATAAGGCACACTTTGTTGGAGAACTCTGCTTTGGAGAATATAGAATCTGGGTTCATCGTCCCACCCTTGCAGCTGTGTGCCTCTGCTGTGGCACTTGAAAGCAACACATAACCCTGTCAGCATAAGCTTTCTGAGGTTAACTTTTCCAGCTACAGAGTAGTTGGTGTTGTTTCTTTTATCTTTTAATGAAATGACTTGCTCCCTCTCGGGGTAAAGCAAGTCTCTGCACATATTTCTCAGTTGGGTTGCAGTACTCTGTGCTTTCTAGGAAAAGGTCACTCCTTAGAGGAGTTGAAAAGACTCAAGGTTCATACATTTGCCCCCTGAGCATATACAAGCTCAAGATACCAGTTCCTGTGTTGTACAGTTTTCAAACCTTGAAAACTCTGAAAACAGAAGAGTAAGTACCTGGGAGGGGAGTGCAGAGCAACCAGCCGATGTCAGTGTCAGCTCATTTTGACACATAACTGAGATGGACCTCAGCCAGGAGAAGTCCCATTAACAGACCACCGGTGTGGTTAAGAGCATGTCCTTTAAATCAGATTTCTTTGATTGGAATCCTGGCACGGCATGCTGTGTGTGTGATTTTGGACAAGCTACTTAAACCATGCTAAGCTTCGGTTAACTCAGCTATAAAATGGGATTAATAATAATACTTGGTTCTTAAAATCGTTGATAGGATTAAATGAGATAATGCATGTAAAGTGCTTAGCATCATTCTGAATTTCTTTAGCTGTTATAATTTTTATGTTATATTTGATTTTATATCTTTGGCACTTGGAAGAAAGCCTAGCATGTAGTATGTACTTAGTGACTATTATTTAAACACACACAGTTGAGATATTCATTCATTCATTCATTCATATATTAATTCATTCAATGATGCCATGTTGAATTCATTCTATGTATTCATTAACACAATAGATATTTACGAGGTGCCTACTATGTGGCAGGAAGTGTTCCAGGTCATGGGTCAGCAAACTATAGTTCTAGGGACAAATCCCAGTCCTCCATCTGTTATTGTAAAAAAGTTTTATTGGAACATGGCCACACCCACTCGTTTGCATACTATCTGCAGCTCCTTTGTGCTACAGTAGCAGAGTTGAGTAGCTGTGACAGAGACTGTATGGCCCACAAAGCCTAAACAATTTGGCCCTTTACAGGACAAGTTTTCCAACCCTTGTTTTAGATACTGAGAATAAAATAGTGAACCCAGTCCAGTGATATTCCTGCTCTCATCATAGTCAGGATGAGACAGACAATAAACATATAAATAAATACATATTTACATACATACATACACACAAAATATCTGTGGTGATGAGTGCAATGAAAAAAAAAAAATAAGAAAGTCTGAGAGAACAGAGAAGAGCCAAGGACAGAGGTGGGAGGAATTATATTTCAAAACACTTTCCCATTTAAATGTCTCTAATGTCAGATTAGAAGTTCAAAGTTTCTCTTTAGTAATTTATTTGCAAGGTAATTTTCAAGAGCAAAACAAACACTCGCTGCCCCATGAAGTCTCATTAGGCATATTCAGAGACCACCCCAGGGTGCAAATAAATCCAGATGTGGCCTACCATAAAAACTGAGCATAGTATTATGAAATTGAGTAAGGACCACTTGGCATTTTGATGACTGGCACATATTTTCGCCATGAGTAGATTTCCCCACGTGGAGAACAGTGAGGACATCACTGCTTCCAATGAAAGAGGAGTTGAATCTGTGGCCCTCTTCCAGCCTAATTATCTGTGGACAAGACTGAATTGAAAAATATCCCTTCCGCAAATGAAAAAGAAGCCCTCAGGGCCTCAAGAGCTGAGGATGAGAGGGATAAGAAGTAGGTCAGCGATGCTATGGAAGGTTTCTACCCCGTGTCTTATTTTCAGTGGGGTTTTCACAGCAGCCATCTTTTGTAGGACAACTTGCCAGCTACAACTGCTGCTATGCAAGCACGTTGCATTATTAACAAGATTGTAGCAGGAAACATGGCATTTTCACAAAATTCTGGTGCAAGGGTCAGCAAACCTTTTCTGTAAAGAGCCAGATCATAAATATTTTAGATTTTACAGGTCTTATGGTCTCGGCTGCGACTACTCAACCCTTTTGTCACAGCACTAAAGCAGCCTTGGACAATGCATAAATGAATGAGCGTGGCTGCATTCCAATAAAACTTTATTTACAAAAAAGAGAGGATTTGGCCTGTGAGTCGTGGTTTGCAGCCCCTGTTCTGGTGCACTTTTTCCTCTGCAGGTGTGCTCACAAGATCAACGGGGGGGCATATGCAGCACTCATATGCTTTGTCTCCTCCCTTCTGACCTGTTGACTCAGGCCAGCCATGTGCAGTTGTAGAAAGGCTCCCACAGATAGTCGGTATATGCCAGGTTATGCCGCAGTTACAAACAACCCCCAGAATCTCAGTGACAGGAACACAAAAGTTCGTTTCTTGTTCATGCAAAGTCTACCTGGGCGACTCTCCAGGGCAGCTGGTGATCTGGTGGGTGATTCAGTCTTATGGAGGCACCATCAACCTGGAGCTCCACTTTTGGGAGTTCATAGCCTTCTTGGTTGATGTGGCTGAGAAAGACCAAGAGGGGAAGGTTTTGCAACAGCAATTAAATGATCAGCTCACAAACAATTTGGCATAGCCGGTCACATAGTCCTAACAGGCTGCAAGGAGATAACAAATATTATCTTCCCGTGTGCCTAGAAGAAGAAGGAACTGGATATGGGTGAGGACGAAAAGTTTTTGTTTGATCAATTGATTTGATCAATTAATTGATTGGTAATCATTACTATGCAACCTGATGTGTCCACCAGTGAAGAAACAGTCTGTGTGGTATTCATGGGAATATGTTGTTTGCATCACCGGAATGCATCTTGGTTGACTTTACTCAAGTTTGGTTAACAAGACTATAAATAATAATCCAGTCTCTCTGTTTATGGTTAACAATACTGACCCATTATAATTTTCTATGGCAGCACATATGGTGGCTAATAAACTAACTAATAAAGCTGCCAAATGGAGAATAGGTCTGCTTTTATTTTTATGACTGTTTCTTTAATCTGATACATAATTAATGTGCAAGGTTCAACTTTTCTTTTGTCAGATCTCAGTTTATTTGATGCCTTCTAATGTGTTAATTTTCTTGAAGCATTTGTGGGTAGGAAAGTGGGATAAAACTATATTGCTCTTTATATGGAAAGATGCTTAACCAGGATTTTTTTGAAAAGGAAGGCACTTAAATTACCTTTGCTTTCAGAGTTCATTTCCATTGAAAATGGAAAGTGATTCTATGTTCAGACTTTCTTAAGGTGCCTCCCCGCTTACTTAAGAGAACACAGTTCTAAAAATCTTCTCCTTGGAGAATAATTTTCTCTGCCTTACATCTCTCTCAATGATTTTCTCAGTCTCCACAATTTGTCTGGCTCCCTCTTGAACTGATTTATGATTCACCAAAATCTGTGGGAGAATTTGCCAAGCTGCAGACCAATTAATTATGTTTGCTGTTGGACCTGTCAGTTAGGTGCTGGTGTTTCCATTTTGTCAGACGTTTTAAATTTAATGTGCACACGTGTTTCACTTTTGTTTTGAGTACCCAGCTGACCATGCAGGTTGTTTTAAGAAAAACAACACCAATAACAAAACAATACAAAAAAACAACTCCAACAACAACAGCAATAACAAAAATTCATTGGAGGTGCATTGCCCTTCATTTGTATACAGAAAAAATTCAGTTTCCCCAGAAATTTTGCATGGGGCCCTTTTCTCTTAGAGAAAAAGTTCTGTGTTGTGTCCATAACAGCCCCAATCTTCACAGTGAAAATTGTGCCGCCCGTGTTCTGCTTTGCAGCACTATTATTATAACGTAGAAGTAATAATAGTATCCAAATGACAATAGCCATTGTTTATATAGCACTCACCATATCCCACACAATCTTTTAATGCACTTGACATCTATTAACTCTTTAAATGCTTATGTAATTCTGTAAGGAGGGAGGGTACTAATATTATTTCCATTTATTCAGATAGGAAACTGAGGCTCAGAGAGGTAAAGTAAGTGACTGATATCACACAGCCAGAAAGGAGCAGAGTTTCTGGAAGCCTGTGTCCTCATGATGAGACACTCTTCTCCTCAGACATGCAGGGCAAGGCTGCTCCATATGTTCTAAAGGCATGTTTCCAGAAAGCCTAGGCATAAACATGTTTATGCACCAGTATTGATTTATCTGGTTGAGCCCTTAGATTTTATTGGGTAGTATTTTACCTGCTGATAGATGAGATGCCACTATGTATGGTGACACCGTTTTCTTCCCTTTCCTGTAAAAGGTGAGATGGTTCCCTGTGGTGTTAGAAAGGATTGCAAGAGATTTGCTTGGGGAAAATTATTTTCCCTACACTCCCCCGCTCCATTTCCACTGTGAGTTATTATGATAAAAAACAAAAAAAGCCAGAACACTTGCTTCAAGGTGAAAATATTTAGGCAAAATATTACCACAGGGAAAGTTTATTTTAAGCATCGTGGTTAGAAAGAAGTATGTATCAAGTTTAGGATTTTATGCTTAAAGCTCGTCGCAATGCCATCAAGCAAACTTTTGATGGCAAATGTTTTCTGTAAAGAGCAGTATAGTAAATATTTTAGGCTTGTGGACTGTGCAGTGTCTGTCACAACTACTCAACTTTGCAGTGGTAGAGAACAAACAGTCAGAGACAATGCTTCAACAAATGGGTGTGGCTGTGTTACAATAAATCTTTATTTTCAACAACGGGCAGCAAGACATATTTGGCCTTCAGGTCATAGTTTACTGACCCCTGATGTCAAGGAATGGCCGGGGCTTTGGAGGTAGGATTTCTATCCTGGCCTGCCATTTACCAGCTGGATGGCCTTGGGAAAGTCACCGAACCGCTCTGAGCCACAATCTCCCCAGCTGCTAAATGGGGAAATGGCTACTTGCCTATTAGCCTGGTCATGAGAACTGAATGAGTAACAGCATTGAATGAGTGAAGTACCAGATTCAATATAAGAAATTCCACTCCATCCTTTTCTGCCCTCTCCAAACTCCTTTTTCGTCTCCCTCTTCCTACCTTCTGCTCATCAGTTAATAAGTGATAGTCATTAGTTATGGATGCTGGTAAACTTTAGAGTGCTTTTATTTTTGGCTACGCCAAGGTTAGAGAAACACCATGTGAAGTGGCTTTGAAATAGTTGTTAGGAAAAGAGGGATCTCAGCCATCAAGCTGTGGGGAGAGAAAGGGTTAATTCCTTTGGAACAGAGACGGTGAATGAAGAGCAAGCCACCAATTCCTCCAACATCCATGGCACAAACCACTAGACGAGCACAACCTTCTTTGCTGATGAACTGGATAAGGCTTCAGCCGTGTATTCGTGGTGGTTCCTTAGGTACTGCCAATGGTTTGTAGTCATAAGACGAAGCTTATTAGGTATCTTTGCCTTTGATAATTAGCTCTGAGGGTCAGAGAGTTTGAAACTTTCCTCAAATTATAAGCTGTGTGAAGCTTTTGAAGGGTTGCCGTTGTATCCCTGCTTTGTAAACAGCGATGCTCTTCTACAGGGACCTTAGCTTGAGTTCTGAGGCCACAACTGAAAAACACAAAGTAAAAAGTATCTTCTTTCCTCCCTCAAGCCTGATTTCTTCATGAAATGATCTCACATTGAAACGTGGTGAGCTCCCTCCTTTTCTTGGTTCCAAAAGGCTTAGCAGCAGCTGAATATCTGCTCCTTTTCCTTGTTCTGCACATTTTTGCCCTTTTCCAGATATTCTTTGGTGAGCTGTTACCTCACCACAACAGCTGAGCAGAAATCTGGGGATAAGAGGTAGGCCTAGTCCTTCTTGGTGAAAAGAACAGAAACTTACTTGAGACTCACTTAAGTGAAAAGGGAGAATTTAGTTTGAAAATATTCCATAGATGCCAAGAGGATACCAAGAGGAGAGATAGCAGCAGGACATGCAATGGAGTGAAATAAGAACCGGGAAAGGCCTCAGCACCCTGGATAGTAACTCACCCTTTTCTCTGGGGGTCTTGGCCAATCCTTCAGAATTGCCCTTCTCCCCACTTTGCACATTGCACATAATCCTTCTAGAATGATCTCCCCAGATCCTCGCGTTGCTGGTTCCTTTATGTTAATTGTGTTTCAGCTCACATGTTACCTCTTCCAGAGGTCTTCCCTTGCCATACCAATCAATGCTATGATTCTAAATTATTTTCTTTGTTTACTTATTTACCATATCCTCTCCCACTAGGGCCTAAGCTACTAAGAGAAGAAGCAAAGACTTAGTTAGAACCATGCTTTACACAGACTAGGCACATAGCAATGTTTTTTGAATATATAACAGTATAAATAAGAGAATGACATCCCTAATTCCCAGTTCTCGAGGAGAGAGAATTAAATCGGCCCATCTAGGCTGGTATTCAACCCTGGTCCTATTAATTGAGGCCCAATGGCTTGAATTACATATGGCAACCACTTCTTATTGGTGTCTGTGTCTGAGGGGAGATTGACTTGATTTTGGGAAGCCATTGTGGACTAAGAAGGCATATCCCCAAATAACTACAAGTATGTTGTGCTTGTCAGTTTACAGAAGATAGTGAAGGTTGGGGGTGATCTCCTTAAATTTAGTAGAAGAAACAGGGATAACTTTTCTGCTTGAAGTTTCACACCAGCAGCTAAGGCCTCCTGGGCACATTGGAAGTATTTATTTATTGTTGTTAAATAATTAACCCTTCATAGGTCAATCCAAACTTTAGCTACAATGGGTACTTTGCGCTTTTTCCCCCTCTTTACTTCATCAGTACTTCTGTGTGTGTGTGTGTGCACGCACATACATGCATGATCTGCGTATTTTGTTTCTGAGTTCCCATAAGCCTGTATTAATGATCTCATAGGGTCCTGAAGTAGGAAGATGTCCTCAGGATATAGGGCCAAATGGTAACCTCCAGGCCGGAAGCATGGAATAACTGACTCACACAGAAAGCAAGCTAGGGCTTAGCAGTACTGTTAGAATAAAATTGATCAAGCTTATGGAGAACTTTTCATCTTCTTTCAGTTTTGTTCAGCAAGGAGGTAGTTAGCACCTCATATTGTCAAGTGTGGTTTTAGGTGTGAAAGATGTCAGGTCTCTGCCTGCATGGAATTGACATTCTAATCAGAGGAGTAGTTTAAAAGAGGGATAGTAAACCGATAAAGAGAGGGTAAAATTTCAGATTGTGGTGGTGTCATTAAGGAAATGAAATGGGCTGACATGAAATGGAATGACTAGGGGTGGTACAGATGACCAGAGGTGGCAGGAAGCCCTGGGGGAGGAGAGGAAGGCGGGACCTGTGAGGACAGCCTCACAGTGTGAAGGCTTGTGCATTGTCCTTGGCAGGAAAGGGCGCAGTATGTTTGAAGAGCAGAAAAAGGGCAGCACGTGGCTCGAACGAGCTCCGAGAAGAAGGTGGAGAAGAAGCAGATCTAGCAACACTTCTTCGCTCATGGTAAGGAGCTAGAATTCTAGTCTCAGAACAATGAGAGGCAATGGCCTGAGAGAGGGGGACGTCATCCAAATGACAATTTACAGGAATTTTATGGAAAGTGCGCTGGAGAGGAGAAGAGTGGAAGCAGAGGGATGAGCTAGGAGGTTTTTAGCAGAAGTCCAGGGGAGAGATGATGGCGAGCACAGTATGTCCACAAACTCACCACGTGGCACAGGGCATCTGTTCATCTCCACAGTGTGTGGGTTTTTACCTCCGCATAGTTACTCATAACCCCAACCTCATGGTCAAAAATTAACCAAATGATTTAAATGTGGCACCTCTAGTACGCCTTCAGGACAATCCTTGCTGGATTAGCAAACAGTATGGTGACACCGAATCCTAGAGAGGTCAAAATGTACAGGCCTTGATCACCTGGGTGTACCTAAAGAGATATGAAGCCCCGTATGTGTTTGTGAACTCTCGTGAAACTTCGTTTTTTAAGAGTTTGAGCAATGAGGAGCTATAGACAAAGCTTGAACTTTTAGAGTCAGAACAACCTAGGTTCTAAATTTCTGTGCATCTGCTTTATCAACTCAAAACCTTAAACAAGATCTTTAACCTCTAAATATCTGTGTGTGTGCTTATGGGGTTACTAATTAACAACAGCAATAATGCTGACTCATAACTGTTACCAAATAATAAGTATGAGATGGTTTACTTTGTGCCAAATGTGTGCTTGAAACTTTGTGATACATTATCTCTTTAAAGTATTACAATGACCACATGATACATGTATTATTGCCCCCCAATACAGACAAGGAAATTGATTAAGTAATGCATTTGAAATTGTGCAGTAAGTGAGTAGAGGAGTGTCCATAGAGTTTATTTCATTTGATCCACCTAAAAATGGGATATTATGGGAAAGTATATGGAAACACTTGGCATAGCTTTGGCAAGAGAGGGTGCTTGATAAGTTTTATGTTATATATCTTTCTGCAGATTTCAAATATTTATGACCAGAAAATTAATTCTAAGGAAAGTAAATTGAAGAAGGTGTTTGTGTGTAATTTTTTTTTTCATAGTGATTCCACTGTACCCTTGAGCATTCCACGTTTGTGTTTAATCACAGGATCTCAGCCATGATGTTTCTGACAGGTAATTTCCTTAATGCATTTGACAGAGATGGATTGCATGGAAGTCCATTGAATTCCATGCTTTTGTCTGCAAGTGATAAGACTAGATTAGAGCTATCTGGGTCTAGTGCCTCTGATGAAATTGCATCCTAATAATTCCCATGATAATATGGATCATCTTTGTGGACACACACGTTCTTGGCCAGATGGAATACACCAGTTTGCAAGAAACTCTGCCATTTTTATTACACCTTGAGAAACATCTGGGCTGATATTTGTGTGTCAGAATCATAAATCAATTTGGTCCTCAGAGATAGGCCTGGTTATGCAGTTTATCTTCAAATACACTTGTTTTTTTTTCTTTTCCCTGCTACAACTGAAAGTGTTAAACGATGAGCACAAATGTCAAGATATTGGATTCCTTTTTAGACTATAAAGTCTTTACACTGGTATGTGAAGATCTGAGCAACAGTGAGACTCACAGGTATACTTGGTGAGCAACAGTGATTTGTGTTCCATGGCATTTCATCCCTAGGTACCAACAAAACCAATCCATTCTCAAGCAAAGATACAAACGCCTGGTGGAGACTGACTTCCTGATCCTTTCTCCTCCTCTCCCATATTTATCAGCCTTTAGCTCCTATGGTTTGTGCTTTCGTATAGATCAACGGGGCCAGAGAGTCAGGGACAGGGATCTCTGATCCCCCTGGGAAACACAAATGCTGCTATTTCGCAGAACATCCTTAAGGCTATTCACATTGCTTGCTGTCAGCAGGCACGTTTCAATGTAGCATCATGGTATATCAAAAATAGAGAGTTTTTTGTTGCCAATCTACTAGTAATTTCTTACATTTGAACCACGTGGACCCTACTGTGTGCTTCCACTCACTGATAAGAGTGTTCTGGTTCCTTTTTAAAATCTATTTTTCTTATGGAAAGTGTCCTACATAGAGAAAAGGATAAAGAATAATACAGTGAACATCATATACTCTTTGGGAATTAATAATTAAGCAGATACACACAACCACTTCAAAGAAAGTTTCCAGACATCATGAAACTTACCTCTAAATATGTACATATCAGAATGTATCTAAAATAAGAAATATCATTTTATATAAAACCCTGATATCATTATTGCAACTAACAGCATTGACTTTAATCCATGCTATCATCAAATATCCAGTCTATATTCAGATTTACTCAGTAGTTCCCCAGATATCCTTTATAACTTATTTTTAAAACATAACTCTCTAGTCACTTTGAATTATTAAAATTGTGTGTAAGGAGAGAGAGGGCAAGTGACATAAGATAGGATATAACTATTTAAAGTATTCTTTTTGTAATGCATCTATCCTTCCTTGGTTCTTCTGAGAGATTATCAATCACTTAAAATATTGTGTGGGGCCCAGCCGCATGGTGTAGTTGTTAAGTTCGGCATGCTCCACTTCAGCAGCCTGGGTCTGCGGGTCCGGGTCCTGGGCACGGACCTACACCACTCATCTGCAATGCTGTGGCAGCCACCCACATATAGAGTAGAGGAAGACTGACACAGATGTTAGCTCAGGGCTAATCTTCCTTAAGCAAAACAAAGAGGAAGATTGGCAACAGATGTAAACTCAGGGCAAATCTTCCTCAGGAAAAAAAATCGTGTGAAGTCTTTAAAAGGGGTATACATATAATTGGACACTATGAGAAAGCCCTTTTAAAATTATGGAAACAAATATGGTTCTCTATAAAGTAATATTTATCAGCATTTTTCCTAATGGTGAAAAATTGGAAACAACCTAAATTTCTGACGTACAGAATTGGCTAATTTATGGTGGTCACATTGGAAAATGCTCACAATGTATTGTCAAGCGAAAAAAACAGATGCCATGACTGCATGGGCAGAATCACAGCACTTTAAGAATTAGCTCACACACGGAACAAAACTCATGAAAAAATTCTTTTGGTGTGTTAACCATACTTATCTCTAGAGATAATCCCACTCTAGAGAGTGGGATTATAGATCATTTTATTTCATTTTGTTTTTTCCTTATCTTTTACATTTTCTGCCTGAAATGTGGGGTATTTTGGGGATTGAGTTAAAGAATTGTGATGAATCAGCCAACTTAGCAAGAGATGTATTGTCTAACTGGAAAGGAAACCAGAAGCGTAAATATGATGGAATGAAGCACCCTCAGGCCCATGTACGGGTTCCACCATAGGTTCCTTGAAACAGACCGTGGCTGCAAAGCTGGAGAAGGCAATATAAGTATTTTAGGCTAACGAAGAAGCGATAGCACGTCTTCCTGTATTTCCTTTGGCTTTGTAAGTCTTGCATTAAAATGCTCTGATATTGTCTGAGTAGGGTTTTATTAAAGACTCTGAAGTTGAAATTTGCATTGCAGTTAGTTTCAAAATACCATTTGGAGGAAGCTTTTAACTGCATGATACAGAGGTCTGATATGGACCCTAACTGAAGTTATGTGGAAAGGAAAAGTTTTGCTGTGTGTGTGTGTGTGTATGTGCGTGATTTTCTTCTATATCATTCCCTGAAAGCTCTTTTTCTCCCATCTCATTCCCTGAAAGTGCTCTAAACCAATAAGCTTGCATTTCACACTGCAGACTTGTCTGATGAGCATTGACTTATCATATCACGTTTAGCCTCTCTATCCTGAGTTGAATATGTCCTCATTTATTTGGGGTTTTGATGCAGTTAGGACTCATGATTGCAGAAAGTATGACCGTGAGAGATGGTGCAGCAAGGCATTCTACAAAGGAACAAAGGAATGGCATTGAGTTGGCTGTTAAAAGTTTCAGAGTTTGGGGAGCATTCCAGGAAATGGTTGAGGAAACAGAGGGTAGAAACCAGCAGACAGTAAGGGATTATAGAAAGTTCTTTGACATTGCAAAGGCCGTAACTGCTGCCTGGGAAGCAGGATAAACCATCCAATGGCAGGTTGGTTCAGAAAAGTCTGGCCAGAGGCAGGTCAAGATTTCAAGGCATTTGAAGGGAACAGTGAGTAATTTCTAGTGGATGAAGCCAGGAGGATTGCGTGTCCGTAGGGACCCTGCTATAAAGACTCACACTGATTTAGATAGTTTCCTCAATTCCAGGAATGTATTGCCCTCACTCCGAAACACCTCTCCCCAACACACACACACACACACACACTCACACACACACACTAAACAGAGGACACAAGCCACTCTGTGAAACATAATTATCTGCATCTCATTATCTCTTAATTTATAAACTAGCCTCCCACTGGGAGAAAGGTGTTATAGGTTGTAAATTACTGAGGAGGTCTAAGTCAGCAGTCTCCACTGTTCCCAGTTACCTGCAGGCAATCTCCTGTATAACTTTTCCAGTACCTCTGGTGAATAAAGTTTTGTTTATTCCCTCCAGTTCTCTGGAAGAATCTGCTCTAGCCAGTCCATATCCTGGTCACCTGTGTGTCTGGAATGGGCCTAACCCAAATACAGAAGAAAACGGATCATTATCCTAATTGAAATAGAAGACTATTGGGCAGAACATCAATTAGCAACTCAAGCGAGAGTTCTCTATTGAGTAATGACAAAATCCCAAGACTTCTTAGAAGTCCACTAAGGAATAGAAAACCATTGATAAACTGGTGTGCTTAGCACAAACTGAAATAAAATAAATTTTTAAAAAACTTAAAATAAAAATCCTTCCACCTGAAGTCAACAGTCTTCAGTTTTTGTTAGCCTTTATAAGCACTGATGCTTCTCACTCTTAAATAAATTCCTGACAGGGATTTTGACTTCTCAGCCAGGCACTTTTTTTCCTGAAAGAAATGCTGATCTCTGAATGATGAGCTAAAGAGGGGATGGGAAGTGACTTAAGTTGAAGGGAAAATGGAGAAGGTTGGGCATACAGAATGGTAGAGCTTCCCAGAAATCAGCACCACCTGAAGTGCCCCACCAACAAACAGAATGGCAGTGGTGTTCTCCTGGCCACTGCAGCTCTAACTGTGTAAAGCAAGTTGTTCACATGGACATATTGAGTTCCTCATATTCACTATATCACTCATTTGTTTTAAGAGTTAAAACGGACTTCTCTGCACACACACATGCTAAACAAATCTTGATTATGCTTCAGAGGATGTTAACCGTTGAGAGAATCATGAGGGAAACTTTCTTGAAAAAAAAAATGGGAATTTCCATGCTTCTCCCCAATCTTCTCAATTAGAAACTAGAGGGAGGGGCCCAGGAATATATATTGCATCCTCCCCTCCCATAGGATCCTGATGCTCAATCCAGTTTGAGGACTCCTAGGGTATAAATGTGATATGATTAGAACATTATGAAACTGTGATTCATAACCCAGAGGGAAATCCGACTTAATTCTTTGCCATCATACTTACTATTTATAGTCAGTGCTCTCTTCCTCAGGAAACCCCTCTCACCCTTCCCATTTTTTAATATGGAACTTTGTCATAAGAATGGATTTCCTCAGTCTTTAATATTTGATTGGAGAAGTAATTCCGGTCATGGTACATCAGAAAGCTGCTTTCTTCCCCTCTTTCTAATAAGAACTATAATCCGTTGCTGACAAAAAAAATCTCTACAGCATTTCCTGGGTGCTTTAGAATCCACTGTGACAAATGGCGTCTTGGGTTGTACAATCGTCCTCATGGCTTGTAACACATCGTTTAATGAATTGATCACAGTGGGATGTGAAGATGAAGCAGCATTTATTTTGTATGTTATATTGCATATAATTTTTAGAGTTGACATTTATAACCGTGGAGGCTGTTATTTTACACATCATCTTCAAACCATATCAGCCTTAAACACATTTAAATTTAATAAGCAAGTAGATTAGATTTGCTTTTAAGCTAGGCATATCATTACAGTGCGCATTTCCGGCAGGAGGGCATGCTTGTGATTAAATACTCTTTAGTTGTCTTAAAGAAACAAAAATGATAAAGAAAGGAGTTAGAGCAGAAGCTGAAGTAATTAAGTATGAAGCCCAAAGAATACCCTTTGACAGACCACTGTAAGCGTAGCCCTCTAACCATTGAGGCGAAAGAGTCCGTTTGGTTTTATTAACCATCATCAGGCAACTTTGAGGCTGAATACAAGTCTTGGGAATGAAATGTAAATTCTGTAACAGGAACATCATTGTGATAATAATTTATTAAATTTCCTGAGCCGTCTCCCTCTAGGAGGGCAGCACAACAGCCCTGGTGATTAATTTTCAACATCGTTTAACATTTTACTGGAGGGAAACAGTTGTTAATGTATGGATGCCCTTTGTACAATTCCATGAGCTGTTTTCAAAACCAGAAGGAAGGGGGAAAAATGGAGGAGGGGAAGGAGAAGGAATGTTGACCAGCAGTTCTGGTTCTGAGATCAAGTATCTCAGACTCTCCTGTGCTTTCGTGGCATTTTATTTTATTGTTTTTAGCTTCATGGCAGTTCATTGGTGTTTTGGGAAAGCAGAGAGTTTGCTCACAGATCTGAAGTTAGGGGGAGCACAATATTTGGGAAAAGGGTTGTCTAAGAGACTTGGGGGTGTGAAAGTTGCTGGACTGGAGGATTCTCAGAATCCCTGTAGGGCTTACTTAGACAGGGGCTGCAGACGCAAATGCCTACACAGGCCAGGAAGGTCCCCTAAATGGAGATGATAATACAAAGCAGGTGGGGAAGTACTTGGTGGCACAATTCAGCTCAACCAAAGGTTAACGAGCTAGAATGTCAACTGTGAGGAGACTGAAGAGAAATAACAGCAAAATGCAAGGTGAAACCTGGATGGGATCCTAGCACAGAAAAGGGAGGTAAGTGGAAAAAACTAATGAAATCCCAGTGTGATCTGCAGTTTAGTTAACAGTATTGTACCAATATTAATTTCCTGGTGCAGATAATTGTACTATGATTGAATAAGAGGTTAACATTAGGGGGAGCTGGGTGGGAGAGAGACAGGAATTCTCTGCATTATTTTTGAAGTCTTTCTGCAAATCTAAAATTATTTCAAAATAAAAATATTTTATAAGCATTTAAAGCAAAATGTGGGACATACAAAACATGCTAATAGGAGAGATCAAGTTCAAGGGTCACCTGCTTGAGGCATCTCCTTCGTAGAGTCTCACACACTCTCCAGGGAGAAAGGCCATGTCTTCTGCTCTTTGTGTGGATAGATGCCTCACAGTTTGACAATGTGGTAGACAAAATAACGCCCTCCCCCCGCCTTCCAGTATGTCAACATAATAATCCCTGGAACCTGTGAAGATGTTTGGTTATATGGCAAAGGAGAATTAAGGTAGCAAATAGAATTAATCTTGCTAATCAGCTGGCCTTAGCTAGAGAGATTATCCTGGATTATCTGGATGGACCCAACATGATCACAAGGGTCCTCCTAAGTGGAAGAGGAGGAAAGAGGAGAGAGAGAGTCAGAGTGATGCTTTTTGAGAAAAACTCAACCAGCCATTGCTATCTTTTAAATAGAAGGGAGCCGTGCGCCAAGATATGCAGGCAGCCTCTAGAATCTGGAAAAGGCAAGAACATGGATTCTCCCTTAGGGTCTCCAGAAAGGTATGCAGCCCCACTGACACCTTAATTTTAGCTCGCTGGGACCTCCATCAGATTTCTGAACTACAGAACTGTAAGATAATAATTGTGTGTTGTTTTAAGCCATTATATTTGTGGTAATGTGTTACAGCAGCAACAGGAAACAAATGCAGGCAGGTAATCAATATAGCAGCAAATGCTTATATGGTCCGTACAGGTGCCAGACACTGCTACAAGCATTTTGCATGTATTATCTCCCTCAATACAATGAGGTAGGTGCTATTGTACCCTGCTTTATGGATGAGGAGACTGAGCAGAGACATGGTAACTTGTCCAGGGTCACACAGCTGGTGTGTAACGGGGAATTAGAGGTACGGGGTCCATGCTCTGAAACAGCCACCATGGGCAGGCAACCCGTATGTTAGCACAATACTCAAGCATAGTGAGTCTTAGCAGCAATTGTGGTAGTATGTTAGGTAACTTAAAATTGGAAGAAATGTTTCCGCAAGAAGTAGAGAATGAGAGACTGAAATTTTCTTGGAGAACTAACTGGAAAGATAAGATATTGTAATAGCAGTTGAAAAGATAGTAGTAGTCTTTCTTTTCTTAAAAAAAAAAAAAGCATTGGCTAGAAAATGTCTTTCCCAAATTATAAATCCTGTCTGATTATGATAGACTTAGGTGGTACATAAAGGTGCTATTAAATAACATTAAATCGATCATTCGGTGAAGGAGTTATTTCCTTTTCAATTCTCTTTCTGTTTTCTTGTTTATTGAGAAAGTCTTTGTTTGGTGCTGGCGTGTCTTAAACATCTCTCTAATACTTGATGATCTCCATTTTTAATAATAAAGTAGAAGCCTCAGGCTCAGTGTCTGCAGGTAATGGTAGCAAGATTTTAATAACTTATGATTATATTATGTTTATTTTATGGTCACTCCCTATTTGGAAAAAGTGATATTCTTTTTTTCTTTTCTGTCTATAGTATTGATATAAAGTCGCCTTTTTAAAATAATGTGTTTCAGTGGAAGCAAAGTACATCAGTGTAAAGATATATTAAGCAGCTGATAATTTATCATTATGACACATGGTGGCCATTTAGTGACAGTGTAGAAGAATGGCTAAGGTTTGGGGACATCTGGTTCTTTAAGGGCTGAAGATTTCAAAGAGTTGGCTCTAATTTCTAAAGAGCTTTTCATTACTAAGCTCCAAGGCCCATAAACATCTTTGAATCCATTTTGTTTTCTACTTCTTCACCAGAAATAAATAATTTCATTGAATTTAGGAAGTGGAGACTACAAAGACAAATGAATAACATCTTTTCAACATTAAAATTTGATTGGGATTAACTAAGTCCATTGGTCCTTAACTTGCTGTTCATTATTCTGCTAATTCTAGCAACAAAATTTCCAAAATCCCTATTTTCTGAACTTTATTAAAAAGCTCTTACTGTCTGTTAACCTCACTGTGTTTTGTGCCTTGAATTGAGTATGTTGTTGGACTAGCCGTATTAGGAGCTGAACTTATACTCTGTTACTGGTCCAGCTTTTTCAGAATAGCCTTATATTTGGTGATATAAAAGAATGTCTCTTACTGAATCTCATCCTCTTACATTATTTTGCATCTCACAGGCTTGCGGGATATGGCTACTTGTGAGAATTTTGGTTATGCTGTCAATCCTAACCAACTCTAGCAATGAACTTGTGTACAAACTTTTTGTCCACCATATAATTACAGATTAGAGGAGATGAACATTATTGCATGGATGGTGTCTGACATATCTGACACCTGGTATGACACCCGGTATGTAGTATGACAGAACAAGGCAATGACTCAACAGCACAGGTTTGGAAGGGTTAATGAGTACCTAAGATAATCATAGTTTAAAGAAAGATGCCTGGCTTGTATCTCTTATAAATGGATTACTGAATGTAGCTTAAGCACATACAACATGCTTTTCCTTTCATTCTCTATCATGTTGCTGTTTGTGGCAGGATCTAAGGACTTTCTCCTAGGCTCTGAGCATCTAAAGAATTTGAGGATCATCTTTCTCAGCCTCCCAGAGGGAATTTTGAAACATCATTGATTACTGTTTTTGGCTTGTTTTGTTTTGATCTCACTTCATCTGTCTCTTCATCCTCCTCCTCTCTCCCTTGTTCTTCTTCCTCCTTCTTTTATTCATCCAAAGAAAGCAAAGGCACAGGCTTGGTCCATCAGTTTTGAAGTCTAAATCAGTATGTCCCATAGTCAGAGTGGCAATAATAATAATAGTTATGATGGCTCAATTTATTTAGTGCATGTATGTGATATAAATCTACTGCTTGTGGTGCTGGTCATGTTACAGTCACTCTCACCTTTCATCCTGTAGCTCCCCCAGTGAATCTTTTTCCCAGTTTTTCCTAGACCCCTCTTCTCCTCCCTCCCTAGCACCATTTACCAGACTTGCTTAGCAGTGCACAATCAAGAAGCATCTTTTGTTCAGACCATTGCTAACCTTGATAGTACAGGTATCCAAAGGTCCAATGCTTTGCAAATATGTTAAGTACCTATAATGTACAAGGTAGTACTCTTTAAATGTGTGAGCTCACTTTACTCTGACAACAACTCTGAGAAGTAAATATTTTTATCCCCATTTTTCAGAGGAAGCCAGGATCCCTGCCTTAAAAGAACGCAGGGTTAGGAAGGAAAGACAGGCATGTATTACTATGAGTAAAATGGAATGACATATGTGTGCACAGGGGAAGGAGTCATGCTGACGAGGGTGTCTTGGAAGGTTGGAGGAGAGAGCTGTTTTCTGGACAGGGTTTTGAGGATGGGTAGTCATTTTTCAGACAGACGATTGATTGAAGGATGTTTTAGGCCAAGAAGACAGAATTTCCAAAGGGAAAGGGAAGTGGAATTCTGAGCCAAAGATAAACATGCTAAATCTAGTTAGAGTGGCGTGCAGAGAGAAAGTTGGGTTATCTGAAATATATAAAGCCAGTGGTGTCATCTTTGTATGCGAGTCGGGGTAATTTTAAGGAGGATTTAGAAGACTCCATTTCCAAGGTGTGCCCCATAGACAGCCACAGTAGCCAGGCCATTTTTCCCTGTCTACTAACTCCTGAATACATGAGCTGTTCCTTCTCCATCTCCCCCAATTGTTCCTTCTCCCTCTATCCCACCTCTAACATGCCTTTCACCCAGCCTTCTCCAGTTTCTCCATGCTATTGAAACTAAATACAGATGTGCTTCCTCTAAGCCTCCTACACAGCTGTTCTCCTATGGGACAAAGGAAAGGAATAAGGAAAAATATGGCTCTGAGAATCTTGTGCTTCATATTGTTGTGTTTGAGGCAGGGAGAGGTGAGCTTGCTGTTGATTTTAACATCTGCTTTTGGGAATTCCAGAGCTTCTTTCTGTTTCCAGAATGATCTTTTCTTGAATACTAAGTTAAAAAAGGTGTCAAGAGGAGAAAGCCTAAAACCTGTGAGCAAAAAGGACAATCAGACTGAGAAAAACAGTTTGGCAGTTTTTCAAAACAGGAATGTTACAGTTATCGTATGATCCAGCAATTCCACTCCTAGGCATATACCCAAGAGAACTGAAAACAGGTACTCAAACAAAAACTTGTATGTGAAGGTTCACACATTATTCACAATAGACAAAAGTTGGAAACAACCCTAGTGCCCATCAATGGAAGAATGGATAAATGAAACATGGTACATCCATGTTGAATGGAATTTCATTCAGCCATAAAAAGTAATGAATTCTGATACTTGCTGTAACGTGGATGAAACTTGAAAACGTCGTGCTCAGTGAAATGAGCCAGACATAGATGGTTACATATCATATGATTGTATTTATATGAAATGTCCAGAATAGGAAAACCATAGAGACAGAAAGACAGTAAAGATATAGACACAGAATAGTGGTTTCTAGAGGAGGAGGAAGAGAGAGTGACTGGCTAATAGATAGGGAGTTTTCTTTTGGGATGATGAAGATGTTTTGAAACTAAATAGTGATAGTAGTTGTACAACATGTGAATGCCACTGAATTGTATGTTTTAAAATGGTTAATTTCATGTTATGTGAATTTCATCTCCATTTACTAAAAATAAAAAGCAGTATCAGAGGTAATACTCAGCGTAGGTTCCAAGGAAATGAGTTTGCTGCATTGCACAGAGTTTGCACAGTAAGAACCATGCTTGCAAGAAGCCCCCAGAAATTGATCCTTGGAGAAATGAAGTCCGTCTGGAGAGTGGAAAAGGAGGCACCTCCGAGCACCAGGGCTCAGTTTCAGTATCGAGGGGCCAGTGAAGGGTGACCACCAGCATCACATGATCGTCCTCCTCCCCAGAGGAAGTTGCAGCCTGGGAAGGTGACAGCTCATAGTGTCAGAAACCAATGATGAGAAAATTGGAAATGGATGGAGTTTTATGGCAATGCATTTTTAACTCCACCTCACTGTAGAGGGGACATTTTAAGGAGCTAAGAGCTTAAACCAGACAAGATTTCCTCCAGTGTGATAATAAATACACCAAAGTGCCCTTTTATGTTTAATAATTCAGGATCCACTGATTGCTTAAAGGTTTTCCTGTTTTATCATTTGAAAAATCGAATGGTAATTGGTTAAAAAGTAATAGAGGAGAAATGTTTTCAAGATGTGCCCTGAATCATGCTCTTTAAAACATCTTTGGGAATGGATGTCTGCATGTTCTAGGCAGCAGGTGCCTGAATCTTTGGAAGTTTTATTTCAACCACCACTTCTCATGCCCTTGTGTGCTCCTATTTGGAGGGATGGCATCCACTTCCACTCATGGCATCAGCCAATAGTCTAAGTGGGGTTGGAACAAAATTAGATAAAAAGAAGATTGCGGGACCACTTTTGCAATCATCCATTCTTGAATGTGCTTAGAATGTAGACAGCAATATTCATAGAGTCAGATTCCTGGAAAATTCTAGAGAGAAATCTAAAAGTCAGATCATAGCTGCATTTTATTTTCAGGGACATGGGCACGTGGTGTCCATGAAAGGGATTTGAATTGTTCTGGCCAAAATTGGGCTCCACATGGAACATGATGCAAACTCTAGGCAGCAGCGATTTTTAGAAAGGAAGCCCCACTCTCCTGTAGGTGATAAGAATGATCCTACGACTCTCAGATTTAAGGCCGATGGTTTTTCCCAGGGAGGGGAGTGAGGAAGACAATGGGATGGTGACGCTAAATTGGCCTGTGTTATTGTAGAATCTGAACGTGGCAGAAAGGATCCATGAGTGTTCTTAGACATCATGTCGGAAAATAAAGTCCGCAAGTGTGCTTCATCCTTATTCAGCAAATGTTTATTGCATGTCTGTTTGTGATGTGCTCATCAGACTCTGCAGCCGGCGCTGGGCATCCTGCATTATACCGCACAGACAAGACCACTGCTCGCATGAAGCTCATATTTTCTGGTAGAGGAAAAACATTCAAGAAGGAATTGTGACAGAAACTGACAGCTGCCTACCCAAAAGCCATTCATCCATTCTTCCTTAGTAATAGACTCCTTGGTAATAGGTCCCTTAGTCATAGCCAAGATGCCTAAATTAAAGGAAAATAATCCTATGTTCTCAAGCTTTCCTAGCAGAGATGGGTCACCAACAAGGTGTCAATGAAAATTGTTAGGTGTAGTTTCTGGGAAAACTCTTTAACAGGGGCTGACTCACTTATGATGCCAGCATTCATGTGCCCTTGTTCTCTCTCTGCCACTGTTTGAAACCATGTGATGTTGAGAAGACTTTGAGGATGGAATCCATGTCCTACGGAGGGTGGAACAGAAAAGTGAAAAGAACAACAAGATTTACGATGGACTGCCTAGCCTGGAACTTCTTTTATGGGAGAGAAAAATAAACCTATATTTTGTTTAAGCCACAGTGATTTGGGGTTTCTGTAAATAGCAACCACACCCAATTTTATGAGATCAAGGTGGAAAATACAAATATAAAATTATTTCAGAAAGCGAAACCTACTCTGCAGGCAGTAAAACAGGGGGATGTGAGAGAAAGGAACTGGGATGATGGGTGAGGCTACTCTGGGTTGGGAGAGGAAAGGTCTTTCTGAGATATGAATGTCAAAATGGATCAGGCATGTGCAATTCTGGAGGAGGAGCATTCCATGCTAAAGGAATGCCAGATACCGAAGTGGTCAATATGGCATAACTGAGAAACGAAAGAAAGTCAGGATGGTCAGATAGTGGTAGAAGATGTAGAGACATCGCCAGATGAGGGAGAGAGACAGGCAAGACCAGGTCCCATGTGTTCTTGTAAGGCATGCTAAGAAATGAAGATTTTATCCTGAGTGAGACAAGAAGTCTTTAGTTTGATGTAGGCAGGAGAGTGATGATCTGATACTTACGTACAAAGTTCACCTCAGCTACCATAGACAGATTGGGCATGGCAAGTGTGAAGTGAGGATGCTCATTTAGCTGGTGACTGTAGACCTGCAGGTGAAAGCTGACTGTGGGATTTATTTTGAAGAGAGCACTAATGGAACTGAGAGAAACTTGGGAAGCCAGTTAAAACCTAAACAGCCTGTGTTAGGAGTATAAGCATAGAGGTAGTATCTACATTGCCTTTGGAAGAATCTCCCACAGAGTCTTCCTACTAGAGTCACTTAACTGTGTGCAAAAATCAACATGGGTTACTCAGCAACAAAAACAACCAACTTGATTCAAAAATGGGCAAAGGACTTGAATAGACATTTCTCCAAAGAAGATATATGAATGGCCAACAAACATATGAAAAGACGCTCCACATCGTTAATCATTAGGGAAATGCAAGTCAAGACTACAATAAGATACCACCTCACACCCATTAGGATGGCTACTATCAAAAAACAGAAAATGATAAGTGTTGACAGGGATGTGGAGAAATTGGAACCCTTGTGCAAAGTTGGTGGGAATGTAAAATGTGCAGCCACTATGGAAAACAGTATGATGGTTCCTCAAAAAAAATTAAAAATAGAATTACAATATAATTTAGCTATTCAACTTCTGGGTGTATACTCAAAAGAATTGAAAGCAAGGTCTCAAAGAGATATTTGTACACCCATGTTTATAGCAGCGGTATTCACAATAGCTAAAAGGTAGAAGCAATCCAAGTGTCCACCGACAGGTAAGTGGTTAACCAAAACGTACTATATCCGTACAATGGAATATTGTTCAGCCTTAAAAAGAAAGGAAATTCTGACATATTCTCAAACATGAATGAATCTTGAAGACATTATGCTAAGTGCAATAAGCCAGTCACAAAATGGCAAATACTGTATGTTCCACTTATATGAGACCCCTAGTGTAGTCAATATCATAAAGTAGAAAGTAGAAAGGTGGTTACCAGGGGCCAGGGGGCGGGGGAATGGGGAGTTATTGTTCAATGGGTACAGAGTCTCAGTCTTGCAAGTGAACAGAGATCTGGAGATAGATGGTAGTGATGATTGCACAACAACATGAATGTGCTTAATATCACTCAACTGTACACTTAAAACTAGTTAAAATGGTAAATTTTATGTTGTATGTATTTTGTCATAATAGAAAATGGGGAAAAAATCAATATAGGTTGCCTCTGGAATTGCAGTGAGTTCGTTCTCAGCCAGCAAAACATTGTCTAACCTTCTTGCAGCTCAGGAGCAGGTCCCTTCATCTGTGAGTCCCAGTCCACCCTCTTGTTGGCGAATGGCATCTCTGAGTTTCCCATTTCCCCTGCAAATATCAACTTATTAGTGACTTCTTCTCAAAAACCCCCCAAAACCCAACAAAGGCAGCCTTCTGCCTTGATAAGTAAGACAGTGGCTCCGCATCCACTTATTTAACTAGAAATCTAAGGATGTCCAGAAAGCTGATCCTCAGAAGGGGGCTGTAGTCAGAAGTCGTCAAGAGGACATGTACACATTTACATGTGATTTGCATCTGCTTTACATAGGGCTGCACAAGCTGTTCTCAAACATCACTCACGTTGTATTTTAAGACTGTCGCAATCTTTGATTAACATTTAGATCTGCAGTCTGGGTGACTCGAACTTCTCCAGCCTTCTATATTTAAAGTGGCTACAACCCTTATCCACGGTGGTGGGAAGTTCAGTGCCCCTCTCGGGTATCTGCATATACATGGAGGGACTTGTTACTTTCTCAGAGTTAAGACTCATTCCAATTTTCCGTTCCCAGCTATCTCCTCCCACCTCTAGTCTATTGCCCCTTTCTCAGGCACACCCCAAACATGCAACATCATCCAAGGCCGTTGTGTGTAGCACCTTTTAATGTGGAGTTAGAGGTGGTGGAGGGATCACAGCACAGAAAACAATTTAGAGTTCAGTATTAGCATCCTTGTTTTTTAAAGTTCCTCAAGCTTCTCAGACATCAGAGATTTTTTTCACTGGCATTTTCTTTTCCTCACATCTTGACTTCTAGCCTTTACTCCCCTTCCCTCTTCTCCCCTCTCATCCCCTCCCCTCCTCTCTCTCCTCCCCTCCACTCTCCTCCCTTCCTCTATTCTCTCTTCTTTCTTCTCTTCCCCCTCTCTCCTTCTCTCCATTCCTCTCTTCTCCTATCTTTTCTTTTCTCTCCTTCTCTCTCAGTGGACTATGGGTGAGCCACTCACGTCATTCAACAAACGTACACTTGATGCTAATGAGCTAGTAAACAAGACGTACAAGCCCCTACCCTCCTGAAGTTTACAGTGTTGTGCTGGCAGAGAGCACAAATTGTTCAAATTGTTCTTACCATGATGAGAGATAATGGCACATATTCAAGGAATTATGAAGGGTTGTCAGCTGAAATTGAAGGATGGGGAGGCGTCTTCATGTGAAGGTCAGGGTGAGGAAAGTTCTCAGTGGAAGGACAGAAATACGAAGTCCTAAAACCAAAGGATCTAAATGTGATCAAGAAAGACAAAGGAGGCCAGAGAGGTTGATATGGTGGGGGAGTGACAGGCAAGGCAATAAGAGATATGAAGAGGGAGGAAGAGGCAGGCAAGGATGTACTGTGGAAGGCTTCTGATGTCCTGTTGCATATGGATTTTACTGTTAGTCTATTTCAATTAGGGATGTAACATGACACCTTGTGTATTAAAAGCATATCACTCTGATGGCTCAGTGGAAAGCTACTACCCTTCTCATAGTTGACCTACTTCCATTTTCCTGTGCTCATGCTCTCTCTGGCGCTGCCCACCAAAACCGCAAGCTCCTCTTCTCTTCATTATTTTTTATGAAAAATAATGCAACTTTCTCTTTATCCCACACTCTCCTTCCAGTGTGTGTGTGTGTGTGTGAGAGAGAGAGAGAGAGAGAGAGAGAGAGGAATTGTGTCACTTGCCTACAAAGTAGAGGTAGAAACTCTATGTGGAGTTTTAATTTCTCTTGTATCTGCTTTCCCTCCTCCCCATCTCTGATATTAAGACAGAGCCTGAGAGACAGAGAAAATAGTAAAAGAGATGAGTGTTGGCCAGGTGAATATTTTAGAAAATTCCAATTGAGTGAAAACTTACAGAGAGAAATGCCAAACTTTCAGTGGTAGGTTCCTGCCCACCATGTTTATATTCCTGCCATCTGTGTTTACAATGCATGGCACATTTTGAAAACTGGATTTTCATGCCTTTCTGGTCATTAATAGTGTTGACATAAACCTGGTCATTCCACCTACAGTCGTTGGTGGTGGGCAGAAAGACAAGGAAGAAAAGGACACTCCTGAGTCTTTTAAAAGGACAAAGGCGAGTGCAGGGACCATAATGATTATTTCTGGGTGGTGAATTGACACCTCACCACAGAGGGAACTGTGTGTAGCAATTACTGAAGAGCAATAATTTTCTGCTTCCACACCCAAAAGCAAGGCAGTCAATAGTGCCCACTCCTCAGCGTTTGTGGCGGAATACAGGAAGATTATCTGCTTTCTCATTATACAGGATGATTCCATCAACAGCATGATGAGTCTATGGCAGGTGTTGTTCTTTGAAACATGTGTGACTTGGCCACCCAGAGGAGAGTAGAATGTTTAATTTTAGTTGAATTGACATCAGGAACTCAGTAAAATCTTTAGCAGATTTAAGTAAATGCTTACTTTTAGTCTAATTTAGAAAAACAAACCCCTGTATATAGTAATATTTATTGTCAGAGTAAGCCAGTCGATATAGACGGATTATGTTTCTAAAGAGACTTAATAGATACAATAGATTTAGTAGGGAATAATGCCTTAGTATTAGGTGTTTCCACTGCAAGGATCTGCCCAGGTAAGGATAGGCAGCAGGGAGGAGTTTTGAGATTGTGTGCTGTGTAATGTGTCTGACTTTGCCTTGCCAGATAAACCTAACAGACCTCTTAGAAATACACTGCCTGCATTTTTAGCAATTAGGATATTTGCTTACAGGTATTTTTTGTAAGAAATAAACTTGCAAGCTCTCAAAAGTGAGTTGCCTACCCTACCGTAACCCTCTGCCAATCATATGGGTTAAGGCAGATTTTATAGCCAGTCATTTTGTACTCAAGTTGCTGTGCTAAGAATGCTGTCTTATCCTTCAGCTAGATTAGCTTTAAAAGGTGATCTTGGAGTCCTGTCAAGCACAGAGTGAGGATTTACGAAGTGACAAACACATGCCCACGACATTTACTATGAGATTTCCCATAACTGAATTTGCAGCTCCTGGCCAAGAAGAAATGGAAGAGTTTGAAAGGGGGCATTTTAGCCCAGACACATTTTAGAACACAAGCAGTTTTTTTGTTTATTATTTTTAAGTTGGGATTTATAAACAATCAAACACCATACCCTTATCCAAAAAAATTAGGGAGGCTGGAGAAATCCTCTTGACTTGAAATGCTAGTTTATTTCTTCCTCTCGCCCTGATCCATTCCCTCTTTGTGTGTTCGTCCCTCTTACGGTGCTGTCAGCTTCATGGCCTTTTGCAGCCAATTTAGCCCTTTGCAGCTCATCGTAATCTCATCCCTCATCCCCACAACTTCAAGGGCTTTATGGAAATACCATACAGACATGTAGGCGCTTTTGTAGAGTCTTCAAATAACCCCATCCATCTTCATGGCATTTCTTACCTGATCAGCAAGAGGTTTACATTGTATTTTCTTTTATAGCATCTTCATTACCTTTGTCTCTTACATAGCTGCCCATTTCCATGTAGATTGCATCATCAACCAGGCTTTATGGCGGTTCCTCTAGTCACACTCTGGCCCTTCATTCTGCCAGCTTCATGGTGATCAACCATGCATGTTTCTGACCAGACAGAACATGCTTCTCATTATTTCTCCACTGTCTCTTCCAAGAATCTTTACTCCTCCCTCCATTAGATTCACATGAATGGTAGAGAGAGGAACTCCACAGCAGTAAAGAGCCACAAAAGAAACTTTATTAAAACCAAATCAAACCCACCCCAAACTGGCCCCTAACAGTGCCTGGTACACAATAGATGATTCAGTGAATATTGCTTGAATGATGAAATTGTTGAATTGATTACTGATCTTGCCACAAAAAGTAATGAAATGGAAATAGAGCCATTCAGGTTTGGGGCCAGATGGCTTATTTGTGATATCACTAGGAAGTACAAATCCTTCACTATAAAGTCTTACAGCAAAACAGTGCTCAGTGCTAAGAACTGTTGCTGCAACCTAAAGATGGATAGGAGTGAAGAAAGTTCTTATCTTTTTAACAGAACTCAACACTGGAGTAGTGACCCAGGGTTCTTTCTATGGCAGTTGCTTTCAGCCCATCCAGGGCTAATTTGTCTGTTGGACCTAGTTCAGGTGGCTTTTGTGCTAGAACCTGCAATGATGGAGGGCAGTCGGCCACCATCTGTCACCAGGCACCATCTGTTACTGGAGAACACCTTGCGTTTATTCAGGGGACAGAGCCAGAGAGAAGATCCACTGGTACACTGGGAGTCCAACTCCAAGGAGGTTACCCTTCTCTCCATCTTAGTCTCAGGGAACCTCATAGGTTACCTCCATTTTGAGCCTCTTGTAGGTAGAGTTTATTTTGCCCATCACCCACTAAATTTGGTGCATGCCATCCTCTTTAGCAAGCTGGGACTCAAGGCATCACCAATCCTGCGGCAGATAACCAAGAGTGACTTGACTGCCTACAGGTAAAACTCAGGATTGCTATCCATCTCTGGAATTTGGATTTTGGAGGCAGGGACCTTCCTGGAGCTAAGGTATGAAATTGTCACCAATTCTCTCACCATCTGTTGCAGGCTGAATTTTGCCTCTCTCTTCCCAAAATTCATATGTTGAAGTCCTAACTCCCAGTACCTCAGAATGCAACTCTATTTGGAGATAGGGTCTTTAAAGAGGTAATTAAGGTAAAATGAGGCCATTAGAGTGGGCCCTAATCCAATATGATGGTGACCTCATAAGAAGAAAAGATTGGGTCACAGACAGGCACAGAGGGAAGGCCATGTGAGGACACAGCGAGAAGGCAGCCATCTGCAAGCCAAAGAGAGAGTCCTCACCAGAAACCAACCCTGCTGACAGTTTGATCTCAGATGTCCAGCCTCTGGAATTGTGAGAAAACAAATTTCAATACCCAGTACTTTGTTACAGCAGCCCTAGCAAACTAAAACACCCCACTACCCTAAATGTGTTTCCATGGAAAATGTGGAAGGACAACCCCACAAAATGAAAACACAATTTATCTTTCTCTCTCTCTCTCTCTCCCCCCTTTTTTTTTTGCAAGGAATTGCTCACATGATTGTGGGGGCTGGATAGGCAAGTCTGAAATCCACAGGGCAGGCTGTCAGGAAAAGCAGACTGTGACCTCTCAGGCAGGAGCGGATGCTGTTGTCCACAGGTGAAATTTCTTCTTCGTCAAGGAAGCTTCCATTCTGCTCTTAAGGATTTTCACAGTTTCAATCAGGCCCACTAAAATTTCCCCTAATAATCTTCTTTACTTAAAGACAACTGATTGTAGATGTTAACCCCATCAACAAAACACCTTCACAGCAACACCGAAATTAGGGTTTGATCAAATAACGAGGTGCCTAACCAGGCTGACGTAAAATTGACCGTTATAATAATGATAATGATGATGACAACTGCCATTCTTTATTGGACTCTTGGTAGGTGGCAGGCACGCTGCTAAGATTCTTATATATATTATTTAGAACATTTTAATTCCAATTATTATCCTCATATTATATGTAAGGAGGTTCAGGGAGGTTAAATGACATACCCAAGATCACTTTGGATTAAACAGTAGGTCTGTGTAATCTCCGGATGCAAGCTTTTAACCATTGGGCTGGTAGCTGTCAGAGGGACAGAAATTCTGGGCTCTAGGGCTCCATCATTAATCAATAGAGGAAAGAGTAAAAGCTCCAGGGAGCATCTTCCATGTAAAAAGTATCCTCTGAATCTGAAATGAGAGAGAAAGAGAGTGTTGTTGGAACACTGTCTAGAGCCACACCTGATAAGTGAAGGTAACTCCTTTCGTTTGCGGGGGGAAAATGAGCAAGAACCTAAATTAGAGTAATTCCTGCACTGGGGTTACGGGGACACTTCTTCTTCAGCTCGCACGCCAGGTGGGCAGTAGCCTAAATGAGGAATCCTCAGAGGGGGTTCCAAGCCCCCTTGTCTGTAAGCTGCTGTGAGCTTTCACATCTTCCTTGGGTCTGTCCCCCACCCTGAGAATGAGTGGTTGCAGCATTTCCTAATATAAATGCAAGCAGAATAAAATTAGAAATGTGCCGGTGGGGGAAGCCAGCTACCCACAGGCGCCGTAAATTGCCTTTCCCTCTCACCCCTCCTCCTTCTGCCCACCCCCTCTCACCCCCATCAAGCCACCCCGAATAACCTGCCTCGCCTGGCTGAGTCACATTTCTGGAAAAGCAGGACCGGGGAGGTTCTAGACAAGTCAAGGGAATGATGCTTAGCTGATGATCAGCAGTGAAAAGAGAATATACCAAAAGAAAGGCAATATGATTAACTTGTGTGGGTGGCAGGTCCAGAAGGGCTGCCTGGAGCAGACTGTTTGAGTGACAGCTGTCATTTAGGGTCAAGAGAATGAGAGGTGCACAAGCGGCTGGATTTTGTCATCACGTCAGCCACCTTTGTATAAGACCTTTGCTTCTGCTCTTCTGACACTTTGTATATAATCCTTTTGCTTCTGCTTTTCCAACATTGGCACAGTTCTTTACCCTTGGGGAGAGTAATCTTTTGGCTGTAGGATCAATAGCCCTAGTGTTTGATGATGGAGGAAGACCTATTTTATTAGCAGCCTCCCCACACACACTATTTCAAACGCACAGGCATACTTGAATCTATGCAGAAGCTAGCTGAGGGTGTAGCACATTCAGAACCTGGGTGCCCTCTAGAGAAGGGTTTATCAGCATTACCAGGAACCCTAAAATATGGATTATCAGGCCACCTCCTGGTCCCACTGCACCAGAATTACTGGGGACAGGGCCTGGGCACTCATCCACGGACTGGAGTCTCAGGTCCCTGGGAGGCTGAGATCTCCGGCATAAGGCCTTCTCACCAGCTGCATTAAAAATAAATAAATAAATAAAGGAGAGAAAAAATAGCATCGATATTTGAGGAATTTAGTTATTGAAGATAAAGGGATACTATGCTGAGATGATGATGATGGTGGTGGCCTTAATATTAATGAAGGCAATAATGGCTACATGTGATCTATTATTCAACTATTGCTGTGCCAAGCATATCTTCAGAACCATTCCATGTAACACATCATTTGATCCTCCCACCAAATCCTGGAAGACAAGTATGGTTTCTTGGTATCTCCTGCTTTTACAGACAGGAAGAAATAAATGAGAGCCAAAGAGCTGAATAGCTTGCCAAGACTATATTGCTAATGGGGTTATGAGGCTGAGTTCCTAACCACCTCGGAACACTGCCAGAATCAGGGTAAATATAGGACACTAAGAGTAACCTCTTGAGCAGAGGAGAGGAGGAATCTGTGTTTCCCCCTTCGTCAATGGTGCTTCATTCTAGTGGCACATTAGGGTCTCCTGGAATACCTCAAGAAACAATGTCGCCAATGTCCAACCGCAGACCAATTAAAGACAGTTTCAAGGAAGAAGGGCTTGATTATCAGTATTCTTTTTTAAGTTCCCTAGGTAATTTTAATGCGCAGTGAGAGTTGAGAACCACTGCCTGTGATCAAAGATTCTTAAAATGGGGTCCGTGGACCAGGCTTCAATAGGGCTGTTCAAAGTTTTCATGCATGTGCATTTATTGAGGGTGTGGGACCTAGCTTTACCTAAATCTCAAAGGGATCCCCTAATGCTGACAAACAAACCAAAAAAGATGAAAAACCGTTGCCTTGGAGGATGATGGGAACCATCGCCACCTTTACTTGAGAGCCTACTGTGTGCCAGGCACTGGAGTGGGTTCTTGAGATAGGTTATCTCATGTAATCATCCTAACAGCCTTAATATTGTTCTATTTTATACATGAGGAAGCTGAGGTTCCAGAAGGCCAGGGAACATGCCCAAGATGTCACCATGAATAAAGGATAGAGCCATAAACCAACTCAAGTCTGTTTAATGCCAAAGCCCATTTCTTCCTAATAGATTTCCCTGATGGATGAGGGTTGAAAAAGTCCTGCCCAGAAATAGGGGAACAGACTCACTGACAGCTAGAGGGCTTTGCCAGCCTGAGGGCCTGTGGGAACTCTAAAGTGGTGCATTCTTAAGGAAGGAAAACATTCCACGTTTGCACTGTATAGCTCAGGATTAATCTCCACTGTCCTGAGGAGCAAGTGAGAAGGAATTTGACATTTGCCCTTGCCTAGAACCTGATCCTTTCTGGAAGCTTCTGAGCTAGCTATGAGGAATGTCTTTTTTGCTTCTTTTCCCTGCCACCTTATTTCCTTGGTCCCTGACCATGTATCTCAATAAGGAAGTGTTCTATTTCTGATGAAGCTAATATAGACTCTTCACTTAATCAAGAGCCTGTCTTCCATCCTATTTTCTTTTAATCTTTCTTCCCCAAAGGACTTCTGAGGTTTCATTTCTTATGCATGTGGGAGGAGGGTGATCTTCGCAATGACGTGATGATCTTACCCAGCAAATATGTTTGCCTACATAGATTCCTATGTTAGCAAATGGCATGAACCAGTTGTTCAAGCTAAGCACCTCAGCGCCTTTCTTAATTCCTCCCTCTCATGCAGCCTGCTCTCTTCTCTCTCTTCACGTCCAGGAAATCACTCTGTCCTGGTGGGCCTCTGAGAGCCATCTACCCTCTCCATCTCCACCATGTCTCTGATCCAGACCTCATCTCTCTCTCAAATAAGAAACCACTGTGGCTTCTGCTTGGTCAACCCCTAGTTCAGCTAGCTCCACTCTGTCCTATGAAGCCAGAGTAATACTTTTTAATATTTAAGACCTGGTCATATCTCTGCACTACTTAAAACTTTCTCCGAGTGCTGAAAATACACACATACACACACACGCACACATACACATACACAAACACTCACAAACACATATACACGAATGCACACAAACACACATATACACACATACACACAGACACACACTTCTTTGAGCCCTGAAAACAAAGTCCAGAATCCTTCCTACAACCTGTCGTGAGCTGCAGGATCTTCCCTCTGCTCTCCAGCCTCACTTCCCTCCAGTATTTCCTTCTCTTGCTGGTTCCTATCCTTGCAAAATTAAGTAGATGAATGCCCCTCACGTTTCATGCCTGTGTACATGGATTATAAGTGCGGTGGTCTGGGTAGCTTGTCTTACAGCAAGAAAGGATTTTTGTTTGTTTTTTAAACAGCTTTACTGAGCTATAATTCACATACCATAAAATTCACCCGTTTTAGGGGTACAGTTCAATGTTTTTTAGTGTATTTGCAGAGTTGTGCAGCTATCAACGCAATCTAAATTTAGAGCATTTTCATTTCACAGTATATGCATATATCAACCATCATGTTGTACACCTTAAATATATACAATGTTTATTTGTCAATTACACCTTAGTAAAGCTGGGGACAGGAGGAAGAGTATTTTCATCACCCCAAAAATATCCTCAAATAGATCAGCGTTCATTCACCCCTCCCCTCAACTCTAGGCAACCACTCGTCCACCTTCTGTCTCTACGGGTTTGCCTATTCTGATATTTCATAGAAATGCAATCCTACAATAGATGGCCTTTTGTGTCTGTTTGCCTTCACTTTGCATCACGTTTCCCAGGCTCATCCACGTTGTAACAGGTATTGGCAGAGAACATTCCATTGTTTGGAGATACCATATTTTATTTATCTATTCACCAGTCGGTGGACATTTGAGTTGTTTCTGCTTTTTGGTATTGTAAATTGTGCCACTCTGCCCATCAATTAAGAGCGTCAGTAAGTCCAGGTTCATCCATTTACTATCAGTAAGAATTTGGCCAGCCGTTTGAGTCATCTAAGCCTCATCAAAGTTTTCTCTTCTGGAAAATGAGAATAATAACAGCGTCTACCTACCGGGTCATTGTGATAATTAAATGTAATAACGTGGGTAAGGAGTTTAGCACAGCATCTAATACATAATGAGCACTCCACAGACCTGCGCTAGTCTTACATGATTCTCCTTTTTGTTGGCACAGAATCTTTAGGGTAGCAGTTGTTGACAGCTATTATTTTTTTTTTTATTTTTTATTTTTTTAATTTTATTTATTTATTTTTCCCCCCCAAAGCCCCAGCAGACAGTTGTATGCCATAGCTGCACAGCCCTCCAGCTGCTGTATGTGGGACACGGCCTCAGCATGGCCGGAGAAGCGGTGGGTCGGTGCGCACCCGGGATCCGAACCCGGGCCGCCAGCAGCAGAGCGCGCACACCCAACCGCCAAGCCACGGGGCCGGCCCTTCACAGCTATTATTTTTTCACAATTATTTATTTAATGTTTACTGTGCCCTAGTCACGGATTCATTCTTTTCAATAAAACTGTGATACAGTCACTATTTTTTCATTTTATATGTGAAGAAACTAAGTCTCGGAGGACTCAGGAAGGCGCCCAGGTGCACATAGGTAAGAAAAAGTACAGTGGGATTTCTAATTGAAACCAAATACTGGATATTTGAACCTGTGTCTCCCGGTGTTTATGAATCTCTTATCCACTTGTCCCTTGGCTTCCAAGCCCACCTCTGCCACCCTCCATCTTAGTCCTCACCAAAGGCTTAAAAGAGATCATGAGCTAGCTGGTTCTAGGAGTCTAGTTAAAGACTTAGCTTAAAACATAAAATGAAGGGGCTGACCTGGTGGCGTAGTGGTTAAGTTCTCACGCTCCGCTTTGGTGGCCTGGAGTTTGCTGGTTTGGATCCTGCACATGGACCTACCCACCACTCATCAAGCCACGCTGAGGCAACGTCCCACATAGAAGAGCTAGCAGGACCTACAACTAGGATATACAACTATGTACTGGGGCTTTGGGGAGAAAAAAGAAAAAGATGAAGATTGGCCACAGATGTTAGTGCAGGACCAATCTTCCGAAAAATAAATACATAAAAACAGAAACAGAAGACCTCCTTCGTAACCATGGGAAGGAGTGTTTGGTGGATAGTAGTTGTTCACTTTCTTCTGAGAAAAAGCTCTCCTCACAGCAGGAAAGACTGCAATGAGACATCAGAAAGAAATTCCTAATAGTCAAAGTTTTGAGATCTTGGATAGCTCATCTGAGAAGAGGCCATAGCACTGCCTCCACTGACTCTGTGTGTGTGTGCATGTGTGTGTTTGTGTATATGTGTGTTTGTGTGTATATATATGTGTGTATTTGTGCATGTATATCTGTTTGTGTTTGTGTGTGTATGTGTGGTATATATGTGCTTGTGTATATGTGTGTGTTTGTGTATATTTGCATATATGTGTGTTTGTGTGTACACGTGTGTGTGTCTTTCTGTATATGTGTTTGTGCATATGTTTGTGTGTATTTGTATAAATATGTGTGTTTGTGTGTATATGTGTTTGTGTATATATGTTTGTATGTGCATTTGTGCATGTTTGTGTGTATTTGTATATGTGTGTGTATGTGTCTGTGTGTATATGTGTGTTTGTGTATGTGAGTTTGTGTGTATGTGTTTGTGCCTATGTTTGTGTGCCATTTGTATATATGTGGGTGCTTGTGTGTATATATGTGTTTGTATGTGTGTTTGGGGAGGCGTACATGTGTCTGACTGGATCTCCCCCTCTTCCAAGGCCAGGCTACCTCGTTCCGTATTGCTGACTCTTTCTAACCCTACGATACTTTGCTCAGGGAGTTGGGAAGTGAGCTCAAGCCTTACATTTTCTTTCTCTTCCTGGTCTAGCTAAATCCTCTGGAAATCACTATTCCTACCTCCCAAAGATGTGTTTGAGAGTAGCAATTAAGAAATACACTTTCACTAGGCCTTCATCAATATATGTTTTATTTCTCTCACCCTCCTTCAATGTGTGTGTCATATAAGACATGTAGATAGAGATGGAGAGAGAGGTGAAGGTAGAGACAGTGAGAGAGCATGAGAGAGCCAGAGAGAGAGCGAGAGAGAGAAAGAGAGATCGACAGAGTAGGCTCTGTATCTGAGCCTACTCAGAGATCCCATAGAGAAGGATGCATGTTTGAGAGAGAAAATAGTAAAACAGTAACTAGGTGTCACTCTTTTACCAACCTTCACAGTAATTGAGCACAGAAGTAGGAAAAAAAAGAAAGAATGGTTTTATTAACCAGAAGATGTGATTTTGTTTAAGGTTTTTGAGGTAATGCAGAGTGTGTGTGTGTGTGTGTGTGTGTGTGTGTGTGTGTTCGCGTGTGTTTTTGCTCCTCCCTAGCTGTGACACTTTTGCAAGCCATATCTCTCTGGGAGTGATACATAAAGGGGTTTTCAGCGGGGATTACCTTTTATTTCCTCACTTCCCCTGCAGTGAGGTAATCAGGAACCTCAACGAGAGCATCGTTGGGTGGGCTTGGACTGGCCTGCCTCCCTCGTCCCGTCCTCAGCCCCATACAACTAACGTATATTGAGCACAATCTTATCTCTGGAGGGTGGGCAGGCTCATGGGCTGGCCCTAGCAGAGCTGATGTCCCTGGCTTCACAAAAGTGTCTCTTTCCTGCTGCTGGTCACAAGAGAAGGAGAGGTGAGAAGGGCTCTGGGGCCAGACAAAGCAAGCCTTTGCAGCCGAACATGGCATTGAGCACCAGCAGTCTTCATTATCCCCATCGTCACAGGCAGTCGGGCTGGCTTTTTGTCAGCCCTGTTCTGCGAAGCCTTGTTAATTCACCCCCATGAAAATGGAAGTTTCATACGCATTGACATAATTAATGAAGAGGCAGGCAGCATGCTCTACCAATTAACACCACAGGGAAAAGTAAAATGGGCTTTCTTTTGGCGTGTTGTGCCAAAGTTAAGGACTGTAACACACAGCAAATAAATAGAGATGCTTTTAATGAGCCGCAAGATCGAGCTGAATAACTCAGAAAGGATGGTGGGTAAACACTGCCAACTCTTTGCACCGTTACGAGTAATTGATGAGCATAGTTAAAAGTTTGAGGGGAAAAGGGACTGTCGGGTGCTGCACCGTGCTCGTTTATAAATGTATTTTCCCCTGAAAGTAACTGTTAGGTATGTTAAAGGATGTAATGTGGGGTTGGAAACAAATATGATAGACTAGGCCTTTTGTGGTGCCTGGAAAATATGAGACTTAGCTGTTCCAGGATGAATACTGTGGTGGATTTTTCACACTCGATGGGATTGTCTTTGTCAAACTGAAAGCAAGATGGGCTCCTCGGCCATCAATCCCTGCTCTGAGTACACCCTGGAAATGGAAGGAAGGGCATTTTTAAAAGTGGTGTTGGAACCATTCCATTCCTTTCAGAAAGCCAGATGGATAATTGAATTATTTTTCTCTATGTTCATAAGATTAAAACATGGCCTTCCACCAAAGGGTTTCTCATTGCTTCTGAAAGAGAGAGTGCATTTGTAGAAAGAGGTTTTCCGACTAAAGAGAAATCCATTTGATCAAAAAATAGAAACCCAATAGGTTTCAGTAGCTATTTTAGGAATTTTAAAAATTCTGAGTTCAATTGGTTTTTGTTAATGTGGTGTATCTGGTCCAATTAAGCTTCATTTTAAAACTAAATGCCTACAGTAGAGTCCATCATTCACATATTTAACCTAAGAGAAATCGATTATGTATGCCAGACCAAGAGAGCCCAACAGTTCTACATACCCTACAAGTCCCCACTCCCAACCACCATAACAACAAAATGCAGAAGGGAAATTCCTGGCGTTAGTGGAGAGCATGCTCTGAAGTGAGCGAGAGATGACTCAATATGGCGCCCTGCAGTTGGCCTCAGTCCCTGGCCCTCTCTCCTGGTCTGGCATCTCATCATGATAAGTATGACTCCATTTTCAAATTGTGCATTGTTCATGCAATACAGCCCTAAGCACAGGCCAATGGCTTAATCTGTTGTTGCTCAAAGAAAGAACAATGGGTTATAATACTAGGAAAGAAATGATCAGTCCCATTGGAGGATGATGTTTTGGCACCAACGTGGTATCTTCCTAAGCAATTTTCTAAGATTTGACAATGTATGAGTTCTGCTTTATGTGCCTACTTTGGACATGACCTTAATGTTGGCTGTGTCTCTTGGAAGCTATACCACTCGGTTACACAGGTACCATTACTTCATCTTCCTTCTAGTTGAGGACTATTACCTATACTTTTCAATTATCTGCTTTGTAAATGATTTGTGGCAGTGTTTTTCAGATTGTTTTTCAGACCTGCCTGAGAATCATCTTGGTTGCTGGTTGTAAGTGGAGTTCCCAGGCCCACTTCTGACCAATTATATTAGGAGTGGCCCTGGAATCAACTTTTTTTTTTTTTTTTTTTGGTGAGGAAGATTAGCCCTGAGCTAACATCTGTTGCCAATCCTCCTCTTTTTGCCGAGGAAGATTGGCCCTGGGCTAACATCCGTACCCATCTTCCTCTACTTTATATGTGGGATGCCTGCCACAGCATGGCTTGATAAGCAGTGCGTAGGTCTGCACCCGAGATCTGAACCTGCGAACCCTGGGCCGCAGAAGTGGAGCGCGTGAACTTAACCACTACGCCACCTGGCCAGCCCCCTAGAGTCAACATTTTTTAATGGGCGTCCTGGTGTTCCCATGATTCCTTAATCTCTAAAAACATTTGTATCCCATTCGACTTTCTATTGGTCATGACCCAGTACACTTCTGGGACTGTTCTATTAGATGTGTGCTTCGGAAATCTAAATGAATTTGTGTTTCAAAGACTGATGAGAAAGAGACACCTGTCCAGGTAAATAAATCCATTATTCTCTAACTCCAACAATGAAGAGTGTTTAGTTTAGCAGGTGTGTTATCTGACTATCAGGTGTGTGTTCACTCTGTTCCTGAAGGTGAGGCCAGAATAGTTGTGACTAATTGAGTTTTCATTTGATTGCTGCATTTTATATCGTGGCTCATATACATGTCTCTACAAGAGCTGCCTGTGCCTTTTAGAGAGTGTGATTCAAAACAGCTGCTTTGCACATCATAGGGGTTCAAGAAGTAGTTTGGAAATTGTCAGAATAAGGGCTGCATAGCCACCAGGCAGGTAGCAGAAGGCAAGGTGGCCAAATTATAAAAAGAAGAGTCCTGATTTCTAATTCTTTTCTTTCTAAATTATCCTCCACCACACAGAACGTAGTTTTTGAAAGCACTTTAAAATTTCCATGTGGTTACTCACTGTCCGTTGAAGTTTGTTATTCTACCACAATGGTTACATCTTTTAGAAGTGAGATCTGAGAAAGCAAAGATGCTGAGAACTGAAAAATTGATTTCTCTTCTCAGAGGAGTTCCTGATTTATCTTAATAATCCACAGGAACTTACATCTCAGCATGTCCAACTACAAAATGGGTAGAAAACAGTAAAATGCAGGAGTGCTTTCTAAGTCTTAGTTTTCTTCTGTGATGGAAAAGTAGAGAGGCGGTATTTTATTTTTTTACCATTATTAGCCAACCTGTCAGTCATTTAAAATTTTCCTCAGGAAGACACAAAGCCAAGTTTTGAATACTGTGTGTCACTCCTTCCAGCTGATATAATGAAAGGTGGTGGTGAATATTCCAGCTAAAAAAAGATTCCTCATTTCAAAAGCCCGGCTGGAGGCAAGGAAGTGCCACAGAAATGACCACAGCAGAGGGGAGGTGGCTTACAAAAGATCGTAAATTCCTCTTTGCTCTTGTTTATTTTACAAGAGTGCAATGAGTCCCGGCAATTAAAGTTATAATTCTGCACTTGACAGGCAGACAGCCCTAATGTACAAAGTCTCACGTTGGCTGTGTAGGTAGTTTCCATGTCACTCCCAATTATTAATATATATCTCACCAATGAGAGTTTTCTTGTTCATTCTTATTGAAATGTTCGGGCATGTGGCGCCCCAGAGCTCTGCCAAAATGAGTTGTCCCCCTTGAAAAGTTGGCAGTGCAGGGAAGTGACAACCTAATGCATGCTAAAGCTCCCTCGATAATGGGACCCCAGTGAGGCAGGGAGGCAGCACCTGAAGTGGTTATGAGTCTGGGTGCTGGCGTTCAACTGTCTGAGTTCAAATCTCCCCTCTGCCCTCGTGAACTCTGTGCTTTTTACAAGTTTCTGAGCACTTGTAAGCCTTTCCTCCTTATGGGGTTATCATGGAGATTAAATAAGATAATATGTCAGGTTTAGCCTAATGCCTGACGCACAATAAGTGGAAAGCAGGAACCTTTTATGCAGCTGCAAGGAGCTCTCCAAGGTACTCACCATGAAAGATAGCATTGTTCCATGTATAGGCATTATTTGGTGGTTTACTAAAAAGGTTGTCCAGGATCCTCACTCACTTAAGTTTTTCCCAACCAGTTTTCTTATTTGTTGTGAATTTCTTTCTGTGAAAGTCCCACCTTACCCAGTGTAGATGTCTTTGGTGTGTGGTTGAGCCAGTGTGGCTTGTCCATTCTTCCACCTTCCAGGGAGACTCTTGTGTGCTGAAGCCTAGTTAAAGGACAGGTTCCTGTTTAGATGTCAGCAGCAGCCTGGGAGGTTCACTGCTAGGGTGGATGAGGGCAGTTCACTTGCATCTCCAAGGGTTAGAGGCTGATGCACAGGGAAGACAGCTGGGACCAGGAAGATTATCATTCATGGCCAGGCCAGCCTAATAACTCAAGTTTGAGATCAGAGCTGTGAGGAGGTAAGACCTCCAGGGGAATCTTTACAGGTCCATGTGAAACCACGTGTGCCTCTTGTTCTCAGAGCATGTGAAAGGATTTTTCTCTGAGCTTAGAATTTGATAGTCAGTAGTAGAAAGTGCTTCAGAGTTTGATGGGTGTCTATGGTGGGCTACACTGGTAGATGTGAAAAGAGAAACCAAATTGAAGTGTGTTTTTCTTTCAATCATGATAAATTAGTATTGGTAATGTTAATAATATGATATATTATGCTTATGTGCTTTCCCTGTAGGAGGTACTTAGCAGAACCCCCATTTTACAAGTGAGTTCACTCAGACAAGAATTGTGCAGGAAGTCAAGCTTCCATCCAGATCAGCTTAACTCCCAAACTGTGCTCTTATGCATTGTGCTATTCATTTTAGCGTCTCATTCCTAGGAACTAAAGAAATGTTGAATCAATTCCCCACTATGTGCAAACAGTGCTGGATGTTATGGAAGATACAAAGTGCAGAATATACAATTTCTGCCCTCAGTGGAGCTTTTGGTGTGGAAAGAAATGTGCAAAGAGGATAGAGGTAGGTTATTATTATCTTGTTTAGTCCTTACAATGACACTACACAGAAGGTGATCTTGTCCTTCTTATACAGATAAGGAAATTCTAAGTAAGTTGCTCAAAGTCCCCAGATAGTAAATAGAAGAGCTAGATTGCCAACGGAGGTCTCTCTCGAAAGCCATGCACTCAGCTCATCTGTCATATTGCAAACGGATAGGAAGCATGAATCTATCTGTAAGTGTGCAGGTTGTCTCCCTTCGGTGGGCCACATGAGACTACGGGATTGGGCCTTGCATTAAAAGACAACTAAGCGGGGATGGGGACCTGCTTTGTTCTCCTGAGCTTTTTTCTTTATGAGTGACAGAAATCCAAATAGAATTGCCTTTAGTCAAAAATTCAATGTACTGTACTTTTAAAACTGTGAATTTCATGTTCCAAATGGGTTTCAAGCATGGATGCATCAAGGTGACCAAATAATGACATCAGGAATGTGCCTTGCTGTATCTCTAGGCTCCGATTTCTTTGTTGTTGACATCATTCCATGGCACATTCTCCCTAAATGGTGGAAAGATGTTCCTCCGCAACTCTGGACTGAGACCCTGTCAGTTTATCAAACTGATAAAAGTTTAAATTTTCCCAGCTTATAGTGCAAGGCAACATGCCAGGGATAACTCTCATATATCCCATAACCCATCCTTGAACCAACTACTCTGGTCTGGAGCATGGGATATCCTGATTAGATAGGTTTAGACCTAAGGAAGTGTAAGACCCCATATGAACTATAAGTTTTATACTATAGTTCTATGAGACTAGGGCTGGAGAAGGAGTGTTTCTTCAAAGAAATGCAAGATATTATTCTTATCAGAAAGGGGAAGTAATTATTGGCACATGTAAGGGACTATTGTCCACTATAGAGCCTCAGTTAGGGGAATCAAGTAGAAATAAGTGGGGCAGGGGCACAGCCTGCATTAACTCTCTACCTGCCAGCATGTACTTTCTGAGGACAAAATTCTGGATTTTTCCCCTGCCTGCCATAACAACTCCTTTCAACTATGCCTCCTTAGGGAGAAAGGGAGCCAACATCTGGTAGCCCTGAGTGGTGTTGGAACAATGCTAACTACTTACACAGTTAACCCATTTTCTGTTCTCAATGACTCCATAAAGTAGATGTTCCAGACTCATGCTCCCAAACCAGAAAAGGCAGTGCAGAGAAATTCAGCGATGGGTCTACGGTCACAGCTAATTGGGAGGACTGCTGGATTCATGTTCCAGCATAAATAAGTAAACAAATTATGTCGTTAAAATAAAATCCAAGCGGAAGCTTCCAAACTTGAGGCTTACAAGGCAAGTGGACTTTACGACTTGCAGATATAGTCTTTTTTTTTCTCACATGGTGTGGCTGTGTTAGCAGATAACATTTCCTGTAAAAATACAAATTTATGGCTTCTCTCAGTCCCTCCAGATAACAAGTGACTGGAGTTGAGATATGGTTGTTCCCTCTGGCAATGCATGCTTTCTGCATTTCTCCCAAAGTTCCTACTTGACCAACTTCAGTCATTCATGGGATCTATTCATCACTGGAAACAGTTAAGTTTGTAAATCCTGGTGTCATATTATCATGTCACTTCACTCATATACATGATAGCCTATGCAATGTGTCAGCCCATTCCCTTGAACTGCTCCAAAACACACCGTGTGCTCTGTATCCATATATCTATATGTATTCTCACTGTGTGTGTCACACACACACACACATGGGAGGGATTTGCTTTTGCCTGCTTCTTTTCTTTCCCTGCCCCCTCTCATTTAGCTCTCTGCATAATCCTCCTCTTGTAACCTTCATCTCCACAGTGTAGGAATTTAGCATGCTCGCTACTCAACCTTATTAATAAAGCATTTAAAAATATGCAATTTTATTCAGGATTATTTATCTAACTATCTCTACTGAAATGCTACTTCTGCAGCTTTTCATATGCAGTGGTTTCCCTGGGGGCAGCTTTTGGAGTCTGAAAGCATTGACTGAAATGCAGAGCCAAGGATGCCAGCTGCACGTCCAGGCGTTCCAAGCCCAGTCATGGAAGCAGGGAGCAAAGACGGGGCACTGACAGTGGGCATGTGGTCCATACTGCCTTCAGGCTGAGCTGCACCACCTAGCCTCAGTGCCCAGCAATCTTTTCCCTCCCATGGCAGTTGCAGAGAACTCTAATCTCATAACTGCAGCTTGGTGTCCGCAAGAGCACAAGGCAATGATGAAGTCTGTCTTGGCTGTTTTGACTCCTTGCCTTAATGACGGGTTATCTCACATCTTCATCTTTTCCCTTATAGCATGGTTTCTTCACAGCCAGACAATTCTCTGTTGTGGGGCTCTCTTATGCACTGTAGGATGTTTAGCAGAATCCCTGGCCTCAACCCACTAGATACTGGTAGCACACAGCTGTGACAAACAGTATTTCTCCTAACATTGTCCATTGTCCCCTGGGGGCAAATTTTCCTGGTGGAGAACCCTGTCTGATAGGAACATAGCACTGATGAGCTCCATGAAAGCAGGCATTGTGTCTAATTTTGCCCATTGTTGCTTGTCAACACAAAGTAGATTCTCAGCAAATATTTGTTGAATGGATAAATAAACTCCCTAATGGTCAGAGCTGAAGATTATATTCATCCCCAAGGTAAAATGGAAAAACTATAGTGATTATAATTCACACATTAGGAGGGAAATCAAGGACTTCTTTTCATTTCCTCCTCCCACTATCATTATCAAACGAATTCAATAAATTTTTGTAGAATGAAAGCCTAAATCATCATTATGGCTCACTTAACTTGAGTATCCGCTGTGTGGACGTTCTAAACAAGTGTTAGCATTTAATTGAATTTCCTCAATGACTCGTTGAGATAGGCAACATCAACCAAATTTTACATATTGGGAAAGTGGAAACCAGAGAGTTTAAGTAATTTGTCCAAGGCCACACAGCTATAAAGTAGTGGGGGCTTGATTCAGATCTTGGTCTAGAAGGATTCTCAGAGTCTTCTTTTCGCTCTGCACCTTATTGGCCCACTCTATTCTGTTAAAGCTCAATGCAGGACAACATGAAGAACATTAATCCTAAGGCGAAATGTACAAGAGGTTAAGTGGATTTGACCAAGTCTCCCATTACATTCATTTGAGGGGAAAATGGATTAAAAAAAAGAAACCCTTTGTCATAACTTCAGGTTCACTTGAAAATGAGAAGCGAGTGTTTTATGGATCCATAGCTTCACGTTATCCATTGCATTGTGAGAGAAAGAAGAAGACTGATGGAGTGGGGCAAAGAGTCTAATAATATTGCAAGTCTTTCTATAGAAGGGTCAAGTGAGGGGAAGATGAGCTGGGAGGATGGGGAACAGAAGGCTAAGAAAGAAGAGCACGTAAGAGATGTATCTAAACTATTTTAAACAATGGTTAAGGAACTCAAGGAGAAATATAAAGAAGGAAGCATTCTAAAAGGTCAGAAAAACTAGTCCAGTAAGAAGCAAAGTAATTTAAACACAAAAAGGAAAAGCTGCAGATGCTTCTTTCATGCTTCAGAAAGCATCAGTCTTAAACCTTGCAATGTCCCGATAATTCACTGCAATCTTCTGCAAGGCACTAAAGTATTTCACAAAGACATACTTTTTTCCCCCCCTAAGCTGATGAGTCTCTAAGATGGTCCAAATTTCCTTAAAAAATGAAATGAAACTACTAAGCTGTCTTTACATTAACCTTAAAGATAATGATGTGTTGGACCTTGCCCTATAAAGGACATATGGAAATGGCCTGGTTACATATTCCTGCCTATGTAGGTAACTCCATTGTTCAGATATTGATATACGAAAATATTAGTGTCATGGGATGAGAGGGAAGGAAAGAAGGATAGAGGGAGGGAGGGAGGAAGGGATGGGGAAATTAAAAGGAATACCCACTCCTCACCATCCTGTTCTCCTCCATTCATTTGTTTAATCATTCCATTGTTTTTTTTCACTGGGCACCTACTATGTGTCCGTCATCATGTGAGCCACCTGGGAAATGGTAAGACAAAATAAATACAGTACCTGCTCTCACGGGGTGCATGGTCCAGTAGGGGAAACAGAAAAGAATCCAGTAATCACTCTTATGTGTGTTGGGGCAGGGTCTCTATTCTTGCTTTCATACCTTAGTTCTGGGCCAACATGTCAGCTTCAACAGTTAACTACTTTACTACCCTGACTCTCAAACCTCACAGATTTGGGGCACTGGATCAGCATATTAAGGAAAGAGTAACTCATCAGGCCATAATGAAGCACTGCTTGACAGGTTCAGCCCCCCTCAAAGAAAGGAAAGCTGGGTGGTTTTATTTCTCAAACCAAGTGATTGAGTTGGGTTCTACCATTGGCTTCTGATGTGTTCATTCTGGAATTTGTTTGTAAAAATCAGTTGAGGGACTAAATATAGAAAGGAGAGCCACTTGGAGTTGAAAGTGACCCCAAGGTCACCTAAGCCAGCCAGCGTGAATTTACACTGTTGGATTTCTGCTCTTTGCACTTAAACTTTCTCCAGACTTTTTTTTTTTTTTGATGTTTTAATGGTTTCTAACATTGTGAAATTTGGGGTTGTACATTTTTGTTTGTCCATCACCACATATATGACTCCCTTCACCCCTTGTGCCCACCCCCCACCCCCACTGCCCTGGTAACCACAGTCCAGTTTTCTCTGTCCATGTGTTGGTTTATATTCCACATATGAGTGAGATCATACAGTGTTTGTCTTTCTCTTTCTGGCTTATTTCACTTAACATAATACGCTCCAGGCCCATCCATGTTGTTGCAAATGGGACGATTTTGTCTTTTTTTTATGGCTGAGTAGTATTCCATTGTATATATATATACCACATTTTCTTAATCCAATCGTCAGTCGAGGGACACTTAGGTTGCTTCCACTTCTTGGCTATGGTGAATAATGCTGCAATGAACATAGGGGTACATAAGCCTCTTTGGATTGTTGATTTCAGGTGCGTTGGATAGATTCCCAGTAGTGGGATGGCTGGATCATAGGGCATCTCTATTTTTAATTCTTTGAGGAATCTCCATACCGTTTTCCATAGAGGCTGCACCAATTTGCATTCCCACCAGCTGTGTATGAGGGTTCCTGTTTCTCCACATCCTCTCCAACATTTGTTGTTTTTTGTCTTGGTGATTTTAGCCATTCTAACAGGCATGAGGTGGTATCTTAGTGTTGTTTTGATTTGCATTTCCCTGATGATTAGTGATGTTGAGCATCTTTTCATGTGCCTATTGGCCATCTGTATATCTTCCTTGGAGAAGTGTCTGTTCATTTCCTCTGCCCATTTTTTGATTGGGTTTTTTTGTTGTTGTTGTTCAATTGTGTGAGTTCTTTATATATTATGGAGATCAACCCCTTGTCTGATGTATGTTTTGAAAATATTCTCTCCCAGCTGGTTGGTTGTTTGTTCATCTTGATTCTGGTTTCATTTGTCTTATAAAAGCTCTTTAATCTGATAAAGTCCCACTTGTTTATTTTTTCTTTAGTTTCCCTAGTCTGGGTAGGCATGTCATCCGAAAAGATTCCTTTAAAACCAATGTCAAATAGTGTGTTGCCTATATTTTCTTCTATGAGTTTTATAGTTTCAGGTATCACCTTCAGGTCTTTGATCCATTTTGAGTTAATTTTTGTGAATGGCGATAGCACATGGTCCACTTTCATTCTTTTGCATGTGGCTGTCCAGTTTTCCCAACACCATTTATTGAAGAGACTTTCCTTTCTCCAGACTTTTTGATCAGTTTGTTTTTACCCAACAGAATTGCTGCTGCAGAGGGCAGTTCATTTTATTCTTAGACAACTGGTAGTTCCTCATTTATGGAAACAAGTTTGTTCTCCCTAAAGTTACTGGCTACAATTCTACTCTCTGATACCAGGCAACCAGTCACCGATCTTTGGAGCTGTGGGGTCCAGAAGACCTGTGTCCAAGTCCCAGTACCCACATCAACCAGCTGTGGAACCTGAGTAAACACTCTGGCTCCCTGAGCATCAGGGGTCTTTCCTATTAAAGAGAGACTATTCTGCGTGGTCTACCTCTCCAGAATTCAGTGTGGAGTAAGTGTAGTTACCTGGATCTTTTGGGTTTGTTCCACATGGTAGCAAGGAGACCACTATAGCTCAAAACTCCCATCCTGCCAATAGAACAACTCAGGAAGTTAGAAGATGTTTGTTTGTTTTCTGGCATTTGGCCAAAGAGAGAAAGGAGGACTTGGATTGATTTGACCTGGGCCTTGTGTCCATCCTTAAACCAATCAGAATGAGTGAGGAATGGACTGCTGTGGTTTGTGGGACTGCACTGAAATATTAGAGAATCAGTAAGGGTGATGATGAGGAAAAATATCTATATTTACTACAATGTGGCTTCTAAGAGTAAGCAGTTTACGCAACTCACTCATCATCCTAGCCAAACTTCTAAAAGGCAAGGAGAGGTTCCTGAAAAAAGTTAAATGTAGAATTATAGAATTACCATATGACTCAACCATTCCACTTCTATGTAGATACCCAAAAGAACTGAAAACAGGAATTCAAACAAGTACTTGCACATGAACATTCATAGCAGCATTATTCACAATCACCAAAAGGTGTAAACAACCCAAATGTCCACCAGTGGATGAATGGATTAAAAACTGCAGTATATCCATATAATGGAATATTATTCAGCCATTAAAAAAGGAACGGATTACTGACACATGCTACAACATGGATGAACTTTAAAAAACATGCTAATTGAAAGGATCCAGGTGCAAAATGTCATGTATTATATGATTCCATTTATTTGAAATATCCAGAATAGGTCAATCCATAGAAACTGAAAGCATATTGGTGGTTGCCTAGGGCTATAGGGAAGGAGGCAAGGAATAACTGTCTGATGAGTATGGGATTTTCTTCTGGAATGATGAAATATTTGGGAACTAGACAAAAGTGATGGTTGCATAACATTGTGAATGTATCAAATGCCACTGAATTGTTCACTTTAAAGTAGTTAATTAAAAAGAAAAAAAGCAGGAAGACCTAGCATGCAGCCTTAGGTGAGATATGTAACTTGCTTAAGCTCCATGTTCCTTTTGTATAATGGAGAAGAGATGCCTACGTCTTTGGACGATGGTGAGGTCCAAACAAGCTAATGTTCATAAGGCATCTGGTTCCTGGCGACTGCTAGCTGCTCAGAAAATACGCGCATGCTACCCGCACCCCCAACACACACGTGTGCACATTGGCACCCAGATAATTGCTACTCAGTAGGTTACTTTGAAGATTGAGAAAATGTATGTGAAGGACTTACCTACCACATGTTGTTAGCAAATTCTTTCAAATCCTCCTCCCCATATTTTCCCCAAATTGTTATTCTTTTCATCTCCACATCAGTCCAGGCTGCCATCACCCTTTCCCGGAATACTGCAATGTGCTGCACTCCCTGCTTCTATTCCCTTTGCTTCCTCTAGATTCTTCTCCAGCAGCCAAAGAGCCCATCTCGGAATGCACATAGGATAGTTTCCCTCCCCAGCTGAAAATCTCACTGCACTTAGAATTAATTCCAACCACCTTCATATAAAACCCTCAAAGTCTGCTACTGCCAACCTCACTAAATTCATCCCCTTTTTCTCATTCTAATCCTGTTGACGCTGACTGGTCCCAAGCTGGCTTCACCCTAACTGAAAAGTCGCCTCTTCGAAGACCTTCCCTTCTCACCCTTTTTAACCTAGTGACCCCGCTCCTTCTTTACTCTTTGCCATGGCACCCTGTTCACTTGCTTCAAAACCCTTATTACCATTTGTAATTTTTAAAAAATTGACTTGTTTTTTGCTTTTTATCCATCTTATTCATGAATGCACCTCCGCTGACTAACACAACACTTGGTATGCAGCAGGCACTCAATCAGTGCTTGTTAAATGAGAGCCGTGTGTGGAAATTATTAGTAGTATAGTCCTAAAATTGCTACAAAATCTGCTTTGCTCTAAAGTACAGATTGGTGGAATGATTAAAAGTTTGCACTTACACTTTGCCTTCTGGACATCCCACTGTTTCTCTATCCTCAGCTTTTTCAACAAGGAATGTGACTTTGGCACAAGGTGGCAGCCCGTTGAACTTTGAACCCTTCTTTTATTTATAATGTGTGTCTCAGGGAAACATGACAACATCTGAGAATTCATTAAATGAGAGTTTTCCCTTCAACTTCTTTCTCTAGTTTATTTTTTCCAACACAATCCTATTAAGGGAAAAACTAATTGACCACAAGCTTCATTTCTGCTGAGCTTAGCCAAAAAGTCAATCATTGCTCAACGGGAGCTATTCTGACTGTTCAGCCAATGGACAAATTTCCATCTTGACTGGCTTTGCTGGTCCTAAGAGAATAGATGTGCATGTACTTAACTCTATTTTGATACTTTTCATTTTCAGCAAAACTGAGGCAAACCCAAGGAGTCACCATATCAGGAAAAGAGAGGGGCAGTGTGGAAATCATTTCATGAGAATGCTTATTCTGTTTCCATTATGCGGCTCTGTTCACAAAAGTATGTTCTGCTGCCCACCACCCTCGTCAGATGCGTGGGTCATGGCCATCAGGTTGTGGCACTCTGCAAAGAGACTGAAAGTCTTTATCTGCTGAAGATGAGGGTTTCTCAGGTCAAATAAAGGGTAACCCTTCTGGGAAACAAAAAAAAGGAACCAGCTTCTCAGTGGTTTAGCTTCCAACAAGTCTGTGTTGCTTATAACATAGAGGCGTAAGAGTGAGCTAGGACAAGAAATCCATTTGGTTTTGGTTCCATCCATTTACCAGCAAAACCACAAAGTGAGAAAGACTACTCTTGGATGGTAAGAGATAACATAGCAAGATGCCATCTGTGAAATAAGCCCCTTCTCCAGCAAAGGGGTGTGGGGCTAGCCACAAGCTTTTGTCTTCAGCCTGGAATGTAAACACCATGTCCCGCGTCATATTAAGCATATAAAAATGAAGTTTTCTAGAAGCAGACGATCAAAAAAGGCAAACACGGTTTCACTGAATCTTCCAAACACCTTGTCCTGAATGAGGAAATCAGAAGCCGGCAATAGACTACATTCAAAGTAATTTTCAATTTCCAAAAAAAAGCAAGGCATCACATTTTTGGTACATGGATGTTTTTTAGCGTTCAGTGGATAGAAATTTTATATATCCCATAAGAATTATTCACGAATATCTCCCAATTCCATTTTCAGAGACCTATTGTAGACTTGCTTTTATAGCTATAGCTTGGATCCAAGAAATTTATTTCTACCACTGCAGTCCAAAAAAGGGAATATCTAATGAGTTTTTGCTAGACGAGTCAAAGTGTCATGGTGGAATTCTTCTTTGCAAGACATGCTTCACTGGAAGGCAAAATGTAAAGCAGCAAAGTTTCTTTAAGAGGCATATAAATCTACACATCGGTAGTAGTCACACTAGTAATAAACATTCATTTGGCATCGTATATTTTCAAAGTGCTTTAAACTGTTGGCATTCCTTAGAAAGGAGAGAAGAGTTCTAGGATGAGAATTTTAATTTCACGTTTGAGGGATGGTTCATACAGAAAGTCAGGAATTTGTTCAAGATTGGCAAAGGGGAGGAACCAGCCTGACCATCCCCAGTAGAATTTCTGGCTCTTGGCTTAGAGCAAGGTGTATAGGCAGGAGCAGGAGGAAAAGTATCTGGCCAACTGAGCTGAAAAGAACCGATCAAGAGATACAGTAGCAAACCATTTTGGCTGAAGGATCTTTATTTCTAAAATGTAGACATCATAAACTAACAAGGAGAAGCTAGTAATTTGCAACACTGTGTGAGCCCTCGTGGCTTTGTCTCTTGTATAACCGTGAATGGAAGCACGTGTAATGGAAGTAAGGGAGTGCTTTTCACTCTGAGTTGATGGGCAGCCACACATAGGGATGAACAAACCTTTTCGGGAGGAATATGACACTGCCTCTGGTGTGGCATTAAGAATATCCCATTGAGGGCCGGCCCCGTGGCTTAGCGGTTAAGTGCGCGCGCTCCGCTGCTGGCGGCCGGGGTTCGGATTCTGGGCGTGCACCGACCCACTGCTTCTCTGGCCATGCTGAGGCCGCGTCCCACATACAGCAACTAGAAGGATGTGCAGCTATGACATACAACTATCTACTGGGGCTTTGGGGGAAAAAATAAATAAATAAATAAAATTATAAAAAAAGAATATCCCATTGAGGGATAGAGAGAAGCCCTTCCTTTTTCCATCCTGGCAATTTATTTATTAAGACTTGCTCAAAATTAAAAAAAAAAAATGTTTAAATCTAAGTAATGTCCTGTATCAGCCTGCAGTAAAAATAATGCTTTATTATCACCATTCCAGTTTCTACAGTTGAAGGCTATTAATCAGTGAGGCAGCGTGGATTCATATGAATATTGATCACTGTTTCGTTGTCCTCCTGTGGTGTTCTCTCTTAATGACAGCCAATTTCAATATTCATTAGGAAAGGTGCGTTTTCTGGATTGTACCATAGCTGATTAGTCGCTGGAGCAATTTAGCTAGAACATGGGCATCTTATTTAAATAACTCCTCAGATCAAAAAGATCTGGCTAGATCTATATGGACTTAGCTCAACTCTTCAGCATGTCAGAAATCAGAGCATTGTCTTGATGAATTTTATACTGGACACCTAAACAATGCTACCATTAAGCATTAATTTTCTTGTATTTAATAGCTCAAAAATCAAAGCAAATATTCAAGTGGTGTATTTTAGATCTCTAAAGGGAGGTCCAAACACTCCATATTCAGGGTGAACCAAGGTTAGTAGGATCTATTTAATTCAATAAAGAGAGAAAAGAATGTCACAAGCCAAAAGGATTGCAATTCTCCCCTTCCCATTTTATCTAGAATACATATCCTCTTTTGAGGTGGTTCTGAGATTGCATAGCACACAGTCACCAGTTCTCCTCTCACTTGTTGTAAACTCTGGCAGCATCTCTTTCTGCTCCACAGCCCCTAGATGCATCCATCCCATTGCCATTAGGCTCCTCCCTTTGGCTTTTTGCCCATCTGTTTGGGTAATTACTATCATGTTAACTGATATCTCTAAACCAGGAATAGCTTACCCTCTGTAAGGTAGCATATCATAGTCAACTTCCCAAATAGTGATATATCTATGTGGCTTTTGGTAGCTGCTTTTAGAAGTAATTTAGCAACTTTACATTTTTTTAAACTCCTCAGCCACTATGAGCATGCGGTTATTCAGCAGTCATTGAAAAGGCAGTCAGAGCTAAGGAATCATCCTGCCTGGGTTTGTCAACACATCTGGTTCTCAGCAAACACCAGGTTCATTGGGAGCACACGCAGGGTGTGAGTGGGGTTGAGAAGTCTGATTTTGTTTCTCCAGAATGCCTGTTGTTGGTAGGATCCCTAGCAACATCAGTATGGAGAGCAGACTGCCTCTGTGTTGTGGTTTGGATGCCAGGTGGATCTAGGATAGGCTGGCTTTGGAAGAGGACAGCCATTTTTTCACTAGAAGAGGCTACTGCATCACTAGTCAGCCAGATTCAGGAGAGGTGGAGAGCAGTGTGGGGTTTGGGGGCAGCCAGCTGCTCCCCAAACTTCCCAGAGACAGCAACCAGCAGCCGACACAAATGCCAGTGGGATAGACCAGCATGCCAGATGCTGTCACAGAAGATAACTTCCCCTGTCTGGCATCTGGGTACTTGCCTTGTCATCCAGAAGATAGCACGCTGGTCTTCTGGTCCAGCCGGGTCCATCAGCCCCTCTGCCCTTTCTTCCTCCGTGTCCGCTGAGCATTTGGATGAATCACCAGAGAGTGCAGAATGGACTTTGGTCATGCCCTTAATTGGGTGTTCTATACATAACAATGATAATTAATAGTAATAATGTAAATGGATTCTTACATAGCTCTGTTTATGGACCAGGCACTCCTCTAAATGCTGCACAGATTGTAACTCATTTACATATTTGTTATCTATCTCATGTCTCATTAGCCTAAAGCAGAATGGAATGAGCAAAGTAAAAAGCAAATAATTTAGACTCCAGAATTCAACTAACCAGCTTACTATCCCAATTCTGCCTCTTTCCGTATGTGTGGCTTTGGAAAATAAATTCTGTTCTCTGCACCAGAGCCAACTACCCTTCTCTAAGTTCTTGAAACTGATCCTGCTCCTTGCTTCCACAGGGCCTTTGCACGGGCTTTTTCCTCTGCCCAGAACATTTACCTGGCTCTTTCTCCTGGATAAACCCTCCTCATCCTTCAAAGCTTGGACCAAGCATCACATCATTAGGAAACCCCACTGCTGTCTTCTCTCTACCTTATGTACCTTCCAAATTCCAAATCTCTAATAAGATACATATGCATTTCCTTCCATTATCCTTTTCCTTCCTCGCCATTCCTAAAACACAGTTTGATACCACCATGGGACTACTTCTACCATTTTTGTAGGGACTGGGGATGCTGGCATGTTCTGAGAAAAAGGTGGAATCAGCTGATGCGAAGCCTCAAAAAGTGCATTAGGTGGCCTGTCAAGCCATTTTTTTGTGTATGTGAAAGAATAAGATGAAATCAGAAAACCCTGGGATGTTTTGAGGCACTATCGCCACCTCTTAAGACTGTGACAACACATTTGTCTTATATTTGAGTATTATTTTGCTATTCTGGAGTCTTGATATAGACAGTTAGCTTATTAGAATTTGCTGAGGTTTTATGCGTGTTCCTTTGAATCAGCAATAACTGATTTAAGAATGAAAATGGGGCATGTGGCTTATAGGAAGAAAATAAGTATCATTTATATTCATCTGACTACTTGAAACTACTATCTGAACTGAGTCCGTATAGCTCAATGTGCTAAAAGAGAAATTTTCCCAGTGTTATAATATTTCAATTGACATGGAATTCCAAAAACTCTGTACATAATATGTCATATAAGATTTAATAATAATCATCATAGCAATAATAAACATTTATGGAACATTATATATCAGGCACTGTTCTAAGTACTTTACACATATTTATTAATTCATTGACATAAAATACTTTTGTTACTTACATATCATTTTGTGTGTAATGCCCACATTTTGGATATGAGAAAACTGAAGCACTAAAAGACTTTTTAAAAAATCCCCGGTTGACCCATGTACTGTGTGTTAAAGATACATGATGAAGACAAAAGACAAGTATGTTATTCTACTATGATAGTTTCTATATATGGATATCGTTTTTTTAAAATTTTTCTTGCAGTGCCGATATTCTCTAAATTTTAAAAATAATAGCACAAAAAATTCTTACTTGATGTGGCGTTTTTCTTTTTTCCACACCTTACCAGGCAGTTGCCTTCATGTGCAGCAACATGAGTTGTGGCTACGATGAAAATTAAACCGCAGGGGAGGCAATTTTTTTAATTATGAAGTGGAGTTCTTAGTATTTATATCAGATTGCCATTTCTGGCTAGGGGAGCCAAGAAAGAAGCATCTCTTGCATTTGGAAAATGAGAAACCCACTAGAGGACTGATTATTCAGAACCCTGAAACATATTGCTCCACCTCTGACATAAATCGCAACAGAGTTTCCATACTCATTAGCTGAATTCTGGCACCTCGGTTTCAATGCTGGTATTTATTTTAATTCCTCTCAGCTTGCGTAATGGATGTGGTCCAAGCAGGGAGCAAGTCACCTCCTGGCCTCTTGAACTCTCTCGGAAAAAGTATGTGGTTCTCTGCGGTACTAGGGGATTTGCAGTTCACTGGGCAAATTATGCACTCCAACATCTAAGTGTGGTTGTTTAATTAAACACTTTGGTTCATTCAAAATGACGCACGTGTTTCTGGGCTGGACATTTTGAAAGTTAATAAAATTTCACAGCACAAACTTGAATGGCATGGACCTTCATAGATTTGGTATGGATTGGGGCGTTGTGAGAGAGTTATTTAACATGTTTTGTTGTATCTGGAAGTTATAGTAAAGAATAAAAAGGTCTTTTCTTTACCTCCATTATGTTTTCAGTAAGAGCGTATTATGAAAAATCCATACCTGGAAGAGACATATGATACAATTGTGTTTATGCATACATACATACACACACAAATATATATATATAGACACGCACATACATATGCAAACATATGTCCATCTCCACATTCCCCTACATGGCATAGGTAGATAGATAGAAATAGATATATTGTATAGGCATAGGTATATTCTCATATATATACACACACATATGTGTATATATTATATATATATACACACACATATGTGTATATATTATATATATATACACACACACATAGATATGCATATGGATTATATGTATATAGAATATATGCAAATATATTTATATGTGATATATATACGAATGCATGAGTGTATATATACATAAATATGTACCTGTCTGTGTATATGTGTCTCTATATATTTAGTGTTCCTCAACTTCAGCACTATTGATACTTTGGACTGAGAATTCTTGGTTGGGCAGGAGTCTGTCTTGTGCATTATAGAATGTTTAGCAGCATCCCTGGCCTCTATGCACTAGACGCCAGTAGCACACACACCCCAGTCACAACAATAAAAAAATTCCCCCAGGCACTGCCAAATGTTGGGGAGGAGCGGGGATTGATCCCTGCTCAGAACCACTGCTCGCTGCTCTATACACACACACACACACACACACACACACACACACTCACGTATGTATGTATCATATATACGCTCTAACACATGGACACTGTTGTTTCATGAGTAGTTTATCAATGGACTGACAAAAGCACTCATTCGAAGTTCAGGGGTCATGGTTGCACAGAAATGTCTAAATAAAACAAATGAAAAGATAACTACCTAAAAACAGGCATGATGTATCATCATGGGGGAAAGCAGGCACCTTTGATGCAGACACATTGGGCTGTGCCACATAACAGCTGTGTGGCCTTGGCAAGTAATTAGACCTCTCTGAGCCTTAGTTCCCTCATCTATGAAATGGGAGACATCATCGTTATTTTGCAAAGTTTATTCCAAAACATGGTGTGACAGAAGGCAGAAAGTAGCAAAGAGGAGGGTTGAAATGTAGACAAGGAGCAGCATCTCCAGTGTCTAGGCGTGAGAAGAATGACTGGGATGCTGGAAGGATTCCGAATGACCTTTTCCTGAATGTACCCAAGTCCCCCAAGAAGGGTCAAAACCTGTTGCATTTCTTCAAAGGCTAACTGGTCACAGGAGGCTCCAGAACTCACTGCCCATGAAAGGAGAGGCTATCCATATAGATTGAAAGCCTTCTTAGCACAGGGAGGGTTGGCTCTTCAACCTTGTTGAATTCATGGATAGAATGTACCTCCACCTACATCCTCAGTCACACATACACTCAAGAAAGAGGAAGCTCTGAATTGCGTTGCAGCTTGGGCATCCGGAGGTCTCACGGCTCTCTTAAATAAGCTGAATAAACCATTGGAAGTGACAGCTGCACGATGCTCACCACTAAGTCAATTCAGTCTAACATTAATGCTTCTTGGTTTGCTTCTGTCAGCCACTTGGACTGGGTTTCTGACTGAGACTTTGGCCACATGTATGACTGATATGGTGGGACTGACTAGTTGTCTGATAGAACTGACTAAATGTCTCAGCCAAATGGTGGATCTGTTGATTCAGACCTGATTGTCTTGGCCAGATGTGGGCTGTGCCAGTGGGATCGTTGTGGGACCTGTGGTCAGGGGCAAGGGATGCTTCTTGATACTCTTGCCCTGCATGTGGGACCATGTCTGCCCTACATCTCTGCCATCTTCATCTTAGTCCTTTCTTTTTTCTCTTCCTCCTTCTCTTGTTTTTATGACAATTTTCAGAATGTCATGCTCTGGCATTGTTTTAGTATAAATACATAGCATAATAATGTATTCTCTTTATTCTCTTTGTCATTAACTTAAAATGTGAGGAATGCCAATGTAAAACACATTTGAAGGTTTTCGTTAAAATTGTAACACAGCCAGGATTAAATAAGAAAGTGAATGTTCGGTGAACATTTATCAATCGCTTACCACGTGACAGCAACTCTTCCAGCACTTGGTATGAATTTAGCTCACTTATCTTCTAAACAAGCCCATGAATTATGGGTTGACGTTAGCCTTGTTTTATAGATGAAGAAAATTGAGGCTCAAAATGTTCACACAGGGCGTGGCTGAGCCAGAGGCAACCACAGGCAATTGATCCCAGCCTCCTTATTCTTAACAGTGATGCCGTGTTCTTGGATTTCACATGATCAAAAATCTTAATTTCTGAATTTGGAATCAGGAGATCCATTAAACCTCTGAAGTCAACATGGAAAACTCGGTGTCTAACATGCTTTTTTTTTTTTCTGTGGAGAATGATCATAGCTTTTAAATCAATGTCTCAAAGTGGTGTTTGTGCTCTTGAAAAGATTAAAGATAGTCATTATGTATCAAAAAATTTTCCCTGTTTCTTAGGTCATCCTCTAGCTCAATTTAAAAAGGCAACATTGTCATCGAGGGGTGTCTTCACGGAAAATAATGTAAAAGTAAATAAACATTCGTGGGAATGTATCTTTCATCTCCTTTTCAGAATGTGTTTCAGGAAAATGGCAAAATATGCAACAAGAGATAAACACTTGGCCTTTTGTATTAATACACTTTAGTCTACGATTGTGTTGATTTTGAAAGTGATGGCACTTGAGCAACTTCTTCAAACCCCGAAGATGCGCCCTCATAGACCATATTGGACCTTCTCCCTCAGCAAGCCATTTTAGCACGTATCTTTTTGTTATTCCCTGTCACAATGAGATCAAGTTTGGCCACCCCCTTTGCAAAATCATATTCAATTTTCTTAAGTGGGAGTATATTTCTGGCATGAATCTACTGGAATCAGAGCCAGCAGTCACTTTTGGTTGCGATGCTCCTGGAGCACAGGCATTTTAATCAGGACATGACGAGACTGGCCCAGGGCTCAAGTTATAGTGAATATTCAGCCAATGTCACTGCTTAAACCTGCAAATCTATGGCTTGTTATCCATGAGTTCCTTCCACTTCTCCCTCACACTCCTCTAATACTGTTTATTGTGGGAAGATCCGTGGTATTAACCCAGGAGCTGAGGAGTGATCTGACCTGAAGGAGGCAGGCTGGGTCATAAAGCATATGGCTATCTCAGTCTAGTTTTCATTTTCCCACTTATGATCATGATGGGTATAAAAAGCAATCTTCCTCTGCTATAAGAAAAAGACTATATCACACGTGAAGCTAATTGACAACCGATCCTTTATGTCAGGGACACGACAGGGAGCAACAGAGATGGTGGCAGAGGAGAAAGCTCAAACTCAGTCTGAGAGTAGTGGCTGCTACTCAGCTCCAGGACATTTTTTCAACATAGGAATTTACCAGATTTTCTAACGGTTTCTTAAAACAATCTGAAAATCTGTTGTTTAGATGAAATCTCTCCATTTAAAAATTGGACTGCTAATATAATCCTTTTATACTTTACCTGGACCAAACAAAACATATCTCTGGGGTCAATCTGCTGTTTGGGTCACTGGTTTGAGACAAGTAGAAAACATTATGGTTTGCAAAACATGTTTTCATACTCAAAAAATAAAGAATTAATAGAAAAAAATATTTTGGGTAGCTACAGCAGGGCTTGAGCAGATAAATAAGTGTACATAGCCTAATGTTTTTGTTTGTTGAAAGATTTGTTTGCTGGCTCAAGGACACTCAGGATCAATGTTAAGTTGTATTTTTTTTTAAATCTCAAGTTGACTGTCTGTCCATTAATCTTTCATAGTGCCTTAGACAATACTTCATACACTCATACAACACTTCCCAATTTACCAATTACTTTTCCTTTGGGTTTATCTAATTTAATCCCTATAGCCTTGCAAATAGATACTCAATTATCCTAGCCCATCGCAGCTTGAAACAATTCAGCAAACACAATTAGTGCATCACCGAAAGAAAAAAAAATGTATAGATTTCAGCGTAAATGTAAATTTCTCTTTCGACTATAAGCGTGGCATAAATTATCACCCACCTTAGGCAAATGACTAATTCACAACTGCTAAGTGTGTTTTTACTTTTTATTCTAAGCAAATATTTTGAGAGATTTTTCACAATTTAGTTTGGCCCTTAAGCTGGTAAATGTTTTGCTCAGGCATGCTGAAGCCAAGTCTATTTTAGAATTAGGGAAGTTAGGACTGCTTTTGAATTTGAGAAGCAATTTGGAAACAATTCCCAGCCTCTCCACAGCCACCATCCTAATCCAATCCAACCATCTCCCACCTGGCCAACTCCAACAGCCCCCTCTCGGTCCTCCCTATCTCCAGCCTTGCTCCCTAGAGTCTGCCGGCAGCAAAGCAGCCATGGAGATTGTTCTGAAATGATAACCAGAACATTTTTCTCTTGTACCTACAATTTTCCAGTGGCTTCTCATTGTAACCAGAATCGAATCGAGACTCCTTGCTATTGCTCCCAGGCTCTGTGTTATCTGCTCCTCGATCTCGTCTCTCTCCACTCTCCCCCTTGTAACTACACTCACCACTGTGGTCTCCTTTCTTTTCCACAAGCGTACCAAGCTTATTCCCATCCTAAGGCCTTTGCTCTTGCTCATCTGTTTACTGTCAGCTTGTATGGTCACCTGCTTGCCTTCACTCAGCTTTAATGCAATGGCCCCTTTCCTGGCCTCCCTGCTGGGACACAACCCTTGAAGCTCATGGATTTTTGTTCTGCTGTTGGCCGTATTTTCAGCACCGTGGACAGCACCTAGCACACGGCACGTGCTTATTAAACGGTGGGTTCAATGACGGCCTGACTGACTAATCAAAGCGGGCTTCAGCATGAAGGTTTTATTTTGGAGTCAAACCAGAACTATGGTTCTGCCATCCACTAGATGCGCAAGTTGCATGAAACTTGTGTTTTTATGTCTTATTTTAAAACAAGAATGAGAATGATGCATCCGTCATTAGGATACTGCAGGTATCCTTTTGCTGTTGCTCCCTAACAACCAGATTTTACTGCTACCTAAAAATCTAATTACCAGGCAATAGTAAGCATTTATGCAGCTCGTGTGTCTGGAGTACAATGAGGGCGCTGGTGTAGGCTGGACTCAGTCGTGTGTCTGCTGGTCAGCTGGCAGCTGCTGTTCTAGGTTGCACCAGGCTGAGGAGGCTCAGCTGGGGAGGAGGATCTTGTCCGTGTGTCTCACGCCCTCCTCCTGAGCAGCAGGCTGGCTCAAGGATGTTCTCGTGGTGGTGGGAGAAGCGCAAGAGAACAAGCCCAATCGTGAAAATGCCTTCAAGCCTTTGGCTGCATCACATTGGCTACCAGCTAACATACCTTGGCCTAAGCAAGTCATACAGACACATCCAAAGGCAAAGGATGTAGTAGTACATTCTGGAGGTGGGGAGGGAGTGAATATTTGCTACCACACACTGTATAATTCAAAGGTCTACCACAAGCTAAGAATTGAACAATGAGTGTTAAGTGCCAGGTACATAATAGATGCTCAATAAATGTAGCAAAAATTATTATTATTGTTAATAATAATAACATTATTTTCTATAAGATCAAATGCATGCCACTTTAAGTAATATATGAGCCTAATGAATGATTTTATGTTAAAAATGACTAAAACATCACTATTAATACTTAAATGGATTTGTATCCTGACAAAGCAATGATATGATTTTAGGAACACATTAGTGACCATTTATCATTACAAATCTGTCAATTCAATTCCATCGTCATGGATTGTGGTAAACATAGCCTCTTTAAATTCAGGTTGTTGTACATTTTAATCACAGGGAGCAAGCTTGGAGTTGTCTATCTAGGTATTTTAAAATGTGGTTCTGGAAGGAAGAACAACTCCTGATTTGGGAAAGCTGTCTGGATAAAGGCAAATACATCAGACAGAGATGAGCTCTCGGTTTTGAGCCTTGGTTTCTTCATCTGTCATTTGGAGATAATACTAGTTCTGTTGTAGGGTTCTTGCGAGGGTTAGAGATAAGGCCAGCAAAACATTAACAGAGTGTCTGACACAGAATGACTCCCTAAATCCGTGCTCCTTTTTCTATGCACTGCTACTTCCCTTCCCTCCTCATAAATGACAGCACTGTTGATGCTTCTGTTGTTGACACTTCTAAGTAGGATGCCCTGTGGTGGCATTTAAATACATTTGGTCAGCATCTTCTAGCTGAGCCTCTTCATGTCTTCTCAGCCCTTAGGGGAAAAGATAGTCTGGATCAATAGGGTCTTAGTTGACTGAGTTAGGAGCAGCTTTACTTAATTTCAGCCATCGTCGATGGTCTCATTTGTCATCTCAGCCATGAGCCAACCTTCCCTCCAGAACCAGGCATTTATTCTTTATGGAGCTTTAACTTTTTTTTTGATCCCCCTTATTACAAAAGCAATACCAGTGTATTATAGAAAATCTGGATACTGAAGATAGGCACAAAGAAGAAAATTACAATTGCTTGGCATTCATCATCCAGAGATATGAGTTAACATTATAGTTCATTTATTTTTCTATATATCTAGATGCAGATGTAACAGGAAAAATGCTATTTATGACAATGATCTTTGTGAGTAACAGCTCAGTTATAATCTATTTATAATATGTATGTCTCATCTACCTATACGAAGCAAGGCAAATGTTGCTATGTATAGCTGCCTCCAGAAGAGGAGAGGTGCCTCCATCCTGTTCAATGAAAGGGCCTTTGTCTGTGGAATCCTGGATAGGTTTGATTTTGCAAGTTTGGGAGTGGGAGCCAGAGAGAACAGTGCTGTGCATAATAGAAGGAGACACGTGGAATTCAGTCACAGTACTAACAGGAGAGGTGGAGGATGAGAGAGATAGGAGAGGGGAAGAATGGAATCTAAAGACTCATTTGGAAATGCCAGGGATTGAACCCAGGACCTCATACATGTGAAGCATGCACTCTACCACTGGACCTTGAGGATGCTATGCTAAGCGAAGTAAGTCAGATGGAGAAAGACAAATACCATATGACTTCACTCGTATGTGGAAGATAAACAAACAAACACATAGATACAGAGAATAGGTTGGTGGTTACCAGAAGGGAAGGGGTGGGGGGAGGGTAAAAGGGGTTAAGGGGCACATATGTATGGTGATGGATGGAAGCTAGACTTTTGGTGGTGAACACGATACAGTCTACACAGAAGTCGAAATATAATGATGTACGTCTGAAATTTACATAAAGTTTATAACCAATGTGACTTCAATAAAAAAAAAAAAAAGAAAAAGAATGTAATCGAAGACAAGAGGACAGACAGCTGAGGGTTATGTGGTGTGACCCCTCTTCTGGGACTCCAAACCTTCAGGAAAGTTTCCTATGCTCGCAATGTTGTGTAGGGCTAGACGTCTTTTCATTCTTTGTTTTTCCTTCTCTTCATTTCCTTTTCCTTCACTTCCTTCTTTTGTTGTTTAGTGTACCCTGAAAATGGTGCAGTAGAGAGATAATAAATATGATAGGAGGAGCCTGGAGGGCAGAGAAGGCAAGAAGAACAAAAGCCACTTGGGAATTTGCAGAAACCTGGGGAGGCCTTTAGACTCCCAAAGGCCATGGAAATGGGAGCTTTGCATCTATTTGACCCTCATCCCCAAGGAGAAAGGATTTCTCCGGCGGACATCTGAGTTCCTCTCTCTCTCTCTTCCACTGGCTCAGCACTCTGTATACCAAGTGTACATATGCATTGCAATTTTTTAGTGTAACACTATATTGTGAAAAATGTCCTTCTTCATAAAGCTTCTTTCTATAAAAATAGGGTTGTGCGGGCAACATAAGGGATAAAGAGGAACCATTGAATGGTACCAGATTTTTTATTTTTTTGCACAGTTCCCAATTGCTGAGCTCTTGTATTATCTCTGGTTTTCCACCATACGATACCGACAGTGATGAGCAACGTTGTGTCTATATTTTAGTACTTAGTACTGGGCACAACTAGGACTTTCCCTGGAATCAGTCCCTACTAGTGGAAATACTTGCATAAAGGTTATGCAAATGTTTAAGCCTTTTGATACACATTGTTAAATTGTCTCTTCAGAAAGGTTAAACCAATTTACACTCTCAACAGTGGTGTTTCAGAGACTCTTTCCCAAATCTCCTTTAATAATGAAGAGTAGCATTATAAAAATCCTTTCCAATTGCCACTTTGGCAAAAAATGGAACATATTTGTTTTACATTTATTTGTAACTCAAAGTTTATCCTTTTTCCCCCATATGTTCTCAGACCAATGTTGTTTCTTCTTCTGAGAAAAGCGTCTTCATATTTTTCATGTCTTTTATCAATTTCTTGAGAATTGTGCCTTTATTTTTGATTTTTAAAATTCAAACAGGATGTTTCTGAATGGTAAGGAAAAGCATGATTTCATTTAACACAAATTTGTAGACTAGCTATTAGAGTATAAAATCCCTATGGATCGTGAAAAGGATGACTCATCTTCCATACCTGGGAGAACAGGAGGCTTATATTAACAGTGTACTGGAGGCCATGAATGTCGACATGCTGATTAGAAGTTCTGGAGCCAACTTGAAGGCATAAAACCATTTCTTGGTGAGTGTATCTTCTCAGTGAAATCCTTCCTAACTGAGCCACTCAAGTTACCTGTTTATTCCCTAAGTTTCCACCCCAACAACTGTGATTATACTTACATTTTTTTCTGTTAATTAGTTTTCACCCCCTCCATCCAAAAAGTCAACTGCCTGAAGGCAAAGACTCAGATTCTATACCCCAGGCACCTCGGTAACAATTCTGGAGACTTTGAGTACATTTAGATGAATACATTTTACCATGAGAATGTTGAAGAACATCATACTGTCTTTCTCAGAATTTTTATCCACCCAGGGCATGTATATATGAAAGCATTTACCAGGAAGGGTCACACTGGGTGTTACCTTTTATGTCATTCTGCCAAAGAATCAGGCTGCGAGAGGTTGCACTTCTCCTGGCTGTTATTCCTCCTTTAGGGAACTGAAGGCATTAAGGGATTCTTAAAGAGGTTCTTGAAGGAAAATACAAAACTCCTACAATATGTGACACTGAGAAGGAAAATGGAGAAGGATAGTGAGTTCTAACACACTGCAGACACAGCTTCTGGATTTGGAGTTCAAAAAAAGAGAAGGGATTTATTTTCCAGCTCTGAATAGCAGGTAGAGGCCAGATATTAGAAATTCCCTTTCTTAAATAACCAAAAAGAAGGACGGAGCTGGTTCTCCTTTGAAAGTTTTTTTTTTTTTCGTCGCTTTATTCAATCACTTGAAAATTTAGATGTCAAGCCCTCCCTCTCTATCTACTTAAAAGTAAGTGGAAATGTAACTCATGAGCAAACTGGAAAACACTGCATGCTTGCTAACTGCAAGAAAGGTTGTGCCTTTGGCCAGAGCAGAGGTCTCAAACTAACAGTGCACGGCCTTTTGTGCTTTGTTGCCTTCCTGTAGCTTCAGATTTAATTTATTGCCAACATTGAAAAATAGGAAATTTTTACAAAGACATTTAGATTTCTGGTTTCTCATTAAAAATCAGAAGATCTGGCCAAATTGGGGCACCATCCAACATAACAATAATCTGTGGGGCGTTGGTAGTTCTTAAATGCTCTGGTTGTGACATGAGTCTTTAGTTACCCACTTGACTCACTGATGTCACCAACTTGTCCCAGAGCTCAGCCTTTCTCATTCAGGTCCTTTCTTGAATTTGGATCACACAACAGACCCAAGTGGTATTTAGGTTATCTATTATTATTTCCATTTTAGACGAAATGAAGTCATTTTATGCTAAAGTTTTGTCATAGAAAGTATCAGATTTGGGATTTGAACCCAGGTCTCTGACTTCAGACCAAGTGTTCTTTCCACTCCTCTAACTGCCTTCCCTTATTTGGCAGAGTGTAATCTTAGAGCCTCCGTGTATGTGTGAATATACACATTTTATAATTTTTGTAAATATGCATGCACTCGTTTTAAAGGAAGTTCAGCATGTTAACCTCTGGTAATAAGCCCTTCTGGGTAAATAAGTGTTCCGTGTCTTCTCTCTCTTCTTTGTTTACTCTCTTATAATTACTTCTTAAACACAGAGTTGCTGGACTCAGCAAACATATCCAGGTCAATGTGTTTGCACTGTGACAGCTCTGTTGAGTGAAGTCTATGCCCCACCTTTCTTGTTTCTTTGGAAGAAGCAAGGGCCAAGACCAAAGAGGGTACAGTTCACAGTTGCTTCACCATTCACAAGTGCATTCCTGAGCGTGAGATGGACAGACTATTCAGTCAGTTCTGTTAGGTGGAGCTGTTCAGAAGTGCATGTTGATGCATGTGATGCATGTGATGTCAGTGGCATCAAGCCTGAAAGTAGAAAATGCCAGGCTCTGGTTTCTGGTTCATTCTTTTCTTCTAACCACTTTGCCTGGTGCTCTGTGACTTAATGACCTAGCAGGCTCTTCATTGTCCTCAAGGTAAAGTCTGAGCTCCCAAAGAATCTTCAGAATGAGACCTGTGCCCACTTGTACAGCCTTGACTCTCACCATCTGTCTGCTTCTAACCACGTCCTTCTCCCAAAACATTACATGCACCCTCACCTGCAGGCTGTTTCTGGCAGTTTCCTCTTTCTGAATGCTCTTATCTCCTGCCTCTTTTTTTTCCTGCCCAGCCAATTCCTACTTGCCCGTCTTGCTTAAGCTTTAGCATCGCTCTCCCTGACCTGTTCCTCACACAGGTTGGATGCCCTTTCTCCATCACCACATAGTAACCTGTGCCAACTTGTGTCAACCCTCCCATGGCTTATCATGCTGCTTAGTCACGGCTGTGAGCTCCTGAGAAGATGAAATCTTATCTTGTTTTTTCTCCAACACTGAGCCCAGGCTCTGCACATCGGAGCTCTTGAGAAATGCATAATGGAGGATTTAATATTTTGTTCAGTTTTTTATAAAACATATTTGTGTGTTCAGTACCCAAATCTGGAAGGTCTCTATATAGGAGCTCTGTTGTATCGGGAGAGGGGCATATCAGAATCTGAGATAGCAAATGAACAGCAACTTTTAAAAAGTGTCACAAGACTTAGAAATAGTGGAAGCTAGAGAACCTCCTAACATTTTTGAGAGCTTACTCCACGTCGGGTGTTGTGTTACTGTGCTAAGCAAGCCCTTGACTTCTATTAGTTATTTTAACACTCACATCAACCCTGTGACCCCCTTGTTTGGCAGTGAGGAGATTAATGAGTAAAGAAGTTAAATGATTTGCCTAAAGTTGCACAGTTAATTGCTGAAGGCACAATGATCCCTTAGAAGCTGACTAGCTGTCAGGACTCATAGGGTTAATCACTATTAGTAAAGTAAAGAAGTTCTTATGTGCTTTTAGCCACTTGACTGTTTCTTGGATGGCTCATCCAGCAGCAAGACCAATGCAGGGCATCCTTAGGTTAATTTCATTTATTGGATTATCTATCAAATTGCTTTGATTGCCTAACCCTGTCTCCATTGCCAAGGTATCGATGTCCTGATCAAGCCCTCTAAGACCCTAGCACATTTTGTGCCTTTCTTCGTTATCAATATATATCAATATACACTCATCCCAGGTGCCATTTTGTCGTTTAACTAACTGTGCCCGGGTGTCGCTGTATGCTTCTCGGGTTATAATCCTCTGTGCTGCATCTTAAAAAGGAGTCATATTGCTACTCAAACCTGTCTTTTGATCAGAGGTGAGAGCCATTCAAATCTGAGTTGGGAAGACATTCACAGGCCTGTTTTGTAATTGTTATTATCCTAAAACTAAATTGGAAGCATTACATCTCTGAAGCATTATTATCCATACCAGAATAATATCTTATGTTGTATTCACTCAGGGTTGACCAAGAAGAAAAGAGCTGAAAGTCTGGGGTGAGTGATTTTGATTTGAAATAGGTGAAAATTTCCCAACAAGAACTTGGTCAGTGGATACTGTACGATCTCTCTAGAAGTTTCAGATTTCAACTTAGATTCTCATTAGTGTCTCAGCCTTTAAGAAGTCATTTTCTATAGTTTACATAATTTTATTTCCTATTGTGATGTAAATGTGCACAATCTGGAAGTTTCCAACAGTAATGTTTTTAGTGTTTATTTACAATGTTAAAAATCTTGATTTGAATCAAGAATTGTCTGGTCTTAAACTCTGTGCTATTTCTACTCTACCATGCTGCTGTGGAAGCTTTGTGTGCAAAGATAGCATTAATAGGCTGTTCATTGCAGAGTTGTAATAACAGTGAATAATTGGTAACAATCTAAGTGTCCATTGATAGGGGATTGGTTTAATATATTTAGTGACATCCATATAATGCAAATTATTTAGCCTTTAAACATTTACTTTAAATGTAAGTGAATATGTGTTGCCATAAAAGATGTCCAGCTTATACTTAATGGAAAAGAGATTGCAAAAGAATTTTAACTGCATGATCCGTTTTCTAAGGTCTATATATACGTGCATGGATGTGTGCATCTTAGGCAAAGTCTGGACCAGCACTGTCCAATGGAAGTATAATGCAAGACATATATGTAAATAGTAAAATTTCTAGTAGTTGCATTAAACAAAGTAAAAGGAAACAGGTGAGATTTTCTTAATATATTTTATTTAAAACAGCATATCCAATATATTATCATTTCAACATATGATATATATGATAGTAATATAAAAATATTAATGATGTATTTTACTTTTTTTTTGGTACTGTCTTCAAAATCTAGTGTGCATTTTACACTGATAGCACCTCTCAATTTGGACCAACTACATTTCAAGTGTTCAGTAGCCACAAGTGGTTCACAGTTACCCTATTGGGTCTCACTGGTCTAGTGAAATAGAATAAGATTATAAAGTGTTCACTTTGGTAGGACCATGTGTGTTAGTGTTAGTTTATTGTCTCCTTTTGTCTTATCTGTATTTTCTAAATTTCCATAACGAATACGTACTGCCTTTGTAATTTGGAATTAAAATTAACTATTAAAGACATCATTCATTTTTAATAGGGAGTGGTGAGCTTCTAAAATACACTTTCAAAAATAAATACACGAAATGTAAATCGGTGGCCTATTTTCAATGGAGGAGAGAAGCCGGGAATGGTCTGATCTTAGTGCTCCTCTCGACTCCCTTTCCTTCCTGCTCTGTCCCCTTTTTCCCAAACGTCTCGCCTTTCGAGCCGTGGAGAGGAAAAAGGGTAAGCCCCATCTCCACAGCCAGGAAGCAGGTCTCTGGGAAAGCTGCCTTTCCTGCCAGAAGGTTGAAGTGTTGCCCCAGATTCATTTTCAGTCTCTTTGAGAGACAAAGGCAGCTGTCATGAGAAGGCTCTGCCAGTATTTCTCCATCCTTTATGTCATTAATGCTGCCCCTTCACCAAGGAGCCTTTTTAGACAATGTTTTTCCTAGTCACCTGCCTCCTCCCCCCCATTAAATTTTAATACCACAGATATACTGTCTATCTGTTTTATGTACAGTGGCTCTCTGGAGAGTCACAAACCATTGTAATCTAAGATCCCCCCCCAAAAAACCAATTTGCTCCTCTTCAAGGGGCAATATCATGCCCTCTCCCACTGAGAGTGCATGGGCTATGCTTATTCATGGTAAGTGTCAGTGACAGGAGGCACTGTGACTTATGTTTAACTTAGCATCTTGAGCCAAGGTCACCCACCTCCTTAAACTTCCTACCCATAGGTTTTTTCCCTTGTGGGTCCCTTTCACTTCTGTATTCCCACCAGAGCAAGTTGATCCATCTGGAAAGCCACCACGTCTGGGGAACATGCCCAAGTCTCTCCCCTTCTCCCTGACCACCTGGGGAATGACTTTTATGCCTTTTTCATGGCACCCACCACAGCCAGCCTTGCCCTGTTACTCGTTCTGGTCCTGTCTCCTCTCCCCTATGATCTGACACTCCTTGGAGACAGGACACTGTTCATAATGTTGTTCCCTGTGGCATCTAGAGCTTTGTATGGCTCTGGCTTTGCATGCCACAGTAAACAGTTGTGGAACTGAACAAAATTACCTTCAGAAAACCCTTTCTGGTCCAACTGTTTCTCTATCAGAAAATCTCATTAAGACTTAATCGGTAACATCATCCCATCCCAGGGGTCATGCTTCAGTCCCCGGCTGAGAGGAAGTGAGAGCATCCTTTTACGTCCCAGGGACCCACACGTGTCCCGTGTTTCACACCACCGGAAGGTCACCGCCTACGGGTAAAATTACATGACAGCCACACGAAACTCTCTGCCCCTCTACCTCTCCCTTTGATTTCTTGAATCACTGGATTGAAAATTTACCGATTGGAAACTGTGAAATAGCAGACACTGAGAGCTGGATTTGTATGACTGTCGGTAAGCTGTGCCACCTGGTTTTCACCTGCTTAATCGGACAGTTCTCTGTGTTTGTCCCACTAGAAACCCCTCAACCCCCACCCTCCCATCACCAAGCCATGGGCCACTCGTGTGCACCTTCTTCCATCCACATCCCCCAAGACACCTCTCTTAACAACTACTTCTCTCCCAAAGTGGTATTTCCCTGCAGACTGTCATCTGTACCTATCCTTGGATTACTTAGGAACCACATTTATTTCTCTACAAGCAGGAAATCCCATCTTTACTCTCTTCTGCAGAGACACCACCTCTGTCAGAATTTCAGTAGAACTCTGCAGATTTGAATGGAAGATTTGAGGGCTGCGAGGGCTATCGCCGCTGAAAGCAAGCGTTTAGTTAAGGAAATTAAATTTGAAGGCCCTGCATTCTGGCTGGATTCTGTTACTCTTTGGGGCTGGGAATGATTTGGTTACAAGGAGATTCCATCTCAGTATCTCCCACTTTCAAGGGAGCAGAGGAGGAAAGAGAGCTGAGCAGCGCCTAATGAAGGAATTCATCGACAGAATCCTGACATTTGAAATGTTCAGTGTAATCAGCAGAACTGGTCGCTTTAGGCAAAGATCGCTGCACTGACAAATAAAATTCAGTTGGTCATATTCTGTTCATGAAAATGTCTTTTTATAATTTACAGCTTTCATAGGTACCAGCCATAATTTCTTAACTATTTTTTTCTGGAGGGCTTTAGGTATGTATGGTTAAAAATGTGCAACAAACAGAAGCAAGTGTGTGCCTACCATAAAGATGTTAATTGCATTTTCAATCCAGCACACTTCTTATTAATTATTCTGGTCACTTTAATTTATAGAGTCTCCATATTTTGGACATTAAAATGAGCAAAAATGATAAGAAGAAATGTTAATGGCTATGATTATTGGCTGGACACTTGAGATTCATGTCCAAATACTCTCCACTTGGGAAGATTTGACACACTATTTCACTTGTGTACATCATTTGCCTTTTTCATCCTCCTTTCTCTCTCTCTCTCTGTCAAGGGGGGGTGGGTGTGAAATCACTGCAAGTAGATTATGAAATATTGTAGTACATGTACATGAAAATATATCAGAGCTGGCACATTTGTAATTTACTCGTAAGTATGAGATTCATATTAGAGATCTATATATCATATTAGCAAAATAGTGTCTCTCCCGTACTACATTATTTTACCAACATGATGGCTGAATTTCAAATGAAATGCAAAGGTCACGGTTGCTATTCTATTAGGGCCACTTAATCTCATTTGTCTCCCCGTTACTGACCTCAACTTTATTAGATGCTGCAGCTACTGCTGATGTTGAACTGACTGAGAAAGAGTTCTTCCAACAGACATCATTGTAGCCTTCAATTTTACAGGGAAGGGACTCTGATTTAAAATTCTTCAGTCTCCTGCCAAAGGAGAATGTTACAAGTTTGCGATTGTGCTGTCGTTCCCCCTAAGGTGAAGTTTTTAGATGGAAGACAAATGGGTCCTCTTTCCCCTATGACATATTGCATACCTTTCCAGGTATATGTATCCCTCACCTCTTGCCCCTTTTCAGACTAGTGATCACCTCCACCTTTGAGAAAACTAGTATCTAAAATGAAGCAACCCTACTTTATGAAAAGTCCCTGTGAAGCAATTTAACCTGGTTGACCACATCCATCAATCTGTCACCTGGAGAGAAGCTGTTGACATTTGCTGACCTCTCTCCTACCATCACACTACCGAGTTATCAGTGGGACAAGGGCTTTCTCTTTGATGCTGTACAATTAAACTGAAGGGTGGAAGCCTTTTCTAGAAGGAAACTAACTGCAAAGAGAGGCTTAAGCAGAACTGGAACACCCCCACGTCCCAGACACACACACGCAAATGACCTTCAACCGGAAGAGAATGGGTTTCAATCATTCATACCATAAATCAACCATAACATAGTCCTAGGGCGGGATTTTGTTTTATTTATTTATTTATTTATTTTTTTAAGTGAGTCAGACTCCTGGAGGGTGCATGCCATTGCGCAAAATCCTGCAACCATTCGCATTTCTGGCAATGCAAACACTGCTTTGAACACGGGAAACATCATTTACCGAGAGAAACAGGGAGTGGGTCAGTGTAAATCCACAATATGGGAAAAAAACAAAGATAGAAAGCAGTTTAAATTCCAACAATTTCTCCCTTTTTTTCCCTAATAAACAACCCCATAACTTCTGAAATTTTATTACTTACTTGAGAAGTGACTGTTTTCTGACGTTTATAAATCATTCGCATAGCCATGAGGCCAGCTTGTAGTAACAATGCCACACACTTTATGAATAGCTGGCCAGTTAATGGAGAGGGAGGGAAACTTCTTCCAGAAACCAACATTTTCTCGGGAAGGATAATTGCATGTGTGTAATAAGAATATAGTATACCTAGTGTATTAAATGCCTAATGTACTTGGCACTTGGTAAACAATTCTAGGATAAACGAATGCCTGTCTATTTACACTGGCATCATCATTCCCTGTCTTGGTTAGTAATTTCCAACTCCTAACTAGTTGTTCCCTATACTTTTGTGCAGTGTGTGGCTTATCTTTTACCATAGTTTATAAGCACCATAAGAACAGAGACTGTGTATTCATTGTTTTGTTTCTGTAAGTACCTAACCATGCACCATGTACATAGGTCCTCAAACATTATGGCTTGAAGGAGCTACTGAATAATATTCTTATCCAAAAATCAAGGCAAGACTCTTTTGGGATCACAATGGAATGGCGTGCTGTTAGCCTAATTAAAGTTGTTGTATTTAGGAGAAATAAAATTGCATTTCCTTTTAGCTGTTAATTCAGACTTCTCAGTAATCCAGACATGCTTCACTCTTGATCTTAATTAACAGGTGAAATAATGCAATGTGCATTTTATTAAAATTCCATTCACAATTCCTCTAAAAAAACACCAACAAAACAAGAGAAACGAACAAAATCAACCACCCCAAAATCACCCATACAGCTCCTAAACAGTTTTGGCTTTGGGGATAAGGCAATCTTTGATTTTTTTTTTCATGCATATTGATATGCTCCCTCCCCCTTTAACTGCTTTGCATCTCCTTGGATCTCCCAAGCTGCATCTTCAGGGAATAACTCATTGCATTTCTATTACGCATCATCCAGAGGCTTTATGTGGGTAAAACAATTGAGTCTGGCTAGAGGGTGTGTTTGGTGTTATATCCCATTACTTCATTGATTTATTTTTTTTTAAGTTTCTCTAATGTTATAATGAGAATATTTTCCACTGAATCCTAAATGATTCTAAAGCTTTTTATTGACTTCAGGGTATACCACACACATGGGCTACCTCCCTGGGCTGGCCAAAAAAGCAGGGTCCTCGGAGAAACCAAATGGAAAAATTGCTTTTCTATCGACCCCATACACAAGAGTTATAGAACCCCTATCTAATTAAGGCCCAGAGGGAATTCTGATGCAGTCATTGAGGTTGGGCCCTTGATTAGGGTAAGTGCTAGGCTCTGGTTAAGTGTCTCACTGTCCCTTCAAGGGTCGGGAAAGTTCACAGCAAGGATTGAGTCTCTTTGGGGGATGGAGGAAATTTCTCCCCAAGACCAGACGGGTCCATACTACTCGACTTGAGAAATGGCCCAAAACGGAAATAGAGAAATTTAGAGGCACAATGGCATCGTGTCACCACTTCTGCTCTAGGAGATATTTCCAATAGACCAGGCTGCCAGGGTTCCAGTTCTAATTCTAGTGTGTTTTGACCATGTGAATTTCGGTCAGTCACTTAGCTTCTCTGAGGCTTAACTTTCTGTTTTGTAGAATAGTTCTGAGTATTAAAGGAGACAGTATATGATGTTGTAAGGGAGGACGAATTATTCATCTACCCTCTAGGTTCTTCTGGCTGGTCTAAGAATTAAATTGACATGAGACAGAATAACAGGAGAAAATCAAATAAATTTAATAATATGTATACATGGGAGAAACCCAGGAAAGCTGAGTAACTCACCAAAATGGCTGAAGCCACCACCTTAAATACCGTCTTCAGCTAAGGACAAGGGAGGATGTTGAGGGTAGTGATTTGGCACTCCAAAGGGGAGGAAGGCAATTTATGTGGAGATGGAAAGGCAAATGTTTTATAAACAAATGTTGACCACGTCTTGCAAAGACAGTGAGAGATGAAGATGACTTTGATTAAAAGGCCCTTCTGAGGGGGGTGGGCCAGCCTGGTGGCGCAGGCGGTTAAGTGCGTGCACTCCGCTGCGGTGGGCCAGGGTTCGCCGGTTCAGATCCCGGGCGTGCAGCAACGCACCACTTGTCAAGCCGTGCTGTGGCGACATCCCGTATAAAGTGGAGGAAGATGGGCACGGATGTTAGCCCAGGGCCAGTCTTCCTCAGCAAAAAGAGGAGGATTGGCAGATGTTAGCACAGGGCTGATCTTCCTCACAAAAAAATAAATAAATAAATAAATAAAATAAAAGGCCCTTCTTAGGTTACTCCCTGTACGTCACACCTAGTTTATATTATACTATAGTTCTCTTATGGCAATAGCTCCTTCCTGGAACAGGCCTTCCATCTTAAATTCTTTTAGGCAATTAGGGGGAAGGTCAAAGTTTCTTTCAGAGCCTTTTGTTCTTAAAAATAATCAAGCCAGGGGCCGGCTTGGTGGTTTCGCGGTTGGGTTTGTGTGCTTCGCTTTGGCAGCCTGGGGTTTGCAGGTTCTGATCTCGGGTGTGGACCTACACACTGCTTATCAAGCCATGCTGTGGTGGCATCCCACATATAAAAGTAGAGGAAGATGGGCATGGATGTTAGCCCAGGGCCAATCTTCCTCAGCAAAAAGAGGATTGGCAACAGATGTTAGCTCAAGGCTAATCTTCCTCACACACAAAAAAAATAATAATCAAGCCAAAGAAATGCATTTTGGGATGGCAAATTCTGATCCCCCACAATGGACAAAGTGTAATTGATACATGGCGGGCCCTCCTTAAATGTTGGCTTGAGGTTGTAACATCATCATCATCACCAACATCATGATGCCCAGACTTTTAGGGCAGCAAACGTAGAGACGTGTCTGTATTTGGTGCCTAACTGTTAGATGCTTGTGGAAAAGTGAATGAATGGCTCCTTTGTTGTCTCCCTGCCAAAGGGAAAGCTTGATCTGTGTAGGAGATAACTCACAGCAGGAGGTTTACGTGGAGCTGTTCCTCCTTTATAAAGCCATGTTCAGTTTAAAGACTTCTTCATAGAGGGGAATATAGCACGATGCTTAGAACCCAAACTCCAAAGTTACTGTCCAGTCTGCCATTTACGGGTTGTCTAACAGAATGCCAGTATGAGCATCATTTTCCCTATTGAAAAAAACGGGCATAATAATAATATATGTACCTCATAAGATGGTTGGAAGAACAAAGTGAGATCCTGTGAGCCTGACACTAGAATCCCCATGGGGAGCTTTCAAAGCACTGCTCATACCAGACTCCATCTCCAAAGTTTCAGATTCATTTGGTCAGAATGTAAGGCCCCTTGGGCATCAACAGTGTGAGAACTCCTCCAGGAGATTTGAATGTGCAGACAGGATTGAGGACCGTTGCCAGTCATTAATGAAGAGGTGGAGGAGTGGCTGTTGAGTCATCCTTATGTTCTGTCCTTTCTTCCTTACCCTTTTCCCTCCTGGTTCCTTTTTCATATTAATAAGGAAAATAATTGAGGTCTCTTTTGAAGGTTTCAGTTCGTTTTCCTGCCTTTGGGGAACCATTTTGGGGAAATACGGCACAGAAAAAGTGTGTGATAAGAGTTAGGCAAATGTGGATACATATTTATTAAAATTTAGACTATCAGAGTTGTCCTTTCTGCAGTCAACCACATTTACATACACCAATGGCGCCCCAGCATATGGGTGACCAGTGTACCTCATCCTGTGTCCAGCATTTATCCCCGGTGGCAACTGCTGCCTCAGGCTATTATCCACAGCCTTGATAGCTGTCTCCAGGAGGCGCCATCTGCCATCTGTCAGGGAGGGGCACAGAGGTGGCCTGGGTAATCAGCAGGTGCCTTGGCCATCACCGAAGGGAGGGTGCCATGCCTGGCATGCACCAAGGGCAGAAGCATTGTTGCAAAGGCAATTGTAGGCTCAGGAATCCAATTCTTTTTCTAAATTCGTGCTAGGAAAACTAGGATGAAAGGATATTCAGTATCAGGGGTGGGGCAAGAGAGAGAAATTCTGTTCTTATTTGAAAACCAGAGCCTGCCTGGAAGGATCTCAGTTCAGTGGTGTTGGACCAGAGACCAAAGTCCCTAGAGCCTCAGTTTACCCTGGTCCTTGGACGGTGAAGTGTGATGAGAAACGAGTCTGTGAAGCCTTCTGCAGCCTTTGCAGGTGGAATGATTGTTCTCTCCTCTAGGATCTCGTAAAATCTGTCCATGGCATCTGAATAGCCTTCATCCCTTTGTAAGGCACTCAGTAAATGAGAAATTGAATACTTTTGTGCGTGTTTCATTACATGTGTCTTTCTTCTGTGTTAGATTCTGAGACCCTGGAGCGTGGGAGCCATGCATCACTTTACTGGGCATATCCAGCACCAGGAAGGTACCTGACACCTGTGCTTGTCCTTAGTATCCAATAAACACGTGGGAGTTGAATGCACTTTGTTTGGTCCTCTTGTTAGGCATGCATGGGCCCCGAAATCCCCCAGAATTTTGATGCTTCTAGGAATGGCGTACCAAGAGACTAGAAGATGTTGACTCTCAGCCTTGACTGGGTATAAGGACCATTTGGAGAGTTTTTAACCACTGTTGATGCCTGGCCCCTGGAACAGACCAGTTTAAATCAGAGTCTCTGGGGTGGGACCAAGTGTTAAGAGCTGCTTGGGTGAACCGGGTCCAGGTGAGGCTGAAGACCACTGCTCCAGAAGCACAGAGGATGGCTGAGCCGGCAGTGATGAGAAGATAGGAGAGGGAATGATGCAACTGAAAGGAGAAAAGAGATGCTGAGGGAATTTGGAGATACAGCAGCCTCCTTATCACCATCAAAGCTAACGCTCACTGAGCCAGACACTGTGCTCAGCTGTTGAGATTATTGTCTCCTTTCATACTCACAGCAATCCTAACAAAATTTCCACCTCCTTCCAGCAAAGGAAAGAAAGCCTATAAACTGAAGGGTTGGGCTGCCGGACTCCAGACCCCACACACTTAGCCACTAGGCTGTTTTCCTTCAAAAAGACAAGGTAAATGTGAAGGAAGATGGGAGTGAACTGGATGGGAGAAAAAACAAGATCAGTCAATCCAAGGAGAGCTAGTGGGCATTAGAATGAAAACAAATGACACAGCAAATAAGAAGCAGAATTCATATGTCCTCAGGCATTGTTGTAAACTCACAATAAGCATGTAAGACAAAGCCCATTACCCCCAGCTTACCATGAGAGGTCTAAGGCTCAGGGTGGTCTAGTGTCTTGCCCAAACTCACACAGCTATGAAGTGTCTGGGCTGAGTTTTTTGTAAAAGGCAAAAGAGTAAATATCTTAGGTGTTGCCAACCACTCATTCCCTGCCATAATTATTAAAATCTGCTATTGCAGCACAAAAGCAGCCGTAGAGACTATGTAAACGAATAGACATGGTTGTCTTCCAATAAAACTTGATTTACGGACACTGAAACTTGAATTTCATATAATTTTTAGGTGACATGAACTATTATTTTTCTTTTGATTTTTCTCAGCTATTTAAAAATGTAAAAACCATTCCTCGCTCATTGGCTGTACAAAAACAGACAGCAGGACAGATTTGGTCCGTGGGCTGTAATTTGCCAACCCTGGTCCAAATTCTAAAGCATATGGAGGGTAAAAACTTGATGAGAAAGTATAGAAGAAAATTAATACACATCCATTTGAGACCTGTGTCCTCAGTTTAAGGTCGCATGGGAAGATCCGTCCGGCCAGGAAGAGTTTAGTACTTTCTGTCTTCCCCAAGTCAACCCCAGCAAGGAATATTTGTGGGATGCATTTATGCTTTTCAAACCAGAGCCCCCTGGACCTTGATGTGGGCCAATCCCATTCTTTTTGCTTTAACAAAAGCATTATAAACTCCAAAATCTTTTCTTCTATCAATAGTTATTGAATGCCTAGTAGATTCGAGGCTCTGTTCTAGGCACTAAGGGTATACTGGTTGTCTTATTCAACTCGGGCTGCCGTAACAAAATACCATGAACTAGGTGGCTTACACAACAGATATTTATTTCTCACAGTTCTGGAGGCTGGTAGTCCCAGATCAGGGTACCAGCACAGTTGGGTTCTGGTGAGAGCCCCCTTCTGGGTTGCAGACTGCCAACCCAGATTTGTTGTGTCCTCACATCATAGAGCAAGAAGGGAAGATGGGGACAGAGAGAGACAGGGAGCACAATTCTGGTGTCTCTTCTTATAAGGTTACTAGTCCCATGATGAGGGCCTATCCTCATGACCTCATCCAAACCTAATCACCTTCCGAAGGCCCCATCTCCAAATACAGTCACATTGGGTGTTAGCCGTTCAACATATGAATGGGGGGAGGGGCACACAATTCAGTCCATCACAGTGGTGCACAAGAAAAATGAGGCCCTGTGTTCATGGAGCTTACATTCTTTCTCTATATGACAGTAAAACCAGTAAAAATTAATAACAATTTCAGATACATTCAGATAGTGGTAAGTGCTACAAAGACCAAAATATAAAACAAAACATGAATAGACTACAGGGATTCACTGGGGCAGGATTGTGACTTTGGAAAGCATTTTCAGATAAGGATGCTCTGAGCAGGTGGCTTTGGGCTGAGACGTGAGTGTTGAGACTAAGCCAGCCTTGGGATGAGCAGGGGAGACTGTGCACGAGAGAGGGGAGAACAAGTTCGAAAGAGCCTCAGAGACAAGAAAAAGCAGAGAGGGCCAGTGAGGCTGGAAAGGGATGAGCAAAGTAGACAATGGTGGCCCACGACAGGAGTCTGAATTTTGGCCTAAATGCGTCGGGAAGACTGTGAATCAGAAGCCTTGGGGTTATTTGCATTTTCACGATCTTTTGGATGCTATGCGGGGAATAGCCGGTAGGGGCCGCTGTCTTTTTCTTGAGCGCTCCCCCCTCTGATGACTCTTCTGGGCAACAAGGTCCTATAGTTGCCTGCAGTCTGGGGGGACCTGCGGGTCCTCTGCACACCCGAATGCCCTCTTCTAGGGAGTGCCTTACACTCCCTCCCGAAGATCCTCTGGGGTAATACGTTCTAGTGAGGAGTTTGAATTGCCAATTGCCTGGTGCTTTGCAGCTAATAAAGAATAGATTATGCTCTCAATGGTTTGGAGTCATCTTGTGACTCTAGTAAGTTCTTTTGCCTGAGCTGGTCTAACTATAATTCAATCCTGCCCGCATTTTATTTGGGAATTAATACCCCAACCTCAAGCCTAGCCTTTTTCTCACCCAAAGTTAAGTTATTCCAGAATATACAGCATTTGGGTTCTTTATTCCACATTCTCTTCTTCTACTTCTCACTGCTTCCATTATGCATATACAAACCTTTTACAACTTTTTTTTTTTTTTGTGAGGAAGGTTGGCCCTGAGCTAACACCCGTGCCCATCTTCCTCTACTTTATATGGGACACCACCACAGCATGGCTTGATGAGCAGTGCGTAGGTCGGCGCCCGGGATCCAAACCCACAAACCCCAGGCCACTGAAGCGGAGCACACAAACTTAACCACTATGCCACTGGGCTGGCCCCTAAACCTCTTTCTAATAATGCTCTGTTTTGAAAAGCAACATTTAAAAAACATTTAGAAACACATGCAAAAGCAAAAATCACTTATCAACTGCCTATCACCCCCAAATAATCACTCTTAACATTTTTATTTTA